>NC_142120.1:2325833-2667500 GCF_056152115.1 Neolamprologus brichardi | reverse complement strand
TCACGCCCTGCCTCTGCTTTTAACCCACTGTTAGAATATTATTTTAAACATATTATGTAATAACATTACACAACCTTACTTTAAAAGCAGTGCTGGTATCTCACCACTTTTTAAGCCTCATCTAAAAAGACAAAGTGCTAATTCTGTCAAACAGTTTGTTTGAAAATGTGCACAAAGTGACTGAATGGTAGACAAATGATTGCAAACTCATGTGAAGGCGTTGGAGCATGCACGGGAATCATAAGGAACATGCTAATCAGTTACCTGATCTTTTCAAATAATCTTGCTAATCTTTACGAGTTATCTCTCTTTCCTCTGCAAATGACAGTTTTTCTTTTTGTAATTGTTCCTCTTGGTAAGACGTCTTAATGAACCAACCGGCTAATGAAACCCAAAACAGCCTTAATGCTTTGGCACACTTTAATTCCCCCATTCTAATCATTCAAAAGCAGCAGATAAGATAGACTCCACAGCCATCGAGTCTCTCTAATGAGCAATTCAAGTAGCTGTTAAAAAACCTCAAGAATTGTTCCTCAAGTGACCTGGGAGGGTCTCTTTCTTTTTTTTTGTTCCCAGGATATTGTGAGACAGCGAGATGAGCTTCAGCAGTGACAGAAAATGGGCACAGAGGGAGAGGCAGACAGAGAGAAAAAGAATGAGAATTGTGAGGAGACAATGTCTAAAAGGACAGGCAAAATTGCACGAGTAGGTGTTTGGAGAATGAGATGCAGATGAAGGTGTAGAAGTGCAGAGAGCTACAAGCAAGCGAGACAAAGATGATTCTATGAAACAGAGGAGACAGCGGAGAAGACTAGATAAAGTATTTCTGTGCAGAAATAAGACTATTCTATTCCTTTCTAAGAGTTCAATTAAAAGATTAGTATAAAACTCTCATGTCTGTTTGGGAAATCTATGGATGAAAAAACAGGAAGAAGCTTCCACAGCTCTCCAGCTCGCTTGTTTTAACCACTAACATGTACCCCTCCCTGTGTCCTGCTGTACTTTATCAAATGTCATTTTAGGCTGTTCCTAGGTGGTTTCATAATATACTATCTGTATTATGATATTTAAGTTTTGTGGATCTAAAGAGGGATAATTATGAGATCGTTATTATGGGGAAATAAAAATGATGCAATACTTTTATAAAGTGTTATCCGGTCTTGAAGTCTGATGTCATTAGCCGTTTCCGGGTCCAAACTCCGATTCAGGTCCCAAAGTCAAACGAACACTGCGGCATCACTGAGAGTTAAAAACGGTCTAAATTCTTTCATTTGTAATAAAATGATCAGCGTTGCTGCTTTACCAGGTGTAACAATTACGTTTAACATCCAGGCATCCATGAAAACAGGATTTATTAAATTTAACAGAGTTAAAAGTTAGCAAGAAGTTAGCTCGCTAGCTTCCACCTAAACATGATGTACCATGTTCTGACTGAGAGATTTCTGAGAAAATGAAAACGTACAGCTCTGCTATCACTTCCAACATAAATGAAGACAAAACTAAACAGCAGTGACGTTTGTAGGGTTACTGGAGTTGGGCTACCTGGTATATAATGTTGTGCTACGTGATTGCTAGCAACACAGCTATGTTAGCATAGCATAAACAGTGAAGCTGGAGGATGAACGCTAACTTTTTTCCACTTGATAAAAGTTAATGTGAGGCTGGCAGGATGCTGTAAATGGATGAAATAGAACATGATACAAAGCATTTAAAACATGTTGAAAACACAACAGCCTTAATAAACACAAAGTAGTTTGGACCCGGAAGCAGAGTTCATCACATCATCACTTAAAGACTGGATAAATGCACTCAATGTGAGATATATTCGTCCAATCGCCCAACCCTACCCTCAGGAAGGTCCAAAGGCGACAGTACTAGGGGTTTATTACCTGGACCTCACAAACCTAAAGAAGTCCAGTTGCAAACAACAGATGGGATGATAGTTATGACAGACGTTTGACCCTGCTACATGTCCTTTTGCATAGCTAACCTGCTTCTAGCTCTACCCTCCCCAGCTTTCTTAAGCTGTATTTACACTGCAAATGATCTGGTGACCAGAAACCATGACTTGTATAACAGGAAACAACTAGCTGTCAGCTTCCTGTGGACACGTCTAAGCAGTCAGGTACCTATCAACACAGAGACCCGACCAGGGTCCACTCAAGAAACTCCAGACATTCACACTGAGCAATTGTGACACAGCTCAAAAAAAGAGGGTGTCTCTCAAAACAGAGGAAGATTTTTTAATGATCTTTAAAAAACGTATTCATTCTTTTCCAACATAACTAAAAATCACTTTTTCATGTTGGCATGGCCATGTGGCAAACTGCTGCTGAAGTTCAAGTTGAAGAAGAGAAATCACTTTAAATTCAAAAAAGTGAAAAAGCATTGGGAGTGCTCTCAAAGAACAAGAAAAAAACCTTCATGTTCTGAGCCGTTTACCTTGATGGCTGCAGAGCTTATAATGAAATCAGCAACTCGAGTGCATTTTCCAAATATGCAAAACTGTTCCTGCATTAAGCTGCGTCAAGGGCAATGACGACATTTGGAGATGACATGTGTCACCCTGTTACATGATAATGGCGCCCTTGATGCAGATGATCTTTCAGCACGAGCGGACAAGACAAGCCCTCAAGATACGTTACTTTTATATAGTCGGTACACATCACAACATCTTAATCCAGGTGAAGAAACAAACAAACGAGCATATTCAGCTGTTGTCTTCAAACACGGTTATTTCTGGCCTGTTGCGACAGCATATCACCACTCTGCACCTTCAAGAGATAATAAATGTTGAAGGATAAAATCTAAAGTCATTTGTCTAACTTTGACAGCAGACCATTAACAATTACTGTTGGCTAACATTAAAATGAGTTAATATCGAGGACAGCTTAAGGGCATACAAACTTTTTTATTGCAAAGAGACTAAAAAAATGATGTTTTGAAGAGGACGTGCGCATTTCCACCTCCACATTTTCATTTTTGTACTCCACACAAGTAGCTTTGCATAATCCACAGCTCAAAAATAATCTTTATCCTATAGCATGTTGGGCCTTTGTGCAGCTCTCTTAAAGGCCACCCTCCTTTTAAGCCAGGTTTCGTCTGAACTCATCTGCTACTTGCAAACAGGAGATCTGAACAGCAGGTGGGCGGGGCTTCTGTGCTCACAGCCAGCGCTCTGGAGGATATGTGCTCAGTTTGAATCCATACAGATCAGAGTAAATCCTAAAGAGTTCTGATGGTATGGTTAAACATAATGCACAAACGCCAATATTTCCATTTTAACGCAAAATGCAGTCAGTGTATTTTGGAAGGGTTTGGTTGTTTAGAGGGAAAACCTGAGAATCATTTCTCTGATAATAAGTTGCACTCATTAATCCAAATGGCTCCAACTACCCGAATTTGTTCATAATATATGTCTTTAATATATATTTTATAAAGAAACTCGTCATCGTTTCGCCATCAGCAAATAATTAGTGCAAACAGGAAATCTGTGTTGCTGAAAATTGTGATGGGCAGCACAGATGCAGAAAGCAGTTTATGATCACAGATTAGCTCTTTACCCTCAGGGGATGTAGCACAATAGTGTGTGTGTTTGTGTGTGTGGTCCTAATTAGCGTTACTTCAGCCTAATTAACAGCATTAGGAAAGACAGGTGTTGAGACCAAACACAAGCACACACAAACATTAGCAGGATTTCCATTACCCCAACAAAACAATATATTCCGTGTGCTCTTTGCATGAGAGCGACATGAAAATGCATCGGCTAATAACATTAGTCACTCACCCAGCAGTCAGCAACTATTGTAGCTGAGTAAAATTACCCCCATGCCTCATTAAAATTGCGGACCTCTCTGTGACACAGTCTTCCCTCTGGCTCGCAGCCACGCTGAAAATATAGCAGAGGTGGTGGTAACCCTGAGCTCAACATCACAACTTTTGAAGGAGTCTTCTTATAGCAAAAGGCTGATTGTGACCACTGAAGCTAGTTTTTAAAGCACACCATCGTAATGCTGGGCAAGATCAAATTTGCATCCACAATTACCTAAATACTGCAAGGCATCAATATGTTGCCCGGTGGTACCTCTCAAGCATGTTTCAAATGCAACCAGCAGCTGCCATATTTGTCTAGCATCGTGCGTGTAAGTGCTCTCTTTTTAGATGAACGCATTAAAAAACAAAGAATGCAACTGCAGGCCATTTACACGTACTAATCAGATTAACAGTGGACAGCCAAGATGACATACGTCCTTGCTGGCGGCATAGCATGACATGCTAGTGCTTACATTGCTGAATATATGTCGACTCACAAACTAACATGTATGTTTTTAGACTGTAGGAGAAAGCCGAGTACTGGAAGAGAAGCTTGCACAGGAAACTCCAGGTAGAAAACTGAGGTAACAGTGCTAAGACCTGCACTTCTGTGCCATCTGCTGCAGACAAGAAAGGATTTGCAGCATTTTTTTGATAGTAACGTTTGGTTAAGGCTGGAGGAACAGAGACGTCTGGGTTAGATATTGAGAAAAGCAGGAGATGAACGGAGAAGTAGTCGTCTCTCTATTGAGGAAAAATGAAACCAGAACTGTAATGCAGGAAACCGCGGTACTGTAATCCGATTACTTTTTTCAAGTAATGAGTAAAGTAAGGGTTTACTATTGCAAAAAAGTAATTCGATTACTGTTACTTTTCCGTGAGCTCGCTGCGTTACTAAACCGTGATGTTGTTTGTGAGAGCGTCTCATGACAATGACGTACGAGCGTGCGACGTCCGTGGCAGCAACAGACGTGTGCAGATCAACAACGGATAATGTGGCGTGATGCAGCATTTGAAGCTTGGAAGTACTCACATTACTTTAAGTTTGATTCTGTACAAAGTGACAAAAACATAGCATCCGCTGTGCACTCTGTTTGGGAAGAAAACTTCTTTCTACAGCGAAAAATTTAACTTCAAATCTGAGCGAGCAGCGAGCACGCTGCCACTGACATGACCACTGTGGACAAACCTCCACCCGCCCCACCCCTGCTAAACAGGTGACTATAGATTTAAGAGCGACAGGACTCAGAGCTGCTGAGTCTGTGATTTTATTCTTCTGTTTACTTTGTTCTATTGTGAGCAGCTATGATGTTGAACCCAAACCAGTATCAACCCACGGTGACACAGGTGTCATCACCTAGTTACACTGCTTTTCATGAATATTCATACAGGGTTAAATGTATTTTTCAGACATTCCCTGCAATATAAAGCCATCAGTCAGCAAATTGATCGAGTATGGTATAACCTGAAAAACCCACCTGATTCACTTTCAGGTGACAAAGTAAAATGTGACAAGATGTTCTGTCACATCTCATCTCGTACCTCTCACACACGCGTTGTGGTGTGTAAGCGACGTCACTGAAAACAAGCTGCAATACAGCGTGTTGTGAATCGGACTAATAGAGCAAAGATAACAAGCTCTGCCTGACTGTTCTGTTGATTGACTGATTCAGTGGGGACCCGACAGAGGACGAGAAACAGGCTGTCAACATTTCACTCTACCAGTCTGCTGTCCATGTTTGTGGCGCAGTCTTGTTACGACCAACCTCCTGACTTTGACAACTGTGCCATTTTCTCTAGCACCATCATTAGTTGGTTATAGTTATTTTAATTAATCACAATGCTTCCACTTTAAACCACAGTTATTTTTTTCTTGCTTCTGAATAGCAGAATGAGCCAGATGACAGAACATTGTATTCATAGGGGAAAGTGTCCAGCAAAATTTAGCTTGAAAACAAACAAACAAAAAAATGCTATAATGCTACTTCTGATTGGGTGGATCTTTTTTCTTCAGTTTGCTGTTACTCTCAAAATATAGACATGAATTTGTAATATAGATGGACACACACACACACACACACACACACACACACACACACACAGTTGTGTGTGATGAGCAGTACACTGTCACCACCTCCTTTCTGATGCTCTGCTCAAGCAGGCAGGACGGATGGAGGATACATTTTTACATACATAATATAAAATATCTGAAACATGTCCACACAACATAATACTGAACTGTCACACATAAACATTAGGGGTGCAACGATACTCATATCGATATTGAACCGTTCGATACAGTGCTTTCGGTTCGGTACGCATATGTATCGAACAATACAAAAATTTTAATTTATTTTATCAACTTTTCTTCTGACGATGCTGTCTGTGGTGAGCGCTCAGTGGATCTGCGCTCGACTACTCCGCCTAGGCTGCACTGTCGAGCGTAGATTCACTGAGCGCAACACAAGCTAGCAAGACAGAAGCTAAGCTCGTTGCAACATGGCAAATTGAACCTCCCCCACCCTCATTCAGATCTGGCCTTTGGAACTATTTTAGTCTTCATGTGACGTATGACCCTGAAGGTAAGCGTGTCATAGACAAAAGTAAAACAGTATGTCGGATGTGCCACGCAATGCTCAATTACATGGGTGGGAACTAGTGCGTTAGCGCAGTTAGCTCGTTAACGTGTTGACGCCGTCCAGCCCCAAGCACGGGGGGTGGGGCGTTAACGTCATTTCAGATTAACGCTGACAGCAGTAGTGGGAACACAACGAATATGACTGCACATTTACTCCGACATCATCCTAGTGCAAAGACAAGTGGAAGCAGACAAAAACAACAAGCACGCATGCTACAAACTTTACCCGAGTCATTTAGACAGCCGTTAGCACATGATTCTCCTTATGGGGACCTGATATGTTTAATATGCTGCTGAGAATATAGCCCAGAAGAAGCGTATAGTAGAGCTTTTATTTTGGAAAGAGACATTTCTCTGTAATGAACTCTCTTTTCCAAAGATGAGCGATTCCTCAATCAGATAGATTTATTTTTTTTATTACTTTGTTGTTTCAGCAACATTAAATTTAAAAACTGTACGTTTGAGTTAAAATATATATTTATAATTTTAATAAATGACAAATTAAAAAAGCATGAACATTTTTTTGTATCGAAAAAAATATCAAACCGTGACACCAAAGTATCGAACCGAACCGTGAATGTTGTGTCGTTGCACCCCTAATAAATGCATAAATAAAGTCATTTCTAGTACAAACTGGCACAGACAGGACTTTAATTTGTGCAAAAACACAGGTGTTGGACGCTCGTAATGACCCCTAAACGCTCCACACCGATGTTACAGGATGTAATCAAGTCATCATTTACATTCGATTTCTAATCCTTATTACCTATACAGCTGCAAAGTCAACAGCTGTTTCCTATCATCCAAAACCAGACCTGGCATTGCAGGATGATTTCTGATTACAGATACAACATCCAGACCACTCCAGTTTTTTTTAACCTAATAATAGTTTCATTATACAGTACTATTGGTGTGTAAGGGAAATGAAGGAGGCACTGACAATAATGTGGCACCAAACCCAAACTGTTGAGTATTCTTATTTCTAGGTCTTTTTAATATTAAAGAACAAGAAATATGAAATACGTGGAACATAATTTAATCCAGCATAAAGTCCTCCCAAATCCACTGTACACGCAATGTTTACATGCAAGCTATGCTCTGTAAATCCTTCAAACAGTTTAATAAAGTTTATCCCTGTAGTGTAGCATATCAAGGGCATCGTACGCGACTGTGCTACTGACAGATGAAGCGCATGTTGGATGGTGAACAGCGGAGTTCATCAGCCAGCCACAGACTTGAACCTTTTGCTCTGTAATATTACTTTGATGCACTGCAGTTAACTTTATTAGTGTTATCTGCCACAAGTGTTGGGGAGTAACGGAATACATGTATAGGCGTTACGCATTTAAAATATTTAAAATACAAAATTTTAGTAACTGCACTTTGTTACAGTTACCATCTAAATATGTGATAATTTGAAGTTAGTGTTACTTTGTTGAAATAAATGGATTACACAGCAGTCTTTTCCTGTTTCATATGTTCGGCTATCTCCTCTCTAATTTTGGTAATTCCACACATTGCTGGAAACCCAAACAAAATAAGAGGCTCTAATGTGAGCGTCCTGGCCAGCTGAAAAGACTTCAACCTAAACAAACATCTGGAAGTAAGTGCTATTTTAAAAACTAATGTTAGCCTACTGCAGCTACCTTGTTTTAGTTGTGGTAGCTACCTGGGTCATTTGCCACTTAAGTATCTTCGATGTATTATTGTGATTTATTACTATTACTGAACCGAGCTAACACTGTTAGCTGGCCTTAACTGAGGTTAGTTCATAGACTGCAGACTGTTAGACTTGATGGATAGCATCAACAACCTGCTAGCTGCTAATAATCATGCGCAGTTCTGAAAGCAGTTTATTAACTAACCTCAGCTAATGTCAGCTAACAGTGTTAGCTTGCTGGCGAGTAGCCTTCAGTAATAGTAATAAATCACACAGCAATCGTGCATTGATTTAGCTGTAAAAAGCACGACATTATATTAATTAATCCAAAACATTTAGAATACGTTACATTGAGTAACTTAATAGAATACGTTACAAACTACATTTCGGGTTCGCATGTATTCTGTAATCTGTAGTGGAATACATTTTAAAAGTAATCTTCCCAACACTGTGACATTCGGTAATGTGATACTAGTAGTATGACTGTGGTTTTTAACCTGGTTAGACATATCAGAGAGCTCATTGATCCATAAATGACAAGACTTTTTCTGTTTATTAGATCCCAACTATAGCGATGAGGGCCTCAGTCATACAGTGATAATAACAACTATCAGCAGTGTTGGGAAGGTTACTTTTAAAATGTATTCCATTACAGATTACAGAATACATGCCCCGAAATGTATTCTGTAACATATTCCGTTACGTTACTCAATGAGAGTAACATATTCTGAATACTTTGGATTACTTAATATATTATCATGCTGTTTACAACTACATGAATGTACTATTGCTGTGTGATTTATTACTATTACTGAAGGTCTGCGGCTCCGAACCGTAGTAAAGGGACCTCTGGCTAATACGGTGGGTTCTGTGTCGGGCTCGTAGCCGAAAACTAGCTTTACTTTGTTGTCTGGGTCAACTTTGCTAGCGAGAGACAGAGAGAGGCGTTGAAAGGCTGCTCCAACAGAACTTATTGTTTCGGAGGAAAACACGAACACGGTGTACAGTCGAGTCTTAATAGCTTACTTACAACTGGGCTCGTCAGGCTCTCTTCTTGGCTGCAGTGGTTATTATTATATTTACATGCTTCCAGCTCCCGTTTTTGCTCGATGACAGCTCGTACTTTTCCTTTTTCTCCCTCCCTCGCTCACAGACACATAACGGGTATGACAGTCCATTCTCCCTGCAGCACGGACTACACTGCCTATGATGCTACATTCTTTAGAGCTATACCTGTAGCATTCTGCCTATTAGCTTAGCACAACAACAACAGGCGCTCTCTCACCCAGGAAACACGCAGAGCGAGAGCAGCACCCTGTAACCATGGCAACCGCAACGCTACCGCCTGGAACAACAGAACGTAGCTGTCAAACAAAACCCAAACAGTCCTGACCCGCCACAATATGAAACAGGGAAGTACCGCCGTGTAATCCATTTATTTCAACAAAGTAACTGTATTCTAAATACCACCTTTTTAAACGGTAACTGTAACGGAATACAGTTACTCATATTTTGTATTTTAAATACGTAACGGCGGTACATGTATTCCGTTACTCCCCAACACTGACTATCAGTTGCACTACCTCTGGAAGTGCTTCTGTGAGTCATTTCAGAGGCAAAGACATTCAATCGTTTAATGTAGAGGAATGGTTCGTGCTGCGATTGCTTTGCCCTCTTCTTAGTATAACATGTCACAATGTGGCGCAGCATTTTGTGAAACTATGATGAGAAACATTTACTTACAGTAAAACTCAGTGTCGTGCGGGCCTAGAGACCGGTCGACAACCTCCAACGGCTGCTAAATGAATGGATTTCTCATTTGTATTCACCGTGTGGTCGTCATCAAGGAATACAGTCTTACCTAGCTACTGGTCTCTAGGTCTATGTGACTGATGCTTAAAAGTAAAAAAAAAAAAGTCTCTACTAGCAGCATAACGATTATTAAATTAAGAAAAAAAATCTGATGTGAATTTTTATTTTTCATTTCAGATGAAAACACAGTGTGTATGACTCACTGCCTTCAGCTGCACACAGCAACAGCAAGCACCAAAACTTTACTCCAGATTCTGCACAGGTACACGTGCATAATTTCTATATTTTTTCCCCTGCAAGGACATATGACAAATGAAAACATTGAATCTATGCCGCAGATGCGAGAAACCATGGTTTTCATATAATTTTGCAGCCTACAGCCTCTGAGAGCCTCCCACATGAGGATTGTGTAGAGGAGAGAAAAAAAAAAACACAGAGAAAAAGGTCAGAGCAGTGGAAACAGATCCGCTGCACGTTTTCTGCAGCTGTGTTTTTTTTCTTCACCTTACTGTCTTGCAAACTTTCATTTACTAAACACCACTGTAACTGTCACGTTTTCACTTCTCTGCATGCTTTCAGGGTCTCGATTCAGTTGCCAAAACACGTCACTTCTGAATCACTGATCACCAGTTTACAGGCTGTCTCCAGACACGGCGCCGCTCTCACTGGGGATTTCATTTCCACCTCACAGAGATCGTCATCCTAAGAACAGAAAACCGGTGCTCAGGGAGCTCCTAATTAGCAAAGTGACTTTTCTCTAGATTTCTTATTCACTTGATGTCTTCCCCTTTTTTCTCACCCTGATGTCAGTGATGTCATTTCAGGTGCGAGCTCAATAGATGGTGTTTCACCTGCCTGTGGTTAGTGCAATCTTGGGGATATCTTATTAAAAACAATGAGCTTTGAGATACTTTAAGTGCTTCTTGAGACAATTAAAGGGAAACTTTGATTTGCATATGTAGTGCCGATTTAATGAAGGGTCGAACACTCAAAAAGCGAGGGCAGTCAGTCTGTCGAGCGCGTAATAAAGAGGAGACCAAGAACACTGAGTAGAAACCATGTTGATATAATGCTGCACTATTGTATCAGTGGGAAGAAGAAAAACAGATAAAGACTGCCAGATATAATATGTTCTGGATACATTTTCATATTTTTTGATCACATAAATATGTAAATTCATCTTAAATGTGCAAAAATTAAAGTAGAAGCAGAATGTACTGACCTACTGTCTCCACATACGGTGCATACCCCCTGCCCAGACCCTTAAACATAAAATGCATCTGCAATAGGGTCAACTTGTGTTTGACCAACATCGCTGCTCAACCACAGGATTAAAAGTAGAACAAAAGGCAACACCGATCTTCAGTTTTCAAAACGCATGCATGTTTTCTTCATTTAGTCCTTCCATCCATCTCTTTTCTTCTGTTTATCCAGTTCAGGGTTGCAGTGGTCAGTCTCAGCTGCTGTAAGGGTGAGAGGCAGGGTGCTGTCGCAGGGCTAACTCAGACAGACAGCCATTCGCACTCACATTAACACCTATTGTCACAGTCAGCTGACCGTGTGGAACGAGGAGGAGGACGCAAGTGCAGAGACACAAAAAACAAGACTTGAATGGACCTGACATGAAGACCTGGCATGGATACGTGAAAATCCTGAAATGCGGCGTGAACGTAGCAGACGACCTTACATGGAATGACCAGAGATGGGCAGTAACGCGTAATCTGATTACTTTTTTCAAGTAACGAGTAAAGTAAGGGATTACTGTTGCAAAAACAGTAATTAGATTACCGTTACTTTCCTGTAGGAACGCTGCGTTACTGCGTTACTAAAAACCGTGATTTTTTTTGCAAGTGTCTCATGACAGTGACGTAAGCGAGTGCGACGTTCGCGACAACAGCTGTGTGCAGATCAACAATGGATCATATATCGAGTGCAGAGAGAGTATGAGCGTGCAGCGTTTAAAGCGTGGAAGTACTGACCTTACTTTGAGTTTATTCCATAAAAAGTGACAAAAACATTAGTGTCCGTTGTGCGTGGGAAGAAAACTTCTTTTTACAGCGAAAAAAACCCCTAAACAAGCTCCGAGTAGCTACGACTTAATGGGAAACTCACAGAGAAACTCGCGGATTCTTCCACTGACCACTGCGGCACATCTGCACCAGGGTAACCCTCCGCCTACCCCACTCCTGCTTTACAGGTGAAAATAGAGCAACAGGACCGCTAGTCTTTGACTTTATTTATTTTCTGCTGTGTTTTACTTGCATCTATTTGAAAGACTGAGTGTAAACACACAAAAAAATATTTTATGTGCTGGAATGTGCAGAAAATAGGTTTAAATGTTAAACTAATTTCTTCCAGTCAGAGAATGTTGCATATAATTTAATTTTTGCTTGATGCATAAAGTTAAAAGATTAAAACTAATAAACAAGCTTTAAATAGAGACTTTTCCATTTGATTACATTTTGTATGATGGATTATGCAGAAAAAGTAGAATTGGGCTGAAAGATCTATCGCTTTATCACCTATTCAGGTTGTAAATCGTGTTTTTTTTTAAAAAGTAACTAAGTAAGTAATTAATTACTTTTGAAAATAAGTAATCAGTAAAGTAACAGGATTACTTTTGGGGGGAAGTAATCAGTAATTAGTTACTGATTACGTTTTTCAAGTAACTTGACCAACACTGGGAATGACCACATAAATACACACGAGGGTGACGAGGGAAAAGGAAACACACGGGGAACACAGCTGGGACGAATTAACATAATGACTGGACAGGAGGAAGCAAACTGAACACACAGAACATGGGATGCAAGACTGTCAAAGTAAAACAGGAAACACGCAGAGCTAGGGAGACGTAAACACAGGGGACTTGTCACACTCGCGCCGAAGACAAGATACTACCAGCATAGTGGGGAAGACACGGGAGAAGCCTAAACCCAAACAGCACTAACTGAGCTTAGAACATAATACAGAGGCAAGAACACGAGGAGGGGAACATGAGAACAAACGGACAAGCACTTGCATAAACACCACACATACTGAAAGGGACACAGAGGACGAAGACGGGAGCAGAATCTAATAACCGATCAACTACAACAGGGCAACCTAGGACAACTAAATGAACTTAAACATAAACAATAAGACATCAAAATATTAAAAGAAACTCAAAACGCTGGGTCAACGACCCGGGACCATGACACTTATTGGTAATTTAGAATCAGCAATTAACCTAACCACACTAACTCCATGTCTGTGGACTGTGGGAGGAAGTCGGAGTACCTGGAGAGAACCCACGCAGACACAGGGAGAACATGCAAACTCCACAGAAGATTTGCTCAGAGCTTCCAGACCTGCTGTCTGTTTACACTCAGTGGTGCAGCACCAATGCCAGCATGATTATGAAGACTCTCCCAACCCAACGATGGACTCTTCTCACTGTTGAGGTCAGGGAAGTGCTTTCGCTCCCTAACACGCTAACACAGGGAGGAGCTTCTTCCCCCAGGCCATGCGGGCCGTGAACCAGGTGTACAGCGGGATTGAAACCCGTGAGGGTTCAGATAATCGCACGTGAAGTAATTCGTTAATTTATTTACTTACATATTAGCGCTTGATGTAGTGCTAATCATTTTACTAATTTGACGACAGAGAAATAGAAAACAAGAGACAGGCCAAGTTATCAGGCACAGCTTATTCAAAACCAGGTCACAGAGGCAGCAGTCTAAGCACAGGAGCTCGGTTCTTATCTAGTCCCTCCAGCTCCTTCCAGGAAATGAATATATACATAACAGACACAACTTTACAACTATCTGCCTTCCAAAGATCCCTTTCAATGCTAACTGCACTGACCATTGCGTGACCTTTCAGGGCGGGCGGCGCTGCTTACCACAGCACCCAGAGTAGATTCTCTGGGTGTCTGCTTGATCTGCAACCATTTTTAGTGGTAACATTCACATAAATGATCCAATTTTTCCCTTGGAGAAGTCTGGAATGAAATTAAAAATAAGCCTTCACAACATCACAAACCTTCAGCGGCTTTATCCGGTCGTTAAGTGATGACGTGACGAATCCTACTTCCGGGCCTAAAGTAGTCTGCGTTTAATATGGCTTTTGTGTTGTTAACATGTTTAATGTTTTGTATTTTCTTCTATTTAATCTGAAAAAGCTCCTAAAACAGTCAGTGATCACTGTTGACCTCCCTCGGCTTTTATTACCGCTAATCATTTATTTAAGCTCAGTTTTTAAAACCTTAGGATGTAACTACAGCCCAGCCCATGCAGCAGTATATGAATGACTAACCTCGTATTGTGGATGGATTGTCTCAGTTGTTCTCCTGGCTGAAGTTTGGTCCTTTTACAGCATCCTGCCATGCGATTACATTTGTTCCTGACCACCGAGAACACTCACGTTAACTTTTATCGAGTGGAAAAAAAGTTAGCTTGTTTATATTATGCTAACATAGCTGTGTTGCTAGCAGTCACGTAGCACATCATTATATACCAGCTAGCCAAACTTCAGTAACCCTACAAACGTCACTGCTGTTTAGTTTTCTGTCTTCATTTATGTTGGAAGTGATAACAGAGCTGTACGTTTTAATTTGTTTCCAAAACCCCGCAGTCAGGACATTGTATTTAGATAGAAGCTAGCGAGCTAACTTCCTGCTAGCTTCTAACTCCGTTAAATGTCATAAATTCCGTTTTCATGGATGCCTGGATGTTAAACTCAATTGTTACACCTGGTAGAGCAGAATGCTGATCATTTTATTAAAGATGAAAGACTTTAGACAGTTTTTCAACTCTCAGTAATGCCACAGTGATCGTTTGATATATGGACCTGCAGCGGAGTTTAGGCCCAGACACGGCTAGTGACGTCAGACTTAACGACCGGATTGTTGTGGCAGAACAGTGTATGACATGTCCAGCGCTGTGTGTAGTGTAACGTCCAGAGGAGAAAGTTGAAAACAGTCTTTCATCTTTTTGTTTTTGCACTAACTTCTCGGTGAGATGGTTGTTTGCTTTGATGTGAGTAATTGACCTGTTACAGACAATCACCTGTGAGAAAACAGATAATTGTCTGAAGAATTCACGGCGAGCAAGTGGGCAGCAGAGCATTGACGTTTGAAGTCTCCTGTTCTGCGTTACACGTGAGAAAGAAGAACATCATCCGCGAGACTTTAGGGAAATATGGTATACCAAAAAAAACCCACACCCAATGAGCTCTGCAGATTTCCGAGTTATCGGTCCAGAGAAGGGTTTTATTTGCAGGTTTCTCTTCCATCCTGACTTGGCTTGATGCGAATCCCCAATTTGGTCTTGCTGTAAATAACAACAGCACGTTCATTACCAAATGGTGTAATGCAAAATAGCAAAGCAGAAGCTGGAGCTACAGCGTGCTCACACTACTGGCAGGTTCAAGAGGAGCTAATAATTACAGGATGCAGCGGTGTTTCTGTGTTGTGTTTGGTGGAAGAAGGGTGGATTAATGCATGGTAGATAAAGCTCAGACCTCTGGCACACAGCACACCCTTTTACCTTCATTTTCACTCACCAAACAAATCTCACATCAATTATGGGAAATCCTTTAAAAATCCTTTATGAAAAACACTGAAAAACATGCTTAACATTCAAGGTTTCAGCACCAATATCAAAAACCTCAGGATGCAAAATAAACTTTACATATCTGAGCTGCCAGAGGCACCCAGACCACACTGTTAATGGATAATGACACCAACCACCGAATGTAGCCTGGAAACCTGGTTTAAAAAGCATTGGCAGGAGCTTCCTGCAGCATCACTGAGATCCATACCTGTGCTTTTAGACAACTGGTGACTTTGTGGTAATTGGAAACTCTAAATTGCCCATAGGTGTGAATGTGAGAGCGAATGTCTGTGTCTATGTGTTGGTCCTGTGGCAGACTGATGACAATGTCACTATTTGAGTTAATCAAAATAATTTTCTATAGTAAAATGTGAACATTTCTGCACTTTCTACTTAAATGTTTAATGGTATTTGTTTGTGCATCTTTATAGTTTTCACGCCATATTGCCATATTGTCGGTGGTTTAAAGAGGAGAGAATAAAGTTGCATCAGTCGAAGCTCTCTGCGTCACGAGTGGTAATTCCAAGTGGGCAGCTACACATTTGAACAGGATTTTCCGTGTTTGGGCGTTCATTAATAAAACAAATATCAACAACACAGACAAATCTGAGATAATAATTGTGGGATATATCTAAAAATGTAGGATATAATTTTTATGGAGGACTTCAGACTAAAGTTTTTCATTATTGTAATCCATCTTCTTAAAAATCTCTGGTAATCGATTCAGCACACATCACTATAGACAGTAGCAGGATAATTTCTGGTATATTTAATGACAATAATTGTGTTCTATTACATTTAAGTGTGGCACATGGGCTCTAGCTGACCAACAGTCTGATATAATGCTGTATTACACCGACAGCTGTGATCGCCCGAAGAAGAAACCTGCAGACCTTTTTTCTCGTTTTATTTGCTGACTCAGCGTGGCGTGATGTTTGGATGCTGTGTACTGTTTCTTTTAAAGTGTCGACTCCAGGAAGAGGAATTGCTTTTAAGACCAGTATCGATACCAGTATATTTTAAGCAATGTCAGCATCCAAACCCATTAAGCTAAACTACAGGTAACCACACACGGCCGTGTATTAGACACAGAATGTAGTACTGTACTATAAACAGTTGTTGTACTATTATTCTAATATAAACCAAATCATTTCTGGAGATCATTTAATCTGCAGCAGCACATATTCAGACATCATTCATATTTTACATTCATAATTCCTTTCATTCCACATTTGATCACACCAAAAAAAGTTGACCCCTGTACTGACAGCATATTTACTGTGCAAATCAATGTGCAGTATGTTCACTGCTTGATTCGAGAAGATTTGAATTAAAAACAGTGAAGGTTTGACTTTAGGTGTTACAATGTTTCTTAAAAAGAGAAAATTTATTATTCAAATCATCATATTTTAGATTTTACGTCTGGTCACATTGTGCCTAGGGCTCTGGCTCTGTAATCAACGTGTCCTATATTTGCATATGAAGAGTCATAACAACAACAACAACAACAACAACAAACTTAATTTATAGAGCACATTTAAAAACCAGCGGTATACCAAAGTGCTTAACATAAGAGACAGAAGTAACACGAGTATTATAATGCCTTAGCAAAGTATCAAATATACTCACAGGTCAATGCCACTAATACACAGGGGTAATATAAAATGCATAAAAAATAAAATTTTTTAAAAATAAATAAATAAATTAAAAAAAACATAATAAAAGCACAAGCCATAAAAAAAAAATATGTATAAGGAAAAATAGAGTAAGTCTAAAAGTCAGGTGCGAGCATTAACAAGCAGGAAAGGCGAGATTAAACAAATAGGTTTTTAACCGTGATTTAAAAGATTGTGATCCGGGCGTCTGATTCCATCCAATCGGAAGGTTATTCCACAACTCTGGTGCAGCCAGGGCAAACGCCCGGTCACCTCTAGACTTCAGCCGAGATCTAGGCTGCACCAAGAGTAACTGAGTAGATGATCTTAATGCTCTGGCAGGAACATACGATTTAAGGAGTTCCTTAAGTTCCATAAGTCATAAAAATGACCTGAAGGCAAAGGAGTAGAAATCACCAATGTGGTCAGCACTGCCTGCAGAAACAGATGACTACACTTGTAGCATGTTCGTGTCTCTTCTCCTTGTTATGACGCATTTCCATAAACCATAAAGTTTACCCCGGTCTCACTAGTATTTCCATAGCATGCGTGTAGAGGGGATCTGTATCACGCCTCTCACTAATATAACAGAAAATCAATCCCAGGCCTGTCCTTAAATCACTTCATCAGTTCTTGCACAAAGACGCGAGCCGGCAGCTCGGCATGTTCATTACTCTCAATTATGCTGCTCATTTTTTTCTAGTTATTCATCTCTGTCAGAGCCCTGTGAGGGTAATCTTTCAGTCACTGACACAGAGATGAGGAAGACAGCATCCATTTGTGTATTCACTCATTAAATTAATGACCAAGATTATTTATATTTGTTTATAACATTCATTTAAAGGATGTCAGAGTCTAGAAGAGCGAGACAGGGAAACAACAACACATAAGATTGAATATTTATAACTGGACATTTAAACTGACTATAAACAGCGTGTGGCCTACAATAACATAACGTTACAGAGGCTAATAAGCAGCATTTGGATGGTTTATTGAAGTCTTTGAATATTTACAGCAGTCTTATAGCCTGAGAGCGCGTCTGATCCCAGAAACTAAGCAGGGAGAGGCCTGGTTAGTACTTGGACGCGAGACCATCTGGGAATACCAGGCACTGCGAGCTTGTGGGCAGTGAAGGTTCAGGAGGTAGAGTGGGTCATCTACTAATCAGAAGATCAGTAGCTTGATCCCAGGCTACTGCAGTCCGCATGGCAGAGTATCCTCGGGCAAGATACTGAACCTGAGTTGCTCCCGATGCGTCCGTGTGAGTGTGTGCATGTAAAACAAGGTGCTAAGTTATCCAAAAAAGTGCTTATATGAAGTTTCCAAGTTAAATTCTCTCTTAAAAATTAGCAGCTTTAATCAAGAGTTGGCAACCATGTTTATTATAAGCTCGTGGTGAGACAACTCCGCACAGCTGAGTAAATACCCCCTCTGGATGAGAGCCATGTGATATGACTCATAGCTGTTTTGTTGTAAACACAACAGAGTGTCTTTAACAAATTACTCACACATTCGAATGCACGAATTTGACAACGAAAATGCGAAAATCATAATTAAACATAAATACTGCCATTAGGAACTCTTACTCCCGATTTCTTTCTCAAATATGATCTCAAACTTCCTGTTGGTCCACCGTTAAATGCCAATTCCATTAAGCCTGTGGAGCTGTGGAGGAGCCGTCCTGCAACATCTACAGTATATTGACCAGGCTAGAAAAAGCCTAATAAAATCTTCCCAGTGAAGATGATGCAACGATGAACGTAGGGGTTTAATAAATAAATGCATGCTACAGGAAAAGAAGGAATGAAGGTCTGGTAACTATGGCAATAGCAAGAGAGTGATATTGCATGTGACGGGAACATGTGAAGATAAAGATCCAGCTTATTAGCCTAAAGTGGGAATGTGGAGTGTTTCTCTCATTCACATTTACAAAAAAGAAATAAATGAAAAATTACAAACTAAAACTCGTCGGTACGCATGCAGCAGCAGGGACACTGGTAAAGGCAACAAAAGGTTTGGATTGTAAAAAGCTTTTTCATTTTCCTTTCAATTTTACAAGAAATTGCTGCAGATATGCTTCCCGCCGCCCTTGCCTGTGTTTTCTTTGTGTCTCAACTAGGGATGCACCGATACCGATATCTGGTATCCATACCAGATACCGATACCAGATACTGGTATCGGTATCTGGTATGGAGACCGATACCAGATACCGATACCAGATACCGATACCAGATACTGGTATTGGTATCTGGTACCAGATACGAGTACGAGTACTTTAGAAAATGTGGTATCGAGGTCGATACCAGATATCGGTATCTGGTATCGGCCTCGATACCAGATACTAATACCAGATATCGGTATCTGGTATCGGCCTCGATACCACGTTTTCTAAAGTACTCGTACTCGTTAAAAGTCCCCCAATACTGGGGACCGATACCACAGTCTGAGACCTGTCTATGTTTGAGCGGCATGTAAGGGGTTAATCACAAGCGGCGAGTGCCCGCCCCCAGGCCCCGGCTGCAGTTAAGAGCGGGGAGAAGGCGAGGCGAGACAAGTCAGCCGTGTGGAACTATTTCAAAGTGAACGAAGACGCGAAAACAAAGGCGCACTGCAAATTGTGCTCAGCAAAATTGTCCAGAGGCTCTAAAGGTAGCGCATTTAACACAAGTAATTTAATCAAGCACCAAAATCCCAACTCGACAACAAGTACAAAGAGTTTACCCACGCTTATTTACCCATGCTTATTAGCACAGAGGAGCATAGCTGATGCTATAGCAGTGAGACGGAAAATAGTTGGGCATTTTAAACATTCCGCCTTAGCCTACTCCCGCCTCGAGGACATTCAGGGACAGCTCAACCAGCCAATAAAGAGACTGCAGCAGGACGTACAGACGCGCTGGAACAGCACGTATTACATGCTCCAGTCCCTCATTGAGCAAAAGCGAGTGCTGGGCGTGTCCGATTATGAACTCCCTGACTATCTTACCGCTCATCAATGGGCTCTTATGGAGACCACTGTTGCCATCCTCGCCCCCTTTGAGGAACTAACTAAAAAAGTGAGCAGCTACCACGCACTAGCCTCTGATGTCATCCCAGCTGTGACTGTGCTAGTGAGACTTCTAAACAGAGAAACAGACGAGGACCACGGCGTCAAGACAATGAAAGCAACCTTACTGGCAGCTGTCAAGAAGCGCTTCAGTGACGTTGAGACCAACCCACTGCACTTCATCTCCACCATACTCGACCCAAGGTCAAGTCTGTGTGCTATAGGTATGCAATGAGTATAGCTACAGTACTAAATGTAAGATTATTTTACATCTGAAATATTATATATTTGTAACTAAAATACACAAATACAAATGTATGCAATATATATAATATGAAATACATTTCCCTTATTACTACCAGAAAGTCAAATAGCTGGCATTTGTCAATGCGTAAGTACTCGGTATCGGTGAGTACTGAAATGCAAGTACTCGTACTCGTTTTCCAAAAAAGTGGTATCGGTGCATCCCTAGTCTCAACAGTATTTTTACTACACGATCTGATTTTTTTGTCTTTGCTCCGTCATGTTTTCCTCCACCCTCTCTGCATCTTGGCCCCGCTGTGGATTCGAGGTGATGCAGGCCTGGTTATTCTTGGCTCTCGGGACCTCGGTCCTGCTGTGCTGTCCTCTACATCTCCAGTACCTGCTGTGCCCTGATGGCCCTGACGCTCAGCCTAATTGCCACTCCAAGTTGGCTGTGCCTCACACTCCTTTGTCCATCCCCATGTCTACTTCTGCTTCTGCTGGCTCTGTTTTGTATTCTCAACATTATTTTTCTAGTTACCACCACACACTGGTTACAGGCAGCTAAGGTTAGTATAGGGAGGTACTGCTGTTTTTGCACCCAGTGCATTTGTGCTGTTCTGTACTTTATTCAAAGACACTGACAAAAAAAAAAAAACTGGAGAGCTGACCAATGCCAGGAGTCTAGAGCAAAGCTCACTTCAAACTTGGTTTATTGATACCACTGTGAAGTCTTTAAAGCAACTAGATTTGGGAGCCAGCCTGAAGTAAACATTTCAGGGGTTCACAGAGTAGCTGAAACGCTGCCAGAGCAAACCAGAATAACACTCCACCAGTTTTATTCTCCAAGTGAGTAACTGGTTTATGTGATTCAGTATAGTTCGGTTGAAATTCGGAATTCATGCGGTTTCATCCCAGCTTTATCTTCAGCACATCTTCTCATCCTGTGATGAGTTCACGGTGCAGCCATAAAGTTGTGGTCACTTTACTCAACTAGCTGCCAGTTTTAAATAACGTAGAACTTGTTATTTTTTTAATTCAGTGATCACGCTACAGTTGCAGTTAATCGTTACGTTCATTACAAGGATCGGCAAGTCTTCAGGAGTGGAGGTGTGGATATTACTTTTATTTTACAAAAGGATGAGAATCCCGTGGGTTATGCTACTAACACAACGCAACCATTTGCACAGAGTGATGATTTCTTCAACCTCAACCCGTCACAGAACTTCAGCAGGTCAACTTAGAGCCTCCTTTCCACCTGTTTGTGTTGCTATGGCAGAATCGTCGTGGCGATGGCTTTGAAGTCTCTTTGGGCTGTTTTTCAACTTTTTTTGTGTTCATGCAAAACCACTAAGAGAAAGATGGTATGTGCGTCGTCATTAGGAGTTTGGGACTGTAGCCTGCAGGTTTATATTGTTAACTATTATGAGACAAAGTGTGTGAGTTCATTTTACAAAATAACGTGAAAGTTGTAAACGAATAGTGTAACAAATTACTATGTCTGGTGAGTAATTAAGTAAGGTGCTGCATTACTTTTAAGAAAAAAAACCAAAAACAAGGTAATGTGAAATGCATGACAGTTTTTGAGCATCAACCCCAACACTACCAGCTACTGAAGAGGAGCAGGCATAAACTGATTTTGTCATGGACCTGCTGTGTGCTGTTAAGCAGACTTAAACTCAAAAACACGGCTTTATTGCTGGTGTGCAGGTGATACAAAATGAAAATAAACTGGAATTCCTGAACCTAAACATACGGAGAAACACACGAGGAACAAGGGATGCGAGACTTTCACAATAAAACAGGAAATAAAGGAACGCAAAACTGACACGAGCTTGACACAGCAGCGGAGGAAAGTGGGACGAGACAGACATGACAGGCTGGGGAAACATGGGATGACACACAAGGAGGAAACAAGACACAAGGACTCACACAAACATATAGATCCAGACACCGAGGGCAAAGACAAAAGAGGGAATCTAACAATCAAGGAACTAAACAGGAAATATAGGAAACTCAAAACAGCATAACTAAGACTACTAATGAACCATGCTGGGTCAAAAGGATGCAGAGCCGTGACAGATTTCTTCAAGTGGCAGCAACATCAGCAAGCGCACAAGCTGTTTCTGTGCAGTTTGTCACAAAATGTGAGCTAAATTTAAAAAGTTCATGTGTGAAACACAGACGGAGACGATGCAAAAAAGACAGGAGAGGAAGATGAGAGCTTATTTTCAAAGGTGAGCACTGCTCATCAAGCTTACGCGTCCTCGTTCGTGTTAGATCAAATTAAATCAGATATTAGAGACGATTTGCTGCTGAATTATGTTTCTGTGAAACATCTTGCAAGACAAACTGAAGTATGCTAACTCAGTGTTACTCAAAGGTTTCAAGAACACGCACGGCACTGAAGCCTACTTGTCGTACTAGTTTTGTAGTGTCTAGTGGTTTTCTAAGTAATTCTTTTCCCCACGCTGTACTAGATGATCTCAGGGCCCCCCATCTGCTTTACCCCTCGCCTGATCAGAATCAGCGATTTCCTATAAACAGCTTCTAAATTTCCATAGACTTGCTTTTATGTAATAAAACCACACATGACTTTACGTGACTTTGTTGTGTTTTGACTGTTTTTAAGCTTCTAGTTGTGTTGTTTATTATAAATGCCTAATAATTTTTCATTTTTTAAAATCATCCTCCGGCATATTTCTGTGTACTCGGGTGCGTGCGCGTCTCCTGCGACTTTAAAAGAGGATTTACAAAATGTTTTGACAGACGGGCAAAAGCAGAAGATTCAAAGGGAAATTTTAAACAGAGCCAAACATTAAAGGTGCTCTTAATATAAAGCTTATTACTGAATTATTGTTATGAAAATGTTGCTACAATTTTTTGCACTTCTAACACAATTGTGTTCAAAGCTTACAATAATGCAACAAATCTCTCCTCTGCTATTGAATTATTTATGTGTTGAATGTTAGCAGGTAATTTCCTCTTTAAATTCATTACTTCGTTTTATTCTCAACAGAAGAAGAATCCTTAGAGATGGATGGCCGCTGTCACATGTTTCTACGGTGACACAATACCTCCGGGCTATTCAGTGCATACAGTGTATGTTGTAGCAGTTCTCAAATTAAACATTGATCTAAGAAAAACAAGAGCACACAAGAAGAAACACTCTCTCCTGGGGATTTATGTTTAGACTTGCACAGCCTCAACGCTACACAAGAGAAAGAAAATCAGCACAGATATTAGCAGCAGGAAACATATTATACTTACAAAACACAAATCTCTGCAGATTTGTCTACTCACCCTGGAACTCCCCAAAACAGGGATAATTGGTTACTGGCATGCCCCTTGTTTGCATGAATATAAGGGTTTTTGTTTTGCTTTTTTAAACCAATTCTTTGGTTCAAGGATATTTAGCAGATGCCTTTTCAGCCTGAGAGGGATCTGCCAAGAGTATTTGACCACCTCCCAAAAAAAGCCAGGACAAATATAATCAGTGTCACGGAGGAAAAGAGATGCCAGTGCGAACAATTATGCTGCTATTTCTTAATTAGCCACAAAATAAAAGGCTGAGCAA
This sequence comes from Neolamprologus brichardi, assembly GCF_056152115.1. NCBI lineage: Eukaryota > Metazoa > Chordata > Actinopteri > Cichliformes > Cichlidae > Neolamprologus > Neolamprologus brichardi. Next base: position 2,643,462 of record NC_142120.1, on the reverse strand, counting down.
GTCAATGCACTTATACATCATGGAGAAGTTAAGCCAACCTTTAATTTTATCCCATCTGGGACCAAAACTGAGCCCTGCCATGGAGCTGCACATGGAAATAATCCATAATGCAATTAAAATGACAGCATGACAACTGGCTGGGTGCAAGGCGGGGACCAGGGGAAAACATGTCGTGGAACATGTTGTAGAGCAGCACAGCTGAAGATGACGCATGTGAAGGGAACAGTAGTGTTGGGTCAGGCAGTCCCGAGACATACTTCCTCTTCCTCAATGACAGCTGAGCAGGTGCAGCAATTTCTTATGCAGACTGGAGCATCTTGATATACAAGAGCCTAAATATATATATATAGACGAGGAAAAACTCTGCAGGTGTGAAGCGAGTCGGGTCAGCAAATCTTCACTGGGTGCAGGGTCACAAAAAAAGTTTGTGTTCTCTGGCAGGGGCTTATATGCATTTTCAGTTTCAAGTTTATGCACAATAGATGACACCGATGCAGCCTTTCATGGATCTTCACGTTTTACCTCAAAAAACAAAAACAAAGCAGGTGATAGGAAACACTATCATTTCTACCTACTTAATTGTGTTGATGAACACACTGGTGGCTTTACAAGTAGGCCACGTGTGCAGCATAGGCCTTGTGATTTGATTTATACTACGATTTTTATTAAATGCGGCTCTGCCATTCTGAACGATTCCGACAATTAGCTTTAAGAAAATAAGCTCAGTGGAACTTCCTACCACCAGTGTAGGTCAAGGAACTTGAAAAAAAGTAATTAGTAACCAATTACTTCTCCAAAAAAGTAATTTAATTACTTTACTAATTACTTATTTTCAAAAGTAATTAGTTACTTCTCAAAACTATGATACACAACCTGGATATATTATAACGCAATTGACCTTTCAGCCCGATTATTATTATTATTATTTATTTTTTTTTTTTATTTATTTTATATTTTAATTTACATTTAAACTCTATATTGTGCATTTTGCTATTTATCGTACTGTTTATTTTAATCTGTGTGCAGCGCTTTGTGACTACCTGTCTATGAAAAGCGCTTAATAAATAAACTTTACTTACTTATTTTTAATTTTTTTTTTTTTTTTTTTTTTTTTTTTTTTTTTTTAATGTATAATCCATCATATACAATTGAATCAAATGAAAAGTCTTTTTAAAAATAGTTTTAATCTTTTAATTTTATGCACATTGCATCAAGCAAAAATTAAATGCAGCCGTCTTTGACTTGAAGAAATGTGTTTAACATTTAAACCTATTGTCTGCATATTCCAGCATATAGAATAAAATCACGTTTTGTGTTTACACTCTTTCAAATGGATGCAAATAAATAAAATTAAAGATTCAGCAGCTCTTAAATCTATTGTCCCCTTTTAGCAGGAGTGGGGCGTGTGGAGGTTTGCCCACTGTGGTCCTGTCAGTGGGAGGATCCGGGGGTTTCTCTGTGAACGTCACATCCCCGTGGCAGCGTGCTCGCTGCTCGCTCAAATTTGACGCGTCTGTTGCTGCCACGGACGTCGCACGCTCGTACGTCTTTGTCATGAGACACTCTCACAAACAAAATCCCAACGGTTTAGTAACGCAGCATGTTTATAGGAAAGTAACAGTAATCGAATTACTTCTTTTGCGATTGTAATCCGATTACTTTTTTCAAGTAACGTGTAATGTAATGTTACTTGTAATGCGTTACTGCCCATCTCTGCCAGTCCAAAGGCTGCTGGTAGTTTGCTGTGAGTCTAAATTGCCCATGGGTGTGAGGAAGGTAAAGTGTATGGAGTAGAGCAGCGGTCCCCAACCCCCGGGCCTCAGACCGGTACCGGGCCGCGAGAGTTGAGGCTCAGGTGTGAAATGTATAGTTTTCAGGGTTTTTAAATCGGTTTTCAGCGTTATTTTGTTATCGTTTACCCGGTTTTCCTGGGTCTTTTCACGTGTGTTATGAATAAAAAAAAAAGATTTTCGGTACCGGTACTAGTTTTATTTTGTTGTATTTATCCGCGACACCTTAAAGGCCGGTCCATGAAAATATTGTCGGGCATAAACCGGTCCGTGGCGCAAAAAAGGTTGGAGACCGCTGGAGTAGAGCACTGTATCAATATATGGTTAAATGTAGGTTTGGCTTTGAGCTATCAGACTAGAAAGACTGGAACATTGGTGCATTATTGCCAGCCTACAATATTGTTTTGAATGTCTGAATACAGACTACAAAGAAAATGTCATTCATCTGGAGTTATGTCCAGTAACCAGTTTTAGTCGACAGTTCTCTGCAGGTACACATCTTTTGGGATCAGACCTCCACAGAAGGGTCATATATAGTAGAGATGTAGACATAAACGGACAAACAGACCCATCAAACATGAGCTGCAATGTCCCTGCTTCACCTTCACTTTACTTCCAGCTTATTCCTGACGTCTGCCTTACAGAAACAACACCTATCATAGCTGTAGCAGCAGCAGACAAGTTAGTCTCAAGATCCCTTGAGATCAATGCTGCAAGAATCAGCAAAACATGAGTTGAAGTGTGTAGTCTGACTTTGTAAAGCTATTTACTCACCGTGCCTGTTGCCTTTCTACTGTGTAAGAGGTGAGCTGTGATCTAGGGCATGTGTCAGCTGGGTCTTGTTGGAAATGGATTGTGATGCCCAGAGCTAATCAAAGAGTACCTCTGGAGTCACGGTGCTGTATGGGCACTGAATTACTGCGAGTTAAATCTCAGTCTCTGTTTTCATCTGCAAAATGAAAATGAAATAAAAAGGTGAGCCGATGGATGCTCGTTGAAAGAGCTGTTATTCTAGGCAATGGTGCTGATGTACTGTGATCATATTGTGTAGCTGATTACCGGGTGAATGTATAGAAGATGATTCTAAGCAGGCTAATTAGCTGTCGTGCACACTGGGTGAGAAATTACTGATTGTACAATTACTCCAGTTAATATGAAGAAGGTTTATTGTGCATGGAAACCCACTGTATAATCCACATCGTCACCATGCACATCAAGGTTGCCACATTACAAAGTGTTCACTGTGGGTTAGCGTAACCAGTTTCTACCCTCATAATGATGCTAATTAAGAATTTGTAGATACCTCAAGTCAAAATCAGAGCTAGATACACGTGCTGAGGTGCTCTCCACTAACAAGTCTGCTCAAAGATCAATGCTTTTTCCCCACATTTGTACAAGGTGTGTATGCCAACAGATCAATAGAGCCCAGAGTTTTGGACGGAGCAAGTCAAATGGACGAAACGCTGCTACATAGTTCACCCATCCAGTAAGGAAATGGCAGTTACAGAGAGACGGATTAAAGGTGAGGGAGGTGGAGGCATGAAGACAGGATAAGAGAAACAGAGAGTATCAGGGCATCTATAGGGGGACGAATCAGAGCTACACATGAGGGATCAAAGGCCAATGAGAGAAGAAACACACCTGCCAGTAAGCCCATCAGTACATTGATTTTTGTGCTTGTTCACAGTTTTAGCTCCCAAAGAAAGACACCTGTCAGGTTAGGATCTCCCCAGAGTTCCTATTGTACAACATCTCCATACAGCACGCACCTTAAAAAACCCAAATATCCACATCTGCAGTGCTTCTTGACATAAAATAGCCCTTTACTGTCACTGCACATGTGCAACGAAACTGTGAGTGCTCCACACCAACTGTGCCGGAGTCAAATATAAATTGTAGACAGCAGGAATAAATAGCAAACAGGAGAAATATGTACAACTGATATAGAAAAACAATAGAAACAGAACATGAAGACGTGAAATGTCTGTAACTGATTCAATAATAACAGATTCTGAGTTCACACTTAAACTCTAAGCTGCTGTTATTCAGGATGAAAACAGATTTAAGGTGGAACGCTGGGTGAAATCCCATTTTTGTCCTCGTGGTCATTAGCTGGACGTTTTGCCAGTGCCAGCACGAGGGGGCGTTCATTCTTGAGTGTAGAGAGGAGGGACAGTTAACGCTGATATAATGAAAACCAGCAATTAACTCCATTGACAAAAAGATCCTCTGTGAGGTTGTCTCACAGTGGCAGAGACTGAGGTTGTGTGATATTGTCAAAGCAACTAAGAACCAAGATATCTGTGCACTTGTCATTCTTCCGCTTAAGTTTGGCATTACAAATGGTAAACTGGCACTTATATAACACTTTTGTACCCTTATTGAACACACAAAGCACTTTTTATTACAAGCCTAAGTCACCCAATCACACACACATTCATTCGAGCACTCTTGTCTATGCCTAAGTTCAGTAGTCAGCCCAAGGATACTTTATCATGCAGGTTAAACCAGCAACCTTGTGACTGGTAGATGACCCACAGATTAAAAGGCTATTTATTCACAGAAGATTATGTATTCCTTTGTTAGGGACAACTGAACGAAGGGTCGTATTTGTTTAGGATTTGCAAACAACAAGGGTTCCTGAAGTTTGGCGAGAAAAGCAACAGTTCTGTGCAGTGCTGGAAACCAAAGTGTCAAACTCAGTGCCAGGCAGGTACGTTGACAGCTCTCTAAATGTGGGAACAGTAACGTAATCCTCATGCAAGAATGGAAAATTCATCTCCGTCCCGGCTGAGTGCAGGGGTTATAACGAACAGCTTTAAAAACCATTCAGAGAACAATGAAACAGTCGTGCACTTTTCTCAGGCTTCTCAACTTGACCCGTGTGCACTCTGAGGGCTAATAAGCACTTTTGACAGCTGAGTCTGCTGTGGATGGTTTTTATAACAATGCTGCAGGCAGAGCTGTGACACCAACGCGTCACTTTAAATCACTGACACTAAAGCTGGTGAGCAGGTACCAATAGGTGACATTTAGTGTCGAGGGATGCTGGGTCACAACATATGTGCCCGTTTTAATTGAGATCTGGTGACTGTGGAAGCCTTAGGATATGATTCGCAACCTTTTCATATTCATCATGTCATCCTAAGGATGGAGACACTGTCAATGTCATCGGGCTCACATGTTAATTGGACGGTTGGTCACCCAGAACAACTGACCCATGCAGGAAAATGCCGCCAGTTTTGAAGCTTCCTTTTCATGCATTGTGCATTTGTAGCTTTTGGACCAAAAAGTAAATACAGATCAAAAGATGAAAACTGTAAAACCTCACATAGGAAATGATTTTATGTTAGACGCACAAACTTAAGCCTAAAATCCCTTAAACTCTTATGTAAATACCTTAAATCTATGTGATATTTATAACACGATTCAAAGGGTTGAGAGGACGCAGCTTTCTATGTTGTGATAAAAAGCAGGTGAAACACCTGAGATCACCGCCTCAGGTGACAAACAAAGACGAACAAAATCCACATCATCGATCTAAAATCACTTTCATTCAGTAAAAATCATGTTCAGCGCTGCTGTTTACAGCAACACAAACCACATCGCAGATGTTTAAAGAAGAAGAAAAGCACAGTAAATCCAATGCGATATGATAACATTCAAAAGCGTCCCGATTACCTTCTTCACAGCGCATCCACACGTGGGGACAAAGGGAATCCCAGCGCCTCTTTGCGCGTTGTTTTCGGACGAGATCCGCTGTCACTACATCGGAAAAGGTCTTTTATTCCGTCTCAGCAAGTGTTCTCGCCATCCTCTGCTGGGATATGTTCGCTCTACAGCTGTTATCCAGGCTCTTCGCTCGTTTCTTTCCCTTTCTTTCCCCCCTTTCTTTTATTCACATGATCAAAGGTTTACCCACTTTTTCCGAGATTTAAACAAAACTGTAACAAACCCGAAACGCTCGACCAAACTGGTTACCTTTGGTCTCAGTTGCATATCCTGTCGTTTAACTATTCGGGAGCTCCGTTCTCAGACCGAGCTGCTTTATGTGTTGATGGGGGAGGTTGGAGAGCATGTGCGAGCTTTCGCATCTGAAATCCATCTGAAAGTCAGTGCGCCTCAACGATCATCCCTCCCTCCTCAGCCTCAGCAGACACGGAGCGCGGACCAATTGAGAGGCAGGAAGAGAGAGAGAGGCGAGATGAGAGCGTGCCAGTCTGGTGTGGGACCAGGGACGTCAAACACGCAGGGATCAGCAGAGTAAAGCACAAATAAAGAGACAAGGAGACCGTTTGGACACATTTTTAAAGGACGTAATGAAATAAACGTTATGTCACAGTGTAACTCCCATATACACAAAGGAAAATAGAATTCAACATAATAATTAATGTCTGCTTACCAGTGTTGGGGAGTAACGGAATACATGTACCGCCGTTACGTATTTAAAATACAAAATATGAGTAACTGTATTCCGTTACAGTTACCGCTTAAAAAGGTGGTATTTAGAATACAGTTACTTTGTTGAAATAAATGGATTACACGGCGGTACTTCCCTGTTTCATATTGTGGCGGGTCAGGACTGTTTGGGTTTTGTTTGACAGCTACGTTCTGTTGTTCCAGGCGGCAGCGTTACGGTTGCCATGGTTACAGGGTGACGCTCTCTCTCTGTGTGTTTCCTGGGTGAGAGAGCGCCTGTTGTTGTTGTGCTAAGCTAACAGGCAGAATGCTACAGGTATAGCTCTAAAGAATGTAGCATCATGGGCAGTGTAGTCCGTGCTGCAGGGAGAATGGACTGCCATACACGTTATGTGTCTGTGAGCGAGGGAGGGAGAAAAAGGAAAAGTACGAGCTGTCATCGAGCAAAAACGGGAGCTGGAAGCATGTAAATATAATAATAACCACTGCAGCCAAGAAGAGAGCCTGACGAGCCCAGCTGTAAGTAAGCTATTAAGACTCGACTGTACACCGTGTTCGTGTTTTCCTCCAAAAACAATAAGTTCTGTTGGAGCAGCCTTTCAACGCCTCTCTCTGTCTCTGCTAGCAAAGTTGACCCAGACAACAAAGTAAAGCTAGTTTTCGGCTACGAGCCGACACAGAACCCACCGTATTAGCCAGAGGTCCCTTTACTACGGTTCGGAGCCGCGGACCTTCAGTAACAGTAATAAATCACAGCAATAGTACATTCATGTAGTTGTAAACAGCATGATAATATATTAAGTAATCCAAAGTATTCAGAATACGTTACTCTCATTGAGTAACGTAACGGAATACGTTACAGAATACATTTTGGGGCATGTATTCTGTAATCTGTAATGGAATACATTTTAAAAGTAACCTTCCCAACACTGCTGCTTACAAATTCAAAGAATTCATAGACATGAATTTTGTTAATGAAAACCAAAAGACATAAAACAAACCTTTTTGGAGTCATTCCTCCTACAGTAGGTGTTCTCAGTACACATGCGCAGACCAGCCTTGTGAATCTCTGACCGTTACCAACTAGCACTGTCTATGAGTTATAGAAAGGCCACGGCTCTGGTACCCAGACATTGTCTTAATGCATGTTAGGAAAAAAAATAATTTTTGGTGCATGTGCTCCACTAGATTTTTTTTTTTTACCTGGCTACAGTTGCCCTTTTAAAAGCTTTAATTAAAATGTGTAAATGGTTTTACATTTCTGCACACAGACCTTTGTTATAGCTGAGCTGATAGTCGTACCTGGTTGGGTTCAGGTTAAACGTGTTGCAGACATCCTGGGCAATCTGGTGAAGCTGTTAACACACTAACATCACAACCCTGAAAGACACAGTTTTGGGTATGTAAGCAGAGATGTGAAGGCCTCCCTCCAAAAATTTGTTTTGGACCTTCATTTTTGTGCTCTGATCCCTGGGACAGGGGTGTCCAACTCCAGGCCTCGAAGGCCAGTGTCCTGCAGCTTTAAGATGTGTCCTTGATCCCACACAGCTGATTTAAATGGCTAAATGACCTCCTCAGCATGTCTTGAAGTTCTCCAGAGGCCTGGTAATGAACTAATCATTTGATCCAGGTGTGTTGACCCAGGGTGAGATCTAAAACCTGCAGGATGCCAGGCCTCGAGGCCTGGAGTTGGACACCCCTGCTGTAGCATGCACAAATCCAGTTTTAATAAAGTTGAAACGCTGTATAAAATGTAAGTGCAAACAGAATAGACCCAGATTTTAATCACAGTAAAACATAGAAGACATATCAAATGTATTAAGTGTTTAAACTGGGGGAAATAAGTCATTTTGAATTTGATGGCAGCAACATGTCCCAAAAGTCAGACAGTCCTTCTTGTCTTTAGTCTGGAGGACTTGTTGTCCGTGTTAATTTCAAATGTTGATTAATCTGAGCACAGAAGCATTTTCCACTTCGTCTCAGTCCATGTCCAGTGAGCTTTGGCCCAGCGTTTCTGGATCACACTCACATATTGTGTTCACAGACGCCCATGTGCTGATTTCCATGACAGAATCGTGCTTCTCTTTAATGCAGCGCTGCCCGAGGGCCCAAAGATCACAGGCATCCAGTATTGATTTTTTATTTTCTCCAGATTCTCGGACTCTTTTGATGATATCATGTACTGTACAGGATGAGAGAGTTAAATTCTTCACAGGTTTATGGTGTGAAATTATTTCACAATTTGCAGTCAATTTGTTGCCAGTTAATCTAATTGGTTCAAATGATCCTCCAACTCTTTCTTTTTAGCGCCATCAAACAAAAGAACGACCTTTTGTTTTCCAGTCCTGGCTTTTTAACTTGTTGCTGCCATTTTCTGGTCTCTGTTGTAGATAAAATATCAGATTATGAATTATATTGTCTGTTAACCCACGACTGCAGTTCGACCCACAACAACTCCTCATCAAGGTTGGTGATGACACCACGGTAGTCTGGCTCATATCAAAGGCAGACGAGGCAGACTGCAGAGAGGAAGTCCTGAAGATGGCAGCCTGGTGTTCAGAGAACAACTAAGAAAACCAAACAGGTCATTGTCGACTTCAGGAGGCACAGCACTGACTTGGCCCCCCTTTACATCAACGGGGAGTGTGTGGAGAGGGTCCAAACCTTCCGGTTCCTTGGTGTCCTCATCTCCGCTGACATCTTTTGGACAGACAACATCACAGCCGACGTCAAGAAGGCCCAGCAGCGGCTGCACTTCCCGAGGGTCCTCAGGAAGTATGAGCTGGATTCCAACCTGCTGCTGACCTTCTCCTGCTCGCCCAATGAGAGCCTGCTAACATGCTGCACCACAGTATGGTACGGCAGCTGCACTAAAGCGGACAGAGTGAGGCTTCAGAGTTTAGTCAAGGCAGCACAGAAGATCATCGGCTGCCCTCTCCCCTCCCTGATGGACATTTATTCCTCCCACTGCCTCGGCAGAGCATCAAGGACCTGTTTTTGACCTGTTCAACCTGCTTTCCTCAGGGAAGCGCTACAGGTGCATCAGACACGCAAGAACTCACACATGCACTGACAACGCAGTTCCTTCATCCCTCCAATCCACGGATTTCCCTCTATAAACCACCACTGTGCAATAACTGTGCTAATAACAAAGAGATGAAAGAGTTATTTAATCACTAAGTCTCTTTCTTTTGTACATCTGATGAACTGTTTAAGGATGAGTCAAAATAATATTAGTTAAACGTCAAACTGTTCTTTACATTTAGCTGAGTGATTTCACGCTCCGATCGACAGACGGATTGGGGCTGCGGCTGCAGTGATGCGGACGATGCACCGGTCCATCGTGGTGAAGAGGGAGCTGAGTGTAAAAGCGAAGCTCTCAATTTACCGGTCGATCTACGTCCCTACCCTCACCTATGGCCACGAGCTGTGGGTAGTGACCGAAAGAACGAGATCGTGGATACAAGCGGCAGAAATGAGCTTCCTCCGAAGGGTGGCTGGCCTCTCCCTTAGAGATAGGGTGAGAAGTTCGGCCATCCGGGAGGGGCTCAGAGTAGAGCCGCTGCTGCTCCACATCGAAAGGAGCCAGCTGAGGTGGTTCGGTCATCTGACAAGGATGCCTCCTGGGCGCCTCCTGGGTAACGTGTTCCGGGCATGTCCCACCGGGAGGAGGCCCCGGGGCAGACCCAGGACACGCTGGAGAGATTATATCTCTCGGCTGGCCTGGGAACGCCTTGGTGTTCCCCCGGATACGCTGGAGGAGGTGGCTGGAGAGAGGGAGGTCTGGGCCTCTTTGCTTAGGCTGCTGCCCCCGCGACCCGGCCTTGGATAAAGCGGATGAAGATGGATGGATTTCACGCTCCTCCTAATTGTTTTGATGGACAGCTTACAGCTGCCGACTGTATGAATATTCATAATCATCGAGCTATTATTAACCTTTCAACAACACGATCCCACAGAATTCCCAAATTCCCTCTTTTTTAAAGTTCCAATCACTTTTGAAGTGATTCCCATGTTGCAATAAATAATCTTTGTTTGTAGTCAACATGAAGAATAATGTGGGGACATTATTATTTTTACTCTGCTGTGAGGTCGTGAATCTCTGATTTCGGCGTCCCCCGTTATAAATCTGCGACTAAACCGTACGCAGTTTGTCACTATGTCACGCTACGTGTGTGGTTTCCATCTGGCTTTGTTTATTAAGCACCACCAAACTGTGCTACACAGACCATTTATAGGTTGATTTGTACCCACGAATATATATTATTCGTCACGAATGATTCAAGTAGTCCACGAGAGCTTTGGCTGACCTAGATTAATCAAAATAATTTCAGAAAGAAAAACTCTTCCTGAGCTCTCCCAGGCTTTCAAGCAGCAACACTCATAATCTATATACTGTCAAAACACAGCTACAGTTTATCAAAGAGATAAAAGCCCAACGTTAGTTGTAGCTGAACATCACTTGATAACTTTCTGCTGCTTTAAGTCGAAAAGATTTCTTTTACATTTTATTTGCAGCAGGTGAAAATATAAGTAAACTCCAACAGTCGGCCTTAAATATGTCCCAGAGTGAAAGCTTTAGTCGTGTAATGAATTTCTACTCTAATCCAAGTACAGGAGCTGTGTTTCATTTCAATCCAATAGAGATTTTAGCTATGCAAAGCTTCCCGATATGAAACTACGACATATTATTGCTTTTTATCGTTTCCCCTTCACGTTCAGCCTTCAGTTGAATTTAGAGTGACTCAAGTGACTGTGTAATGGCATTTCAAACTAATATATCGTTGCTCATTACGGCTTTTATTTTTCCCTTAAAGGTTTGTTTCTTTCCTTCCTTCAATACCAGCACACAGCATGTCTAATCTTGTCTTGCAGCTGTGCAGGTTTCTGCTCAAACTGTTCGTTTTGAAAAGAAGCAGCAGCCCATTTATAGCAAATGACAGTCAGCTATAAATGTAAAAATGTACTTTTTTCTGGCAACACATTATTGACCCTTTGCAACCTCTTGTGTCAAGTATCGTTTACGTTTTATGTGGGAGAGAAGACGATCGTGCATGTGGGAGTGCTTAACATCGAGGCCGAGTTATGCAGATCAGTCGGCTTAGCATTGTGAGAAATCACACGATAAGATGTTGCGGTTTTAGATCTCGTGTTGTGCTGCCAGTGGCAGAGCCGTTTTGTCTAATGATGCATCTGGAGCGCTGTTCAGTGTCTGTATTTCACAGCTTTACGGACCTCAGAAACATATTGATATGAGGACAAAAGGGAAAGGTGAAATCACTGCTGCGCTGTTTGTTCAGAAAGCCAAAAAGGACCAATTTCTCTGCAGCTTTATTCAAAAAAAGGCTCCATCCGCCCCACGCCACCTCACACTGTTCATTACTTATTAGTCTAAAGAGCTGTTATAGACTTAAGGTCAGAAATATTCATTCAGCCTCAGCGGAACAATTCAGAAGCTCATGAACGAGTCAAATGTCCTTAAAGAGAACTGATTTATTCATTTTGCCCAATGTGGTAAAAATGTCCGTCGGTGTGCGCAGCCAATAACATTAAATTTGGTCTGAATATTTTCACTCTATAATAAAAGTATTCAGGGTAGGGATGCAACGATACCAATTTTTTCAAACCGATACGATACCGATACTTGGATCTGAGTACTTGCCGATACAGAGTACAAAAAACGATACTTCAACCACACACACACACACACACACACAAATACAATGAATTGGAAGACAGGTTTTATTATGTTCTCTGCCGATAAAAAATTAAATCTTAATAAAAATGACCACAAATAAATTTCAAGTGAAAAATAAGCACTTCTGTTAAATTATTGCAGAGTCTCCACATTGTAATTTAACAGAATATCACTGAACTATTGGCACTGTCTCGAGCTTTCAGAATAATAAATAAACACTTCTGTTTGGAATAAAATAAATACAAATTAGGTTTGCGAATAAATTAAACTTTTAAATTATTGCAGAGTGTCCATATTGTAAACAAACAAACAAAATAATTATTATTAAATAAATAATAAAATATAAAAAATTATAAAATAAATAATAAATAAAATAATAATTGGCCCCCTAGTGGCCAATCTAAAAAACTACAACAGAAATGACAAGCCACCCTCTGATTAATGAAATAAGTTGGTATCGGTTAACTTTTACGAGTATGAGTACACACACATTTTACAGTATCGGCCCCAATACCCGATACCAGTATCGGTATCGGTGCATCCCTAATTCAGGGCATGGTTTTAGTCTGGTTTCACATCTTTGGATAAACGCTCCAGCAGCTTTCTCTTTTAGCTCACTGCCACCTTTAACCGCTAAAAAAAAGAAGAAGAAAAAAAGCAACTGACAAAATCACAGGATTAAGAATACAATAACGGTGACGTCACCCCGGTGCCTGATGGGCATCCATACCATAATGTCGACAGTGTTATGCAAAGGCTTCATGGAAACAGCCTTGCTCTCAATAGGAAACCTTGTCATGTGCAAACCTGTAGTGATGTTTGCAGAGCAAATTAAAAGCCTCAGCAGGACATCTAACATAAACACTTTGTCAGGATGAAATGAAGTGGAAGGTGGGAAATTAGCCCATCACCTAATATTAGACTAACATTTTCCAGCCTTCAACATGAGGCATTTAAAAAGTCTTTTTTCTGCAATTTCTTATTTAAAGGAAGAGATAAGGTGTTTATTTTGGGAGAGTTGGATGGAAATGTTAATACTGCTCTCATGTAGGACTGGCAGCAATCTGTGCTGCTGGTTTTCATTCACGTGATGGAAACAAAGGAGAAAAATTCTCTCTGTGACCAACAGGTTTTTACAAATCCACCTATTTCTTAAAAGGCTTCCTCCCACAGTCCAAAGACATGCAGTTAGTGGGGTTGGGTTAATTGGTCATTCTAAATCACCTATAGATGTGAATGGTTGTTAGCCCTGAGACAGACTGGGTGTCCCTGCCTCTCGGTACCTGGTAAGCTCAAGAGAATAGATGGATGCATTTGATCTGTGCAGCTTGTATCATTTTGAAAAGCTCTATATTTATTTTATTTAAGCCCACTGATGTGTGTGTGTGTGTGGGAGCCAACAGGAAGTCAGGCTGCTTGGTCGGTCAGAGTGACTCTTATTCATGCACGATCTCCAATGGCTCAGTCACACTAGAGTAAAAATAGTATGACAACCTCCTTATGACTATAGGGAAAATGGGCAGTTGCCTGGTGATTGCATTGATTTTTTTTCTTCATTCAGTGGGCAAATGCAAGAAGTTGCAGTGACCAACTGGAACACACAAAAACATCAACCTCTGGGTGACCGTTTTAGATCAAAAGGCAACTGCACAGGTCGCCTGGTGGGTTTTTAAAACATTTTGCACAAGCTGTTCAATAATTACAGCCAGTTTCATACATAGTCCACCATTTTTAAAAGTTCCAAATTAATGGGACGGGTAACTGACAGGCAGGTGAGGCCTGTAAATGCTAGATTTAAAAAAATGCTGCAACTCACTGGACAGTGCTTCATATTGCAAATGGATTTATCCCTTATTAAATGCAAAGCTGAAGGCAGAAATACCCCCAGATAAACAGACACTGAGGATGAGATCTCGGAGAGCATGTCAAGGGAAAAAATGCACCATTTATTTGATCTTTAAAGGTAAGATTTTCAAATTCATTTTGAGCCTCTGAAAATGTATAAAAAATGACTTGGGCAGCTTTAATGGGGACTGTGGCCCGATTCCCTGATGCTATGCTACACTAAGCTAATTGTTTTTAACATTAGTAAGGAGAGTGGTATTGATCTTCTCACACACCTCGGGAGAATAACGCACACTAGCAGCATCTACCCAAAGCATTAAAATACTCCCTTAAACGTGCATCTAGAACTCTTTGGAAAGTTTTCTGTGAGAATCAATTTCTGAAATAAAGTCGTGCTGACAGCAGTTTATGCTGCCAGTGAAGAAGAAGCAAATCCGAAGCAAAATACTTGATTCCAGTGAATCTGAGCTGTGTTTGGTCTTTCTAGTGAGCGGAAAACCACAGAGATTGCAGCCTTTCTTCTTTTCTATTTGAGCCTCTGGGAGCTCCACACACACTCCCTTTTGTGTGTCTTCACACACAGCTGCACGCACAGACCTATTTAAACCACCTGCGTCCGCTAGCTCAGGCTTTACAGACATTTTCTGAGACTATTCCATCGAGTTCAGGGTAATAGAGGAGCAGGGAGACGGTGAACGTGTGATTAGCTTTTGCCTTGTGGAGTCGGGGATTGTGAACGCACAACACACCCAGCGATGAGAAATTCAGCACCACCTCCACAGCAAAGATCTCATCTGTCACACTGCAAAGAATAAAGTCCTACACTGAATAGATGTGCTTACAGGAGATAAGCATTTATGTGTAAGTGTTAGCTCTGTGTCACAACAGGTTGAGAGGACATAAATCCATTTAGGCCTATTTATACTCTGAAGCTGGGCTGCATTTTATTTGCAACCAAAGAGGGAAGAAAAGGATTTCGGTGAATTGAAAATGGAACAAAGGTGGAAGTGAATGCAAATCAATTCAGTCTCATCTCCTGGATCTGAGAAGATTGACTGAATTTCACATGCAAACAAGCCGTCACTGATTTTAGCCATAATATCTCTTTAAATACACCTTGAGGCTATCAAAACAATGCCACTACTGCAATACCACAAGTCATATTTTTCACGAGCATCCCCGCTGATCTCATAGCCCTTTCTTCTACTTGTCAAATGCAGGCCCCGGGCTTCAAGACAGATACGATTGGACTCCACAGCTATCATTGAGATGATGCCATCATGCATGACCAACTGCATTTGTTCAAATTATGAAACTGTGCATTTTGTACTTCTAATTAGACGCAGAGTCTCCGGTGATGAATCCCACTCGACCCGCATCCTCCGACCAATCCAAGGACGTCTGTTTGCGTCATCTTTATTTAATGGCGAGTGCAATACGTGTGTATGTCACTGCAAGGTTAGGACATCATCATGTGGCGTGTGTCTATCTTGGTGTTTGCATATGGATGAACTTATGTGTAGAAAGTGAGCAAATAAAAAGATTGTCACATGTGTGCGTGTCTGTTTGTATTGGGTTTTTTCAACCGCGGGGATTTACTACTTAAGTAATGCAAGCATGATTAGGAAACATTGCCATCTGGTAGTTTGAGGGGGTGCTGAGACACATGCACACGAGCATGTGCGCTCGCTCAAACAAACACACAACAATGCACACATGCAAACAGGTGCACAAGACGAGACGCGCTCAGAAATGCCATCATGTGATAAATAATTCAAATAAACTGAGAAAAGACGGCGACATCCTTCACTGTCCTCAGATTGTCATCAGGCAATCACACAAAACACATACGTAAACATTGCTACTGCGCCACAACAGGTTTGTGTCGGCTGCTGATTTCACCGATTCGTCCGCTAATATAACGCACGGTGCACAGATTTACTTTGATTATTGTTTCCCTTGTGAGAAAATATTCACCATCTTTAATCTCAGGTGAGAATAAACTCACTGTGAGGTCTGCAAGCAAAGATAGATCATTCCCAGGTGATGTTTCTTTAAACATGGATTACATTTAAAGCTATTTTATGTCACTTTTTCTTTTTTAAACTGTTGTCTCATGTACTAAACAACCATATGCTGTTATTCGTGTGCACAGCAGCTTGGATCAGTCTGACCTTGAAAGCCACAGAGCCGAGTGGATGAGCCAAGCTCAGTTGCGGGGTGACTGTTGTTTTTCTCCATGATTGTAGATATAATACTTCTTGGTGGTCAGATTTTTTATTGTGATAAAGATGTCAAGAAATTATACCTCTGGATGGTAGGCAGTAAACCGAGGTATCAGTCTGACCTCATCTGGGAAATTTGTTGCATTTATTTAATTTCTTAATAAGCAGTGGAGCAAACTTGATTATCACGGCATCTTTAGCTTAGAGACGACCTTTCCCCTTTTCTGCCAACGTGGCTGCTGATAGCAGTGATGCCTAAATATCCAGTTACGTACATGATTTGATGTCATTTTAATCAAATAGCCAACACGATTGAAGTGCAGACTTTCAGCTTTAATTCAAAGGATTCAACAGAATTACTGCATTAACTGTTCAGGAACATTTTTTATACACAGTGCAGAGGCTCAATATTAATTGAACTGCTAACTGACAGCCAGTTTTATGGCCAGGTAAGGAAGCAGATGTAGTACCTGAAGTTGATTTAAGGTGTTGTATTTTTATTTTAAAGCTTTTCAATGTAATTTTACATATGAGGATGGAGGGAGGCTATAATTAGTCAGGAAAGTAAACGCAGCAGAGAGATAGCAAAAGCTTTAGAAGTTGGCAAATCGAGAATCGGTTACATTTTTATAAGGAAGAGATAGAAAAAGGCCTGAGAAACCACAGAAACCAATTTTGGATGATGACAGAATAGTTTCCATTGTTAGGGAAAACAACTACACAAAATCTATCTCGTATCTCTGGACTTAAATCTGCAGCAGAAAAGTTGGGGAGAGTTAACTGTGCTTTCAGACTGCTGCTCAGGAAAGTTCATTTGAAATTGCTAATTTCACACATTTTACCCTGATTACAGATCATGTTCTCTGGGACCAACTGCGTCACACACTGATTTTTTTCATAAAGTGACATTAAACAAATATGACTGTAGTGCTGTATAAATAACTGCTCTTCACACACACGCTCATGTCTCATTTAGAAAGCGTGCGCTGTTTTACTTTTCTCAGTGTGTGAGGTGTGCTGCCTACACACTGCTACTCCACTCTCTTTGAGCTTAACTGTCAGTCCTCACAGCAGGATTTCCAGACATGACTCACTGGCATAGCCCTGCATGTGTGAACACACACACACACACACACACACACACACACACACCAGTCATAATTGCTGGCATCAATACAGGTTATACAAGTAAATGTGGGGGCAACACTTTAGTCATTTTTATTCCTGCTTCATGTTCAGTCTAAGCTTAGATGACTCCACACAAACAGAGAGAGAACCAAACAGTGTGGGACACAAAACTTTCTTTCACATCTGCACTGAAGATACTCACAAAAACAAAATTGCACCTTCGTGGAGCCTGACTTATTCATCAGTCACACATCCAGCTTTTTACAGCAAAGAAATGATCGAACAAATACAAATGTCCTTTTTTCCTTACCTCTTTCAGAAGGGCTGAGATCATCGTAAAAAACGTTACGCACTCTGTGCACCATCTGTTTAAGCTCATCATGTCAGGCAGGTGCCTCAGGTCAATCCACACACACACACACACGCACACACACACACACACACAGCTTGAAAAACAGACATTTCACTGTCTTCAGAGTATATGTTATTTAACCCTTTAAGACCTACCATAGAACCAAGTCCGCCAGAGCTTATATTATATTTTTACATGTTGTAGTGACATTTCTGGGAGCATTTCAAGTTGCTATACATCAATACAACCATTACAGCCTAAATTTTAATAATATGCATGCATTAAGTGCATAGTAATTACATAAATTGCAAAAAAGTGCAATAAACTACAAAAAAAATTGAAAATCGTTTTTGTTTTTTTAACATGTATTTCTAGTTAGAGAAATTTAAGAGGCTTATCCCTCAAAACTGTAAATACAAAAAAGTTGCACAAAATAGTTTCCCACCACAGGAAATTTATTTTGAGTGTCTTCATAGTTTTATTTTTGAAATACACCAATTTTCATATACTGCAGGAAAAATAAAAATAAAAATTATAATGCAAATTTGCAAAAAAGCAGCATATGCATCAAAATAAACTATTTCCAGCAGTGCAATATGAGTCCTAAGCATCCCAGAAACCACACAGAAAGTCATAAAGTCAAACATAACTTTTAAAAACACCAGTATAGGCTCATGAGGCCCTGGTGGTAAAAAACTACATTTCCGCAAAATGACGTCATTTCCAGTTTCGGGCAGGTCATGGCGGACATGTGATAGTTTGCGCTGATGGACGTAGGAAGTGTTATGAACAGCTGATCAGATCGGCAAAGCGTGTTTCTGGAATATTATGTTTTTGTTGCTGCAAGTGCTTTTTATGCAGTTTTTGCAAAACTATATGTGGAAGGAAACTGTGACCGAGGACAAGCTGATGGCATAAGATGTAAGTACAACTCCTCCAGTTTCATATGCAAAAAAAATTATTGCGCTAGCTCACGCGGTTGCAGAGCTACCGGGATTTAAAAATAGTTACGCAAAACAGAGCGTGCTGCTCTGACCGGTTTTAAAGGGTTAAAGGGCTGTGTAATATCTAATGAAAGACTTCATTTAAGACTTCACTATTTGTTATATTTAACACTCATGTTGAAAATGTTAAATACACTGATCTGAGTCATTCGTTTGCTATTACTTACTCTTTTTTAAATGTCACTACGATCCTTTTTTCTTGGTAAATAAGTATAAAGTGTAAATGCACAATTTGAGGTTGTTGCAACTGAATTTCCATCATGCTTGGATCTTAAATTTGACCTGGAGTGGTTTTTGCACCATTCTGATTCTGCAGACCTGCAGTCTGAGAGAGCAAGTAACCATCCAAGAGCCAGACAGGTTTATTATTTCAATCAGCAGACAGTTTGTCGGCAGCTCCGGGTGAGCAGCGATGCACAAATAGTTCAGTGGTACATGTCAATGTCAAGAGTCCATACATGAAAAAA
Source organism: Neolamprologus brichardi (assembly GCF_056152115.1). NCBI lineage: Eukaryota > Metazoa > Chordata > Actinopteri > Cichliformes > Cichlidae > Neolamprologus > Neolamprologus brichardi. Next base: position 2,624,534 of record NC_142120.1, on the reverse strand, counting down.
AAATTACCCATATAGTCAGTCACTCGCACGTTTTCACAAACAATTTTGAATCAGGTTAAAAATCACACACTCACGCAGCTGTAGTGTCACCAGTGTGCGCTGGCCGTGTGGAGTGGAGAATTGTGGACCCAAACGCAGACAAATCACACGTGGAAACGTGGATACTGACGAAAAGCGAGCCGTTTGATAAGGCTGGTGAAAATAATACAAAACAAAAGAGTAAAGGCAAAATAAACTGAACAATAACCTAAACTGGGAAAACTAACATAAAGCAAACAAACTGGGAACACGGGGAGACGCGGAAGGTTAACAGACAATCTGACGGACCGAAAGACGGCTAAACACCTAAATACACACGAGGGTGACGAGGGAAAAGGAAACACGGGAACGCAGCTGGGACGAGTGAACATAAAGACAAGACAGGAGGAAGCAATCTGAACACACAGACTGTCAAAATAAAACAGGAAGCACAGGGACAAAGACTTATAATAACATCAGGGAAATAGAAACGGGAGGCAGAGCACGGACATAACTAAGAGACAAATACAGAGAACCTGATGGCCTGATGACACGAAGGGAGAAAAAGACATCACTGAGACACACAGAGGGCGAGGGAGTTGTGGACACGGGGACCTGACTTACAGACTGCACACACAACACCAAAACCAACATGGGGGGAAGCAGACACAAGGACACACACATGAACAGAGACACAGTGGACAAAGACACGAGATGAACCTAATAAACAAGGAATTAAACTGTTCATAAGTAAATTCAGAGACGTAATAAGAATGAAATCTTAACTAACCAGTTAACCAAAAATAATAATAATAATAAACACAACAGACACCAAAACACAAGAAAACGCTGGGTCACATGACCCAGACCCTGAACATGCTAAAAAGTTCCTACAGAATCAACCCTAAACTCTTGCATTAGCCTATAATATGCTGCTAATCCAGCATGCTTTACTGAGATCATGTGCGAAACACTTTATAGACATAGAGTTATACCGGAGCCAAGTTTTAGGCTGAGTGTAGATTCCATTAAACCACTGAGTGAAATCATACTGCGCTGTCTCTTTATTTATGCCTATAAATGTTTGTCTTCATGAATGCCAGCGGTAGAGCGAATGTAATGTGTGTTGATGGAGTTCATGTCACGGTGGTGGAACGGACTCGGGCGCAGACTGAGAAAGCACGGTTCAACAATACTTTATCAGTCACACTGGTGCGCTATGTACACGTGAAGGGGGGGAAACACCAGGGTCCCGGGGATCGGTAGGCTGGGGAAACACTTCTTCGCACTTGCTCCGCTCCTTGTCCAAACAATCTCCACACAAGCAGCCCACTCACACTCACGGGGTCCAGGAGTCACAAAAGGGCTGATCCAGGTAAACCAGACGAGGGTACGTCGGAGGCAAGCGTGGGAACAAATGAATCGCAATGAAGCCAGGCAATACTAACGAGAGTTACTCAATATTCCAGCGACGAGTAGCTTAAGAAGAGCTGCAAATCACCAGAGATCAGCTGCAGGTGCGTGGGCCAAGGGCGGGAGCCCAATCAGAGCTCCGCCCAGGCAGACAGGTAGGAGAGAGAGAGAGCAAGGCCACACTGTGGCCACACTGGGCTGGCCGGGGAAGCACAGTTCAGTCCTGTTTTTGTTTTATCTACATGAAAAGGCTCCAGTGCAGTGAAAGGGTAAGTAAGGTAAGGTATCCTTTATTGATCCCTGCAGGGGAGCTCGTTCTCCATTTATTCCATCAGCCCATCCTAAATGTTAAGAATAGTGGAGTCATCATGGAGCACCTCAGGGCCTTTGGTCAATAACAAAGTGACATTAGGATGAACCTGAAGAGCGTCGCTGTGAGGCTATAGTGAATTTTTTATCACTGCTTCCATCAAGGAGGTTTTTCTCAGTTTGTGTTCGTGTCATTCTGTCTGCAAACACACAAAAAGGTCAACTTATAACTTATAACTTAGAAACTATGACTCTTACATGTGAAGAGTGCATTTTCAACATATATTAAGCACCATATAAAGATTTAAAATATTATAGCACCAACTCCGTAACCAAGAAGGCCCAACAGCATTTCTACTTCCTGCTGAAGCTGACAACAGCCCATCTTCACCACCTTCTACAGAGGGACATCATCATCGTCTTGTTTGGTAACTGCAACCTATCGGATCGCAGTACCCTACAATGGATAGTGAGAGCAGCTGAGAAAGTCATTGGAGCCTCCCTTCCCTCCATCACAGACACTTATCACACCCTCTGCATCCTGCTGCATCCCTGCTCACTGCCAGACTGCGAAACAGTTTCTTCCCCCCGTCAGACTCCTGAACACTCGGTGACCCGAATGACACACACACGCTTTCATGCACCAAGTGAATTTTTGCACAATACTCAGTCTTTTGCACATTTCTATTGCACTGTTGTGTCTGTATCATTCTGTCTGGTGTTGCACTGTCTTTGTTTTGGTTTTTTGCAGTTTTTGACATTGCACTTTATGTCGTCCTGTGTTGATAGTCTGATATAAGTCATCTGTAGCACCGTGGTCTGTTGTCTCGTTTCACTGTGCACTGTAGCACTGCACATGGTTGTAATGTCAATAAAGCCGCTTGCCTTATAGAAGCTTGATCCTTGTTTTATATCAAACAGCTGTTTTAAATGTTTATTGCAATGAATGTGGCAGGTGTAGTCTGTTCTGAGCGTGTTGAGAGAAAAGCTAACAGCTCATGTTTGTGCAGTTTGTTTGTTACAAGCTATGTGAATCAAACAAAGTAGCTTTCAGTTTCTTTAATGACACAAAATGTAATGCAAATAGATAAATAACGTTAGTCTTATAGCATAGAGCAGCGGTCCCCAAGCCCCGGGCCTCGGACCGGTATCCTGTCTTCCTTCTCTCACCCCAACCAATCACAGCAGATGGCCCCGCCCCTCCCTGAGCCTGGTTCTGTTGGAGGTTTCTTCCTGTTAAAAGGGAGTTTTTCCTTCCCACTGTCGCCAAAGTGCTTGCTCACAGGGGGTCATATGATTGTTGGGTTTTTCTCTGTATCTATGAAGCGCCTTGAGGCGACTTTTGTTGTGATTTGGTGCTATATAAATAAAATTGAATTGAATTGAATTGAGTCGTTTGGTACCGGGTCGCGAGAGTTGAGGCTCAGGTGTGAAATGTATAGTTTTCAGGGTTTTTATCGGTTTTCAGCGTTATTTTGTTATCGTTTTTATCGTTTACTCGGTTTTTCTGGGTCTTTTCACGTGTGTTATGAATAAATTTTGAAAAATTTGTTTCGGTACCGGTACTGGTTTTATTTTGTTGTATTTATCCGCGACACCTTAAAGGCCGGTCCATGAAAATATTGTCGGGCATAAACCGGTCCGTGGCGCAAAAAAGGTTGGAGACCGCTGGTTTAGAGGCCTTTTGTATATAAGACAATAACTACAAAAGTAATGTATATTGATAGTTTCAGGAAAGTAATAGAATTTTATTTTATTTTTTTAAATTTATCCATCCATTCGCTTCCGCTTATCCTTTTCAGGGTCGCGGGGGGCGCTGGAGCCTATCCCAGCTGTCACAGGGCGAGAGGCGGGGTACACCCTGGACAGGTCGCCAGTCTGTCGCAGGGCCAACACACAGGGACAGACAACCATTCACATTCATTCGCACATTCACACCTAATGGCAATTTGGATTTTTCCAATTAACCTATCCCCAATATAAATTTATATTTTATTTTATTTTTTGTCAACATATTATTTGCATGAAATTGTGGGATCTTTTTTGACTCTAGTGTCATTGAACAAATGCAGTAAGACCTACGAGGCAGACGGGTCTATCATTTCAGTGTCTTTGTATTCCAGTGAAGCAAGAAATAGAAACTCAGGTGGCAGAAAATCTCATAACGAACCACATTCTGCTTTTCAACTCCAACACAACAGCTGTTTTTCTGAAGCTGCCTCTTTCTCCTCTCCGACATGTGGCATTAACATCTGTGTCAGTAAAATATGTTCCTACAATTTCCTCAGGTTGATTGACAGTGCTCTGATGAATGAGTGTTCAGAGAGCAATCGGTGCGAACTCAAACACGCTGCATAAACAGCATTTACAGCACAGCCTGGGAGTGTAGACCTGACAACGGATGGGAAAAAAAGGCACTTTGTCCATACAGGGAGGTTGGAAATTAATAAGTTCTCCTTTCCTTTTCAGCCCCTTGCATTTACTCACTTGGATGGGATAAAAAAAATATCCAGGCTGATGATATGAAAATGTAAAAGTTAATTTTATCTGGTTTTAGAGAAAAGCAAGAATTTTGCAGATTTGCTTTTAGATGTATTTGCCATCTGGATGAATAATATCCCAAATGATAAACAGTAAAAAGAGAACATTGCATTATAATGGGTATGCCTCACCTGCTGAGAAGAGTCTGTTTTAGTAATGAATGAAAGCTTAGGTAGGATATTGACATTGGACATGAAGGACATTGTCATGGCAATAAGGAAAGGTGGTTATTTTCAGCTCTCATGAGACAGGAAGACGAAGGAGTTACAGTAAAGTAAACACAAGTGTACTGTACGTGTGCGGCTGTGTTTGTGGGGAGGCGTCCGTTCTCCATCCGAGTCAACAACAGCAGCCTGTGGGGTTAAAAACATGACCTTTAACCTGATCTGTGTGTCTATCCCTGTCTTCCCATTTCCCTGCTGTCTCAAACCTCAAACGAGGTGGGACTAGTTCTATCGAGTAATGTCTAAAATAAACACTTAACAGAGATAAGACTGCTTTCTGTTTATATCCCACTAAACTTTGCATCCATCTACACTAGCAGGAACATTCACAAACTTATCTACCATCACAAATTAAAAATCCCATGTCACTGTTCAAAGCTGCAAACCTTTGACTGGTAGTGTGTGTATCTATATAGATATATATCTATATATATATCTATTGATTTGTCATGGTAAAAAGAAAAGCTAGTCTGCTACCAAATTAGCTGATTTCAGTGTTTATGTTATTCTGGGGGGGAAAAGCACGCTGCATCAATCTTGTGTCTCTGGTGGTCAGACCAGACACCGTTATGCTATAATGGTAGTGTTATTGGAGGAGGGGATGATGAGGAAGATTAAGATGACCATCTGTTGCCTGACAGTCAGCTCAGATCAGCATGTGGATGCACTGACTGCTACGAAGCTTATGCTGAAAATACTAGAAATGAGAGCTAAATGTGTAAAGAAAAGGATGAATGGATGGATAGATAGATAGATAGATACCAGCAAATACTGTGAGGCAGCCAACAGGGAGGCTGGCTTTGCATAAAAACGATCTAATCCTCACTCACTGACTGAATAGAAGAAATGAATTATTGAATAACTGAATGAATCAGCGTATTGCTGAGTTAACCTTGAGGTCTCTTACTTTTTTCAAAGGTCTTTAGAAAAGCAATCGTTGCTTTACTTTGATTACAGCAAAAATATGTTAATTTTAAGACTAACAGCTACAACGTTAACATAATACTTAAAGTCAATATATTGTACAATATTCATGTTTAATGCATCAGTTTTGTGGGTGTTTTATTTTGCTCCATTTCACTAATCATAAGTTAAGCAAAGTGGACTTTAACGAGTATCTGCATGTGTCTGACCTCATTTGTCATTCACATTTTATATAACTACTCCCAAAGTCTTTAATTCATGTTTAGCTTTTGACCTGATATGAGTGATTACTTACTTCCTGCCCCATTCAGCGCCTCATGCCTATCTGTCGTCTCTTAATCCAGCCCCTTTACCTCTTTTTATATCCATCTTTGTCTTTTTAAGACCCAAACTCTTCTTCCGATTCTCAGCTTAATCTGCAGTTTTGATTTCCATCTCAGTCTCTGCACAATTAATCCCGCTTTTCATGCCCCTTCATTCCTCCCGCTCTTTAGGTCAACCTGCTTCTTCTACAAATCCAGTTAGGAAAAAGTTTGGACTCTGTGTCAAAATGAGAATAAAAAACCCAAAATGCAACCTCATACAGCCACATTTTATTCACAGAAGAACATAATAAACATATCAAATAGAAAATGAGAAAATGTACCACTTAGGGAAAGATTTTAGCTTATTTGAGTTTCATGACAGCAACACTTTAGTCTGGTAACCATGGAGACCAGCTTCTGGACTTTTGTGATGTTGCTCCGTTGTTGTCTGATAGACGATTCTAACTGCTCAACATTCCTGGGTCTTCTTTGATGTAACATCTGGAGTGCACGCAAGTCACCTAAGCACCCAGACTACTATGAAGCTGTGCTGTCGTACTAGATGCAGATTGCAGTTTAACATTGTCTTACTAAAATGTGCGAGAGCTTCGCTTGAAAAGAAATAGTCTGGATGGTAGTACATGTTGCTCTATACCACAGGTGTCCAACTCCAGGCCTCAAGGGCCGGTGTCCTGCAGGTTTTAGACGTGTGCTTGATCCATCACAGCTGATTTAAACGGCTAAAAGACCTCCTCAACATGTCTTGAAGTTCTCCAGACGCCTGGGAATGAACTAATCATGTGATTCAGGTGTGTAGACCCAGGGTGAGATCTAAACCCTGCAGGACATCGGCCCTCGAGGCCTGGAGTTGGACACCCCTGCTCTATACCTTTCAGCAATGATGATACTCCAACCTTTTTGGCGCCACGGACCGGTTTATGCCCGACAATATTTTCACGGACCGGCCTTTAAGGTGTCGCGGATAAATACAACAAAATAAAACTAGTACCGGTACCGAAAAAAAGAAGATTTATTCATAACACACGTGAAAAGACCCAGGAAAACCGAGTAAACGATAAAAACGATAACAAAATAACGCTGAAAATCGATAAAAACCCTGAAAACTATACATTTCACACCTGAGCCTCAACTCTCGCGGCCCGGTACCAAACGACTCACGGACCGGTACCGGTCCGAGGCCCGGGGGTTGGGGACCGCTGCACTAAAGCACCTGCATACTATCAGAGATGCAGGTTTTGAACTGAGAGCTGATAACAAAGGACACAGTTTCCCTCCTCTTTAGTCTGGAGGACAAATTTCACATTTTTATTCTGACCACAGCAGTTTTCATTTTTAAATTCTGGCCTAAAGTTTTCTGGCTCTTGTTCACAGATATCTTCATCTTAGCAGAGCTTTAACCTACATTTATGGATGATACAGTGAACTGTGTTCACAGACGGAGATTGGAAGTGATCCCAAACCCAGGCGCTGATTTCCACGTGATGACAGAACCGTGACTCTTTTAAATTTATGTCGACAAATATTATTCTGCAATTTGTAAATATAGTTGTGAACCCCCGTCCATCTTTACTTCTGATAAAATCATACACTTGTTATACCTAATCTTGTTATTGATTAACCCAATTATCTGCAACCTTTCCCTCCAGCTCTTTCTTTATAGCACTACTAACTTTTCCAGCTTTTTGTTGCCCGTCTCAACTTTCTGAGATATGTTAATTCCATCGAAGGCAAAGTGTTTGTGGGATACTGACCACTCTAAATGTCCTGTAGAGCCACTGACTCTACAAACTGGCCCAGATTTGACTAATCAGTTTACTGTACTGTTTGAACATGATGCTTGTGTCAAACTAAGTAGGTCGTTCCAATCAAATAAGGATCTATTTTTGGTGCATATAAAAGTTGCTGTTGCAGAAAAAAGGCAAACCTGAAAGATACAAAACTCCTTTATAACGGTAACATAATCTCACTGGATAGATAGAAGCTTCCCAGTGACCTGAATAGTTTTTATCTCCCAGTTAATACTTCTATAATACTCATTTCTAGAGATAAATAACCGGTGTGGCTTTTTCAGATTTGCTCCTGTAGCGAGCTGTACCGCTCTAAAACTTGAGCTTATGAAAGGTCAGGGTTATATCGTTTTATCAGCTGGTTACTTACTGACATGAGCTCAGAGGCAGTTGTGCTTTTATGCATTTCAACCTGTGACAGACAATACCGAGGATGTAACTGTCCTCAAAAGAAAAGGTCCAAAAACGTCTTGTTTGTTACACTCTGGTCATATTCAAGGAGCTGCAGCTGAGACGGTTGGATGATATTTGAACATGCTGGCGTTTAAATTCAGCATTTAAAGTTTCCTCCATGCTGCTGCATGTTGCTGTTTATGGAGTTTATCTGTTATAAAAAACCTCTGTTGTTAAATGCTTTAACAATTCAGCCCAAACCATCAACATGTTTTTTTAGACCTCATTCCTACAAGACTGCTCAAACAAGTGGCCGAGGCCTTTAAGGTAGCACTTATTAAATCATTACTATCATTTGACTTAAAGAACTTTAAGAGACAGTTTGGATTGCTACCTTAAATGCTACTAAATTACCAGCACACAATGATGCTTTTAAATAAAGCACCAAATCCGCACTTAAGCTTAAATTTCAAAACTTACATTTTAACTATTGATTTTATCTACTGTTCTGATTGTTTGTTTGTTTGTTAATTAGTTAGTTTGTTTGCTTGTTTTAATCAATTTTAAATCATGCTTTTTATTTGTTTTTGTTTCTAATGTCTCTGTAAAGCACTTTGAATCACCTTGTTGTTGAATTGGGCTATACAAATAAACTTGCCTTTAGACCTTTCGCCATTTCTCTGATTGAGGAATTTTTTAATATGTTGTGCAGTTGTCATATTGGTATTGGGATATATATTGGGATATATTTATTTATTTATTTATTATATGCTGCCTTAAATAGGAGCAACGACCTGCTGTTTGTTCGTGTGTTTTTCATGAACGTAACTGTCCATTGTTGTATATTTATCAGGGCTGGCATGTTAACGTGTCATCACGATTAACGCAATTAACGCAACGCAAAGGGGTTTTTTTTGTTTTTTTTTTAAAATGAGAGACAAGTGTACATTAGTTTACAATGACAATACAATCATATTTGTTAGTTTTTCTTACATGAACAGATACAATAATACACACACACAAACAAACAAACAAAACAAAACCTAAGAAGAAACCCAAAACAAACACAAACAACAAACCCCAAAACACACACATAAAAAAAAAGGTGGGGGGGTGATATTAATCAGCTGGTAGAGCCAATTAAAGTTTTTAACGCAATCAGCCCGTCTGGAGCGCAGGATGGACAAACTTTGGACAAACTAACCGAAATGAGTTGACAGAGAAATTTCTGGGATTTTGAGTCATTCTGTGCTGAAGATGGTTGATTGTGTTAAAAATTTTAATTGCGTTAATCGTGATATCGCCGCATCAACGCGTTAATGTTGACAGCCCTAATATCTATATATTATATATTTGACACAATTCGTTTTTTGTTTGTTTTTTAGTTATAGCATTGATGTATTATTATTTTTGCCAATATACATAATTTGAATTATTAAGTACTATCGGTAATCATCTCCCTTTATTTAGTTATTTAGTTATTTGTTTAGATAACAGCAAACCTTTTCAACAACATAATTAGATTCAGTATTAGTTACTGGTAGAGTCTTTGTGCGCTAACACACAGCACATCACAGCAACTACAGGAAATGGTGAATACGTCTCATTTCAGTAGCTGATGAAGTGTTTCTACCTTCTCATTAAATCCTTTGATTATTATTTGTGGTAATGAGCAAAGCTGCTGCAAAAATACAGTTTGCAGTTTAATTTTGCCCAAAACAAAGAAGAAACATTTCAGGGTTTTTTCTTCAAAGTATTAAATGTTTTAATGTGGTACGACTCCCTGCATTTGGTACTTTACTCATACTGTAACTAATACGCTTTTATAGCCTCGGAGGGTCAACAGCAAGTCTGAATAATCTCCTGATGTTGGGGTTTATCTCTCAGGAATGCCTTTGACCCTCATCTGTTATTTATTCCAGTTATATTTTAGCTTCATTGTCCTATTTGTGGGATGCTTTTATGAGTATTTTAAGCTCTGGCAGTCGACCAAATTTCCCTCCAGAGAGCAGAGCTGAAGTTGAAGTTAGGGGCTCCAGACAGAATGGCATCAAAACATAAAGAAATAAATAAAAAAGAGAGAATGTGGCTGCATTTAAAAGGCCAACAGAGAGCAGTGGACTAACTGGAGAAAAACAGGACCAAGCTCAGCTGCGAGATAAAATCAGTCAACATTTTCCAAACTCTCACCAAAGGGAGAGCAGCTTTCTCTGACCTCTTATTGGGTCGTGCTGTTAGCTGTAGTTTCTCCACATTAGTGAGAGAAAGCAGTGCTTAGTAGCACTCAACCTGCCTGTGCAGAGTGGAATCGATTTAATGGGAGAGGAAGATGCAGACAGACCTACATCACCTCATACCAAGTCAGAATAAAACAACAAACTTAAGGCAAGTTGGTATATAGACATATTTTTATATGCATACAGGCAGTGGGCTCTTAGCCCTCTACTTTGGTCCAGACTGAAATATTTCAGCTCCTGGATGGATTTCTTTGAAAACACCATCACAAATCCCTCTGTTTGTTCAGGCAGTGGACGTCCCAGCGAGAACAGAATGCACAATGCTCCAAACCTCTGCAGCTCTCGGTTAGCATGTAAAATGCTGTACACAACAGTACAGTTAGAAAAAGACTGAACAAGTGTGGCTTGTTTGCAAAGCTTACCTGTAAAACCCTCTTCTGTCTAAAAAGAACTTGGCAGCAACGAATCACAAGACTTCTGGAACAATGTCCTTGGGGTGGACAATGCTGAAGTTGAGCACCACGTCTGGAGAAAACCAAACAGGATATCAGCACAAACACTTCATAATACCATAAACTCCTCTTTGTACCGAAGTATTCTCAGTCCAGGCCTCACCTCTGCACTGAATCATACTTGTTATTAACCTCTGTCTCTCTTCCACAGCATGTCTTTATCCTGTCTTCCTTCTCTCACCCCAACCAATCACAGCAGATGGCCCCGCCCCTCCCTGAGCCTGGTTCTGCCGGAGGTTTCTTCCTGTTAAAAGGGAGTTTTTCCTTCCCACTGTCGCCAAAGTGCTGCTCATAGGAGGTCATATGATTGTTGGGTTTTTCTCTGTATGTATTATTGTTGGGTCGACCTTACAATATAAAGCATGTTGAGGCGACTGTTGTTGTGAGTTGGGGCTGTATAAATAAATGGTAAATGGCCTGCATTTGTATAGCGCTTTACTACATTCAGTCATTCACACACTGGTGATGGCAAGCTAGCAAGCTGACAGAGGTGAGGCTGCCGGACACTGGCACCACCGGGCCCTCTGACCACCACCAGTAGGCAAACATGGGGTTAGTACAGGGGTGGGCACTTTCAGTCCACGAGGGCCGGCGTCCCTGCAGGTTTTAGATGTGTCCTCGAACCAACACAGCTGATTTAAATGGCTAAAATAGCTCCTCAACGTGTACTGAAGTTCTCCAGAGGCCAACTAATCATGTGATTCAGGTGTGTTGACCCAAGGTGAGATCTAAAACCTGCAGGGACACTGGCCCTCGTGGACTGAGATTGCCCACCCCTGGGTTAGTATCTTGCCCAAGGATATTTGGCATGCTGCTGCCTGGGATTGAACCACCAACCTTCTGGTTAGTGGCTGACCTGCTCTGCCACCTGCCACCCCATAAATAAAACTGAATTGAACTGAACTCAACTGAAATGCTGTAGCAGGACCTCAAGAGATCTGTGCATAAACAAAGGGCCTCAAAGCTCAAGAAAATGAAGCAACATTATAAAGACAGGTGGTCCAAAACTCCTCACCAACATTATGAGAGAGAGATAAGCTGTACAGGCTATTGTTGCTAAAGGTGGCTCTACAATTTAAATTATGTTAGGATGGGAAGTCTGTTTCTTTTTCCCACCTGTAGGACTAGACTCAGTCTGGTTAACAGTTACGTTAGCACTGCTTTTGCTTTAAACCTGTAATGTGTAACACGGTTAATCACTAAATGCCACATGTTAGCTGTATGTTGTCTTTGCTGACTAGGATTCACTAGGTTTCTTCTTCAGTAAAGTTCACAATGGCTGTCTGGTCAGTTGGTGAAGAGGGGATATATTTTTTAAATGTCTAAATTATTGGGAATAAATAATTCCACTATGATGGTCATTATCTAGTAGAAACAACTGCAAGTAACGCTGTTCTTACAGACTCTCAAAGAAGGTGTGGAATTATTTCTTTAGAGGTAATAATGTGTTCCTCTTTTCCAGAGAAGACAGTTTAAATAAGTTTAACAGTTAATCATACTTTTTATGAATTCAGTTCCTTTGGTTACTGTTTGAACAGTGAATACAAATAGTTATTTGATTCATTTATTCGTGTGTGTGTGTACATACAGTGTCTCAAATTAATGTGTCATCTAATTACAGAGTTTTAAAATACCTTACAGCAAAGACAGAGAATAAATTTAAAAACTCTGTGGATGGTGGAAAAGATGGCTATGTTTCAGATGAGCTCTGTGATGGTTGACTGAGACTTTCAGTAACTCCCATGATGACAATACTGTTGAAGAGTGAACCCCCCCCCCCACCCAAAACCCCCCAAAAGCCTAATAATCAAGTGCAAAGCAGTTAGCACAGCACTGAAAATCTGAACAAAGCTCGTGTAACTGAGCTCGTGTGACGGGAGACAGAGAAGCACGACTGGAGAAATAAAAATCAGAAACCACGCACGAGTGTTCAAGTCTTTCCTTGAGCGCCACAGAGTAACACACTTTGTGTTAAATAACAACTGCTAATATAGAGCCCCCTCTTGTGGTAATTATCTAGAAATGCAGGAGCTCATCAGCACCTATAGCTTTCAAAAATTCTTTAAATTTCTGGTTTTTCCATCATTAGATTAGATTAGATGGTCAACTCTGTGAATTCACACACAACTGGTAGCATACGGACAGATTTAACCTGAAGGTCGTCCACTTACTGAAAATATGGATATAAAATGATAAGTTCACTGCACTTTGTCTTGAGTTTTAATGATATAACAATACAAGTTCACAGTCTTACTCCAACAGGAATGCCTGTTTATTTACCGTTTCTATATCTCGAGGACGTCAGCTGGAAGAGAAAGTTTTACGAGGGTTTGTAAGATAAATGTCTTGCATACATCTCTTACTCCCCCACAAATCTTTTTAATTTATCGTTTTTTCATGCTTGTACGGTTTATTTATTTATTTATTAATGAGACCGGGGGCTTTTTTCTTGTAAATAAATTACAGGAAATCATGCAGCAGTGTTTCCAGCAGTATTGGCCTTTTAATAACAACAATAAAAACAGTCCAGAAACCACTGTGGTTCTTAGCCAGAGCAAGCACATACAGTAGTAGGCCAGAAAAAGGAACAATACAATCTGTAAATACACATAATTGAATATAACAACTAAATCCAGGTCGGAAAAACCGGTTGAATGAAAATAACTGAGGTCTACTCGTTTCTCTGTTCGAAAGCCGCTCTGTAACCACAACTTTCCTCATCTGTGTTAATGCATCCGTATGAAGCAGGGACACTAATGCTGGAGAATCCACCCTGGTCCTTAGATCAGCAGCTAGCAGGACAGCTCAACTGCAGCTTTACTGAAAACGATATAGTTTGAAGACACGATTTATTTTTGCAAAAACGTCTGGAAAAGTCCAGTTTGAAACTAACTTACCCTAAGGTCATAGAAAAAAACAGGGGTCAAACTAAAAAGATAACATGATTCAAAACCTGGAATTTCATTAAGGTATCAGCTGGGATAAAGTCTCAAAAACCTGAAACTTTACTCGAAAAAAACAACTAAAAACTAAACTCTCCCTGTTTCAAGCCATTAACCCATGTGGTGCAAAGAAGAAAACATGGATGGTACATTCAGTTGAAATTCTAGACTTCGTTGGCCTCTAACCGTGCAAATATCTCGTCTAGTCCAAGAGAACGAAACCAGCTCCAACCTTCAAGTTTTAAGTGAACGTCTGGTCCACTGTCACTCATACGTTAGCTTTATTAACATGTTGTAGAACATGCACGTGACTGCGAGTGTGACGCTGCTGGGGGGTCCAGCGTAAAACAAATGGTTAAAACTGTCATTCAGTTTAAAATGGCCATCTAGCATTAAGGCCACTCCATGTAGGATTAAAGGTCCTTCCTATTGGTCCAGGCTGATGTAACACTTGTTTCTTCAGTCAACATTAAGTGTTCAGTCGCTTCTTTAAAGGGAGGGGTCTCGGAAACAAAATCCTCTGAAGGTGGTAGCTGTAGAAAGCTGAAACAACCCTAAGTGTACAGGTCAGTAGGGCGCCACATCAGTAGTTCTTGAAAATTAGCGAATCTAAAAAACAAATCTGAGCTACAAGACTGTAATTGAACTCCAAAAGTGACCGAAAGTCCCAAAAGGCAGCCGCTCAGCTTTCAGTCGGGCAGATGGGCAGTTAGGGCTCCCTGGAAAACAGATGGCCAGGTTGTGTTAGCTTATGTAACTGGCCGTCAGTGAAAAAGGCCATCTGACACACTCGGACAGACCATCGCGTGTAACCAGGCGAGCGAGTCAGTGAGCGAAGGCGGCCGATAATCGGTCGTTCAGTCGTTGAGACGACGGTCGCACAGCTCCTTGTAGATTCTCTTGCGAATGCGAGGCATGTCGTCCTGACTGAAGAGCAGCGGCTGCTTCACGGAGAGGCGACGGCAGTACTGGCAAACAGAAAGACAAACAGTGGTGAGGTTTTTCCTCTGTGTTATCCAACAAATCAAATTTGTGTAGAAAACCAAGGCAGGAGAAACACTCTACATCTATTTTATTTCCTTTTCTGCCAGGGAGTCGTGAAAGAGATGCATAATCTCACCTCAAGGACGAATACCCCACAGTCGCTGTCGTTTTTCTGCTGAGGAATACCCTGAGGAATAAATCACAGTCAACATTACAGCTGCAGCTTTTGGGCTGAACGGTTTGCATATATTTCAGCTTTATTTACATGCATGCCACTTTATAATTTGACTTAGGACATACAAAGTGAAAGATTTATGTGCAAAAATAAGCAAACTTCAACTTTCCTGAACTACTCTGGGCAAAATAGATAATCTTCCCTGTTTTAAAAGAGCAAAGGTAAGTGGGTGTGTGTTTACACAGGTCTGGGATCAGAGTTACCTTGATTATAGTAATCTTCCAGCCTTTCTGGAAAGCTGTCTGTTTCTTCTCTCTTGCTTCAGACTGAAGGTACTTCATAATGTTCTGATGGGAGGTCACACAGACAGAACCGCTACAGTGATTACGGTGCAGAGATGTAGCATTACAGCACAAGCATGTATTTTAGTACATCTAAAATTCTGCGAGACAGCAAGGTCGGAAACTACATTTGTGTAAATGTTCAGGGAACAGAAGATGCTGTGGATTACACAGGTCTGCAACCAAAAAGCTGCATAGGATTTTTTGACAGTTCCTTATAGACGTTTACTCACTGAAGCCGGGAAAAATATTTGAAAAATTTCATGCAAAACTCGTGTTTGTAGTGTAGTTAAGTGTATACTTTCCCTTTTTAAACTAAAATCTGATGTCCTACAATTGAGTCAAAAAAAAAAAAACATGCGGTATTTTCCGCAATATAAGGAGCACTTAAAATCCTTTAATTTTCTCAAAAATCGACAGTGCGCGTTATAATCCAGTGCGCCTTATTTATGAATTCTGGTTGTGCTTGCTGACATTGAACCGATTTTATGTGCTACACGGCGCTCAAAATAAAATGTCAAAACATGTTTTACTATGACTTTGGTAGCTACGAAGCTGCATGCTTGATGGATTGTTGGAGCATTATGGCCACCGTAGTCAGGAGCCTCACGGAGTAATCTGGGTCCTAAACTCCGTCTGCTTCAGGTCCCAATGATCAAACTAACACTGCGGCATCACTGAGAGTTAAAAACTGTCTAAATTATTTCATCTTTAATAAAATGATCAGCGTTGCTGCTTTACCAGGTGTAACAATTAAGTTTAACATCCAGGCATCCATGAAAACAGAATTTATTACATTTAGTTAGAAGTTAGCAGGAAGTTAGCTCGCTAGTTTCCACCTAAACATGATATAGCATGTTCTGACTGAGAGATTTCTGAAAAATTCAAACGTACAGCTCTGCTGTCACTTCCAACATAAATGAAGACAGAAAACTAAACAGCAGTGACGTTTGTAGGGTTACTGAAGTTGGGCTAGCTGCTATATAATGATGCGCTACGTGATCGCTAGCGACACAGCTATGTTAGCATAGCATAAACAGTGAAGCTGGAGGATGAACGCTAACTTTTTTCCACTCCTTAAAAGTTAACATGAGGGTTCCTGATGGTTAGGGACAAATGCAATCGCATGGCAGGATGCTGTAAACGGACCAAACTTCAGTCAGGAGAACAACTGAGATAATCCATCCACAATACGAGGTTAGTCATTCATATACTGCAACAACATGGGAATAGAGCAGCTGCAGAGGATTCAGCATCAATGAATCGATGGTACGGAAGAGGAGGAAGCAAGAAGAATGAGCTGAGTAAAATTTGATTCATCTGACTGTTTTGTTTCGCTTAATGTGCCTTATAATCCGGTGTGCCTTAGGGCCCGAAAAATACGGTATCCAATGATGATTTCTTACATTAATTCAATATTTCTAAGAGCCAGATTCAAGAGAAATACACATAGAAAATGTGAGGAATAGAGGGGGGTCAGTAGGAGGGGGAGGGGACAGTGTGTTTGGCAAAAGGAGCTCAGATGATCGTGTCCTCCTCCTGATTTGGAGTAAGAATTAAACATAAGCCTTATGATGAAATCCCTGGATTACTTTAAAAATGAAGAAATGAACTGAAAAATGATCTATTGAACCCAATAATGTATTTGTCTAAGGAGCAGAAAAACTGGATTCCTGCCTCGTTCTCTGAAACTGAGAAACTACGACACAAAACAACATCAACATGCGCGGAGTTGCTCACATCTGTGGTGTGTCTGAACACGATGCCTTGGCTGTCATAGTAGCTGATGGTTTTGGTCGCCATGGTGACCGTGACGAGGGACCAGTGGATTTCTAAATGGATGGGAATTAGCAACAGCCACTTGGAGAACAAGTCGACCTGAAACGACCACACACAGAGTCAGAAAGGAGCGCACTACAGGTCAACAATTGTCAATTAACAATCAGCAATATAACAAACAAAACTCAAATACTATGATGTAGTTACAGGTTTGAGAGTAAAATGTATCTGAATCACTGTCATTGTTTACATTTACAATAATACACGAGGTGAAAGCAATCGTTCAAACCACACATTCGTGTTTTTGTCACGCTGCGTTCTCTGAGGTTCTGGAGCATACTGGTTTGCACCTGACGTGCAAAAGATCCCAGTTGGATTCTGGGAGATGTGTGCCCAGCCTCGTTGTGTTGTTTATGATGGAGAGATGACTCTGCAGCTTTTATATTTGTACATGACATTTACTCACTGATGCCAGTTAGATATTAAAAAGTAGTTAGGACAAGGACATAAAAGAAAACTCCTCAGCAGAGATGGGCAGTAATGCATTACTGTAATCTGATTACTTTTTTCAAGTAAGGAGTAAAGTAAGGGATTACTATTTCAAAAAGTAATTAGATTACTGTTACTTTCCTATAAGCACGCTGCATTACTAAACCATGATTCTGTTTGTGAGAGTGTCTCATCACAGTGATGTAAGCACCCCCGGATCCCCCACTGACATGACCGCTGTGGACAAACCTCCACCCGCCCCACTCCTGCTAAACAGGTGACTATAGATTTAAGAGCGACAGGACTCTGTGATTTTATTCATTTTTACTGTGTTTTGCACCTATTTGAAAGAGTGTAAACACAAAACATTATTTTATCTTATGTGCTGGAATGTGCAGAAAATAGGTTTAAATGTTAATGAAATTTCTTCCAGTCAGAGAATGTTGCATATGATTTAATTTTTGCTCGATGCATAACGTTAAAAGATTAAAACTAATAAAAAAAAAAAAAAAAAGAGACTTTTTCCATTTGATTCAGTTTTATGATGGATTATGCAGAATAAATAGAATTGGGCTGAAAGGTCTATTTCTTTATTACATATTCAGGTTGTGTATCATGTTTTTAAAAAGTAACTAAGTAATAAAGTAACTAATTACTTTTAAAAAATAAGTAATCAGTAGACTAACTGAATTACTTTCTTGGAGAAGTAATCTGTAATTAGTAACTAATTACTAATTTTAAGTAACTTGACCAACACTGCTCCTCAGTTTCATTTAAAAGTGTAGTGTTCCACCTTTTCTGGAAACCGGGCTGTGGTTTGTATTTAGATGATGGTTCTCAGCAGGAGCACACAGACGCCACAGAAACATTTCCAGTAACTGAACCTAGTTTTCTGCAGCTTCCAGTAAAAACTGACTCCAAAGAAGCCAAATGTCCTTACTTTCTTAGTCCATCTCTTCACGCCGTCGTAACCTTTGGCCACAAGCTGCTTGTGGAAAAAGCTGTTGAAAAAATGAACCTAAGAAAAAGAAACAGTAACTTTTTTTTTTTAATATCTAGATTCTCAAAAATAACCAGTGAATATTTTTTAATCAAGCATAACCCTACAAACACACCAGTCTTACCTTGTGCTCCGTAGCCTCCATAATGAGTTCTCCATACATGTTGATAATCTGACGAAAAGGTAACGTGATATCAGTACTGAAGGTGTAATACAGTTACAGCATCACTAACATTTAAAAGAATAAATAAAATATAAATACTGTAGTCCTCTCTTTACCTGATCATTGAGCCAATTCTGTTCCTCCAGTGTGCCGAGGTCCTCCAGCCTTAGTGTGTGTTTATTATACATGACCATGAAGCCTGCAACAGGAGCAGAAGACAGCCCCGACTTGTACCGAGACATCTCTCTTTTGATGTCCAACCCACTAAAACAGACACGCAGAGAAAAGAATGTTAATCAAACTTCTGTATATGAGGTTCATCTGTTTATTTTACCTTTAATGACTTTAATTTAAAGAATAACGCTGAAAAAGACAACAGAAACTTCTAGAAGACGGATGCTAACGTAAGCAGCTCTGCTTCCACACCCATTTGTCTAAATCCTGTTGGAGCAATAAAGCATTATTCAAACAGGGATGGTTTGCCATCAGCATGTTGAGTCTTGAGCCAGTTCTCATTTCTTTATATGAAAATGGACGCAGAGATTCATTGAAACATATGCCAATAAGTCAATATTTGGTAAAAGAAAGCAGAAGTAAGCAGTCAATGTCAAAACCTTTAGAAATCCTAGAAAACTTTTGTTCTAGACGTCTTTAAGAATAACAAGAAAGACTCCACGGAAGCAAAATATGAAGAAAGGAGGGTAACACCTCAACAACTGTCTCAAAAGTGCAGATTATCTACGTTAATAACAGTCAGACAGGTAAATCAAACTGAGTTTGTGCCGACCTGTTGCTGAGGTCACACTTGCTCTCCTTCTTCAGGTGTTCCCGGACATCAGATTCACTGAGAGGAATGAAACTGCCGTATTTTATATAGAAGCTCTCCAGAAACTCTAAAACAGAGGAAGTTGTCATGAAAGTGATTATGTGACCCAGTGTGTTTGCTTTTTAATCCGAGAAATCCGCTAAATGCAGGGAATGCTACTTTTTTTTTGACAGTCTTGCTTCCTGGTAGGGCTGCTCGATTATGGCAAAAATGATAATCACGATTATTTTCACTGAAATTGAGATCTCGATTATTTGACGATATTTATTTAACAATAACAATGTGTTGAATAATGACTTTAAAGATTGTCAAAAAATAATATAAAATAGTGTGCAAATACTGATAACAGTGCAAATGTTTGCAATATAAAAAATAAATGAAAAATGTAAACATCTATGTTTAGTGAACTTTGCAGTGTTGCTCTGTGGTGCAGCTACGACACTGTAGCAAAGTTTACACACTGTGTCTACTTGATCCACGTCTGACTCTGAACCCATAATGTTTCCACACCAATGAAGTTTTTTTACCTCTTTTCAACCAACAGAGTCACTCTCCTCTCCAAATAACTTCTGCTTAGCTTTCCGAGCTTCCCTCGGGTCCTCTTAATCAGCGGTCCCCAACCCCTGGTCCGAGGCTCAGGTGTGAAATGTATAGTTTTCAGGGTTTTTATCGGTTTTCAGCGTTATTTTGTTATCGTTTACTCGGTTTTCCTGGGTCTTTTCACGTGTGTTATGAATAAATCTTCTTTTTTTCGGTACCGGTACTAGTTTTATTTTGTCGTATTTATCCGCGACACCTTAAAGGCCGGTCCGTGAAAATATTGTCGGGCATAAACCGGTCCGTGGCGCAAAAAAGGTTGGAGACCGCTGCTCTTAATTGTTGCGACACGTGTTCAAAATGCAGAGAGGTGCGCTCGATTTGCCACACGGAGCAGCGCGAGAGTAAAGCACGAGGGAGGGGCTAATAATCGGCTCAGTCATCTTTAATGATCGTTGAAAGCCCAGATCGTAATCGAGATTAAAATTTAATTAATTGAGCAGCCCTACTTCCTGGTCAGTTTACCTGCAAGCCACAGTAATGTCAACAAAATGTTGTCCTGGAGGAATTTATGTTGTTTCAAAAATTTAAAAGAGAAAAAAAAAAGAAACATTTTGTTAAACATTAACTTTGCTCATCCTTTTTGTTGAACAGAAACCTCCTGACCAAAAATTGATTATTATACAAGCAATCAAATCAACACGTGCATTTAGTTCTCCTTCTGGGAGCTAAGAAAATATGTCATGAATGATTAATTATGTATAAACACGAGCTTAGATCAAATGTGTGCACATTAACACTTACTGGACAAGGCCAGGAATGTTTTATGGATCTTTTATGACATAACAAAATGCTGATCCTCTCAGCAGTCGCTTCTTTGTGCGTAAAACATAATTTACCAAACGGAGAGGGTGATGAATATATTCATGCTCAGGCATGGGTTCGCACCGTGAACCCTAAACCACATCTTACCATGGATGGTATCAGTAAGCTGCTCCAGACTCTCTTGACGCTGCATCGTTCCATCTGTGTTTTCTGACCGATTCTCGTGCATCGTTTCATCCATCTGGTCTTTCTCCCAGGTGCCAGGCTGACAATACAGTCTGTGGTCACTTAATGCCCAGCCATGTTGGATGCTGCTCACTGTAACAGGGCAGTAGTCTGGTGGAGGAACCGCAGCCGGACGAGAACTTTCCACCTCCATAGTTGTAGATCCACGGTTGTGGTCTGTTGGTGCTATAACGTTTCCATTGGACAGCGCCACCAATAAAGCAACTCTGTCTGTTCCGTCGGGGACTTGATCCACCTGCATCTCAGAGTCAAGATCCTGAGTTGTTCCTGATCTTGAAGCGAGGCCTGACTGCCATGAGATGGACAGCTGTATGTTTCCAGGTTCGGTCACTATCATGTTGTTTTCCTCTCCTTCTTCATCGGTGTCGGACAGGTCTACCGTGTCGCCGTTTCTAAGTGGACAATTAACTGAGCTGGGGTCACTCTGGTCCCCGTGGTGCATGTGTGCATCTTGAATTTCCCTCTGCACCACTGACGGAGCCAAGGCCTCGGTTTTAGAACAGACAGCAGCACCACCTGTTTCTCCCTTTTTAATTTCAGTGTTAACTTCCATCGAGGCGCTTGTGGCTTTCATCATTCCCCTTCCTTGACCTCTAACCACTAGTGACCCCCCGCCCACAGTACCTATCAATCGGACATCTGCGCTCTTGTAATCCCCACCTCTTTTTTCTACTACATCAGACGCTGCGGAGCCGTCTATCAACACATCCTCCTTTTTATGCGCATCTGCTTTCTCTGGAATGACACAGTTCCTCAGGGATTCTTCCTGCAAGGGGACGGTGACAGCCTTGGCAACAGGCGTATGTGACTGTGTATTAGCCAGTGCAACAGGCATTTGCACCTTATCTTCATCATTTACTTCCCCCTTGGTCGAATCAAAGCTCTTGATATGCGTCAACTGGTCCACTTTCCCTTTAGGAGTGACCCCAGGGTCCCTGCCGGCCACCCTTCCTCTTCCTCTCCCCTTCCCTGTCCCCGAGGTTCTGACATTGTGCCCCGTGCTGTTGGGGCCACAACAGTCACAGGACTTTGGAGTCCTCTTCCTGCCCGATGTGCGGCCATTGACTGGGCCGGGAACAGGTGTTGGTGTCTGTGCAGAAGACCACACTGATTCCTGGCTTGACTTAGTACTTAGTGCTTTGGCTGGAGTTACAACAGGCTGCTCTGTATCAGCAGGAGTGCCGGTCTGAGTCAGATCAGAGTTGGACGTAAGGCCTGCGGTGAGGAGTTTAGCAGGGGACTGGGTTTGGTCCTGATCTGTAGTACCTCCAGACGGAGGGACTAAAGGAGGTGCTGTAGTTAAATGAGGTGATGCTGACGGTGTTGTGTTCATTGGGGAAGCAGAGCCGCTGTGAACCATGACGTCCTCCTTTGGCTTCTTAACCCCATCCCAATACCCGCTCTCTGCTCTCGCTTCCCTTTTGGTTTGTTGGACCGGCAGTATAACAGCCTTTCTAGATGTTATGTTCTCGCTTCCCTTTAGGTGTTCTTCTAGCCAGTACATTTGCCATTGTTCTTAAGCTTTTCCAACCATAGATGGTGACGACAGCAGACATGAATGTGCAGGTTGGACACTTTTCTGTGCGTTATAAATCCGCCATGGTCTCCTAATTGGTAGAGAAGAAGAAAAAAGGAGAGAGAAAAAGTCGGTTTTTGCTCTGCGAGGCTCAACTTCAGCAAACACGTTTATATCAGCAGCACAAACGCAGATAAAAGCAGGCCTACGATATAACAGCAGGTGGGATTTCAACTGAGGCAAGGAAACCAAAACAATTAAAAAGATGCACACATCGCAGTGCACAGAAAATAAATCAGACATACAAGATGTGCATCAAATAAAATTTGCCCTGGCTTGTCTCACTAGTAGGAGTGTTCCTCTGTTTTAAGTCGGGGAGCAGCTGGAAGCTGCTTCTATCTCCCCCCATCTTTAGTGTCACCTTCTGTCACACCAACCCTACTGCACGTCCTCCTTCACTACAGGAATCTGCACTGCGGTCTTTCTCTTTTCCTCCAGCACAGCAGCTCCATCTTTAACATCCTTTGCCGAGCGCATCCTCAATCCCTGCTTTACACACGTCCAAACCATCTCATCTTCCTGACGCTGAAAACTGCCAAATTAAGCTCAACAGAACTCACTAAATGATGACTCTCCACCATCTTGTAAACCTTTCTTTTCACTCTTGCGACCATCCTTCTGCCAAAAATCCCCCCTGACACTCATCACCACCCACCCTGCCCTGTCTGCAGTCTCTTTTTCACCCATCTTTTGCAGTGTGCATGGATTTCAGTGGCTGCTCGTGGGTATTTTAAGTCGTCCACCTTCACTCACACACCTGTATCCCTCCATTTCACAAACGTGGAGTGAATTGTTAATGATTAATTTCCAGGGACATGTAAACATCAACATGGTTGTCTTAAGATGACACAGGGCCATTTCTCTACCTGATACTTTAAATTAAAAAAAAACAAAAACAAACTTTGAACCTACAAAAAAAAAGAAAAAAAATAGATAAGACCAGGCCACAAGCCAGTGTACTCTAGTTCTGGTCTCGGGCCTGAATAAATGGGGAGGGTTGCATCGAGAAGGGCATCCTGGGTAAAATGTTTCTAAAATCTAACATGCGGAACATCGAGGAGGAGATTTCTATACAGGATCGGTCAGGGCCTGGGTTAACAGCGACCGCTTCCCACTGCTTGTAGAAACTGGGCTACTGTTGGCCGAAGACAAAGCAAGAGGGAAGGAGGAAGGCATGTTCAGAAAGGCAGGTGTGTGGGAGTGAAAGCAGGGCCTTTAAATGTAGGTACTATGACTAGTGATGGTTTTGACATGTGCAGAGAAGAAATGCTGGACATATTGGACAAAGGATGGAGCTGCCAGGAAGGAGGAAAAGGTTCATGGATGCAATGAATGAGAGGGTTGGTGTGACGGAGGAGGATGCTAGAGACAGGGTGAGATGCGGGCAGATGATCCCTTGCTATGACGCCTAAATTGAGGAGCCAAAAAGAAAACAAAAACCGAAAACAGGCACTTTGATTATTTATCTGCTTGATTAAAAAGAATCTAAGTACGTCGCTGTTTGATTAACAGGTGGTTTGATGTTCCGACAGGATTCACTTGTTGTTACAGCGCGACGTCACTTTTTCCCACAAATACTAAGCACATGACTAACACTGCATGCTACTGTCCTCTTAAAGTTAATGCTGCCTTTTAAAGAGTACTATGTGGCTCGGGGAAACTCTGAGCGTGATATGAATTAGCAACTACATTGCTGTCGTTACAAATGCCTGGTAACATTCACTTACGTTATTAAGTTAAATGAAAACTGCTCCGTTAGCTGCCCCAGTCTGACATTTGGGCTCCAACAAACGGAGCAGGTCCGCGCATCATTCAGCAATATAACGCACCACCAAATTATTTAATGGGTGGCATAATATGACGTTGCACAAAGTTCTGCACAAGTTTGTCATTGCGCTCAAGCGAGCTAAGTTAGCTAGCTGCAGCACAGGCGAAAACACAAAGCAACGACTACACACATTTCCTCCATTTTCAAGAGGAAGTTGGGGACGCAAAAAGACAAAGAACGAGCTGCGAGTCATTACTCGAAGTCTGCCGGATTTGATGAGCCAAACCACAGCAAGAAGCTACAAGAAACATATTTCTACTATACCTTGTCAGTCAAACAACAAACTGAGTTTTGTCTGGCCACGATTTGCACAAACAACAATCAAAGCTGTCGTCGCTCGTTGATTGCGTCACGGCTTCGGGGTGCGCTTCGGCTGTGTCCGGAAGCTGTCGCGAAGCATCCTTGAGATTTCAGGTTCTCTCTTTTTATTTCATTTCTACCACGATGTAAAAGACAAAAGCTTTATTTTATTTATTTAATTTGATTCCATTTGTTTTGTTTTTATGTTTTATTTGTTTATTTTTATTGTTCATGTTCAAAAACTTTACGTCCATAGTTTTTTTTTAACTGGGGACGTAAAGTCTGTCAATAAAGATTGTGAAAAAAAGGGTAATGTTGTAATAGTCACTAGTTACTTCTTCAAAAAACGTAACTGAGTTAGTAACTAAGTTGCAAGATTCTAAAAGCAATTAATTACTTGAAAAGTAATTAATTAGTTAAAAGTTTAACCATGGGGTCCAGGGTATAATTGGCCTGTCACCTTTCAAAACTCTTTACTTTGCCTTGTTTGGTATCATTCTTTTCAGCACAACCTCATGTGTCTGAATTTACAGTTATATTTTCATTTTGACTTACTGTATTAACACAATTGATCTAAAATCAGACAAAAAACACAAAATCCGAGTAGAAAAAGTTATATTTTTTACTGTAACAACCACAAACATGTTTATTGAATCATATTTCATAACTTAATATGCTATTAAAAGTTGTCAGTTTTAAAATCCTATGCACAAGTTTTGCAAAAAACAAAGTTACTTGCAGCCGTTTACCTTTTACCCTTTAGTATAACCGTTTCAAACTATTTACATAGCAATCGGGTGTTCTGCATTAGATAAGATGCCACACAGATTATTTGTTTGTTTTTATTTTTGGTCATAAGCAGAGAGTGCTTGCTGCGAAAAAACGCCGCGTATATATTGT
Source organism: Neolamprologus brichardi (assembly GCF_056152115.1). Classification (NCBI taxonomy): domain Eukaryota; kingdom Metazoa; phylum Chordata; class Actinopteri; order Cichliformes; family Cichlidae; genus Neolamprologus; species Neolamprologus brichardi. The sequence continues at coordinate 2,598,939 of NC_142120.1, read as the reverse complement.
TTATCATGACTCTGGTTTTAAGTGGCCTATCAACACAATTTATAAAACTGGTATATGTCACCTTGTTGCTTCGTCATCTTGAAGTAGTCATGTGATTGGCTTACCACGACTACTTTATTCTTCCCCTGTCAAACAGCAGCACTCATGCGATTGTTTTGCCCTCTTAGCTCCAGGTGTTTTGCCAAAAGGTGATCGTCGGGCAGAAAGTACCGTCGGGAGGAGCGCGCGCAGCTGCTCAAAGCTGTAGCGCCCAGATTACTTACAGCTACTTCCGTGCAACTGATATAAGATGCGGTAACCTGAACACAGCTTCAACCGTCTGTTTGTTGAAAAATAGTAACGCGACCGCATTTTCTTGTTAGTAACGGTAACGGCCTTGTAAAGATAGGAATAGTAATTAGTTAGATTACTCGTTACTGAAAAAAGTAACGCCGTTAGAAACGCCGGAGAAAGTGCTGCAGCCAGATCAAACCAAAATCAAGCTCACTGGCATCAACTATAGAAGAGATTATATGATTATAACACAAAGAAGAAGCATTGAGGGGTCATGTGCAATGGCGAGAACCTCCTTTCCTCAGCCAGAGGACTGAAGATGAGTCATTGATGGGTTTTCCATCATGACAATGGCCCAAAACATCGAGCACGGCAACAAAAGAGTTGTCAGGCAGCGGCCAATAAACACTACTTCAGAGAGCTTCTGTAAAGAGGAGTGGGTCAAAATCCCTCCTGAGATGTTTGCAAACCTGGTGACCAACAAGAAACATCTTGCTGATGTCCTTTCCAATAAGGGTTCCCCCCATGTTTTGCTTGGGGATGAAATACTTATTTCACTCAATAACATGTAAATCAGTTTATAACATTTATGGATTTTTCTTTCTTTCTTTTTGGTTGATTCTCCCATTAAAATTAAACGTTTTGTAGTCGTGGTATTGATGGTGTTGATGATTTGGTGTAAAATTGATGTCATTTTTACTAGACCCTAAATGAATTTTTCAGCCCTGTAAATGTTCCTGCACGAATCCACTGTGAGCCTGTAAAAAATAAATAAATAAAACCAGCTGATTCTGGAATAATCAGTTGGGACGTTTTCACTGTGTTTCCAAGGAATGACCGATGTTTAGTAAAAATTGAGCATGTCAGCCCAGACAGAAGTGAATCTGCTCCCTGTCGAGTTTCCCGATGAGCCTGAAGAAGTTACTGTTTATTTTATTCGATCGATTTAAAACATAAAAGGCTTAAACTGCAGAAATTTCCCCCCCTTGAAATATTAAAGACAGCTTGGTTATAAAAGCTGATTAGATGTTAATCATCTTTTATACATTTAAAAAGCTTTGGACTTACTGTAGTTACTGTTATTATTGATTACCCAGCTGGTGTCATCATGGACAGCTGCAGTGATAAAACCGAGAGGATTCAATATCAACATTTAATAGCTCAGACTTCACGGTTGCAGTCAACATTTGCTCTGTGCTTTCACAAACACTATGAGCATCATCATCTTTTATATTTACCACATCAATGACACAACATATTCCATATTTTGATCATCTTTAATTACAAAAAAGGACAGGAAAACAATAAATAAATCTACTAGTAAAAAAAAGTAAAAGGTTAAACTACAAATTATGAACAGGAAAAGGTTACATAAGAGAATATTAACTTACCGGTTGCACACCAGCAGTTTTAGCTTTCATCGTTTAATGACATGGGCGTACTATTATGTAAAAAATTATTCACACAGCCCAGATTTGATCGAACAATTACATTTACCTATACAAAAGTAAAAACAAGCAAACAAACAGGTTAAAAACAAAATATGAAAATGTCTGAGCTTACATTAAGACCGCACTAACCTCAGAGATTATGCATCGAGATATAACAGTCGGCCTGTTGTTGCTATACATAACTTATTGTACATAAGGTCAGTGCTATGTTTTCTCTACTAGCATGATCAAAAACAACAGACACACAGAGTCTCTGTCCAAGTGTCATTTGGCTCGAGTGACATGAGGTTTTTAGACTGAATCTCATCTTTAAACCAAACGCAGCCGTGCGAGAAGTCTCACTTTTCACAGACATGAGAAAAATAAAACAGGGACGTGGTTGTTGGTGCCAACACAAACTGGCACCGTGCATATGTACAGTTCATATAAAATTCTTACAAAATGATAAAGGCTCATGCTGTTAACCATTAGAGCAACTCGCAACCTTCATAATCTTTGCAAAGTGATTCAATGAGAGGAAAAAATATACAAAAGAGAAAATGTCTTTAATCCGAGAGGAATCTAAATTTCTGAGATTAATGTTCTTTATGTTATAGTTTAAGTCATGTTCCCTTAGTGCACAGTGGAAGACTACAGAAAAGTGATGGTGGAGGTGCTGCAGCTGGAGCCTGCAAGAAAACATCGGAACAGGTAAGAGAACCAAAGAGAAACCGATTTTCAAAAAGTGAACATTTCAGAGAAAAAGTAAATCATGCGCTTATGTGATTACCTATTAAAGCGTTGTGTTGATAGCTGGAGTATATATGGTCTTGGAGACTGCGGTGCCACTGCTGCCCCCTGCTGTTAACACCTGGAGCTGCAGCTGGTAAACGCTGTCGGCCTGAAGACCATAGACGGTCACCGACCTCTGAGACTGCGGAGGAAGAAGAAAGTTCACAAAAAACTAAAGTAAAAGTATAAATAGGATGAAAAGTAAAATGAAGAGGCCAAACCTATTTTTTCTTTCTTTTTAAATGGTTTAAGGAGATGGTTTTTACAGGGTACAGGGAAGAGGTAGAGATTTGATAGGGTGTTCTTGTCTAATATTTTCATGTGTGTGCGGGTGCACAGGTATGTTGGTATGGGTATATATATATTTGTAGGTTGTGTATCCTTTGAGGTGTTAATGGGGTTGTTGAAAATGTGTATATGTGCGTATGTGTATATACGTATGTATGGATAGATAGAAACATATATGTATATATATATTAAAAAAATGAATAATAAAAAATAAATAAATAAATACACATGACATATAATGTAATTGCAAGGAGGTATTTCTGTAGTCTATTGATTACTAGATAGTGGAAAAGGGGTGGGATTAAATAAGCTTATGCTTCTTCCTGCTCCTTTTTGAACATGAAAGTTATTTGTAGTTGTTGTTGCTCGTTTTTCTTTTGTTTTCCTTTGTTCATTTGTCTTTTTTAATTCTATGTTGTTGTACTTTTTTAACATGTTCAAAATAAAGATTCAATCAATCAATCAAATGGTAACAATTCCTCTTAGCTTTCACCTCCAGGTTCATCCCTTTAAGGTGCTGCTTACTAAGCCCTATCAACCTCTCTATCACAAAGTGGGTCACAACTATATATATATATATATATATATATATATATATATATATATATATATATATATATATATATATATGTTGGTAAGCACTGTAGTTTTAAGCACAGGATATTTTAACAGAGGTAAATTAAACATTTGTTGGGGACTACTTTCAATTCAATTCAATTTCAATTCAATTTCTTTATTGTCCCACAGGGGGAAATTAGTTTAGCAGCAGGATATAAATAAACAGAACAATGCTATAAAATAATAATGACAATAATAATGATAGAAAGTCCAAGGACAGTTATTTGCCATTGAGGAGACAAGATGCAGTGGGGATAAAAGAGACCTGGAGTCTTTTAGTCTTCCTCACAGGTACTCTAAAACGGCGGCCGGAAGGCAACAACTCAAACTCACTGTGAAGGGGATGGTTCAAACAATTAATAATAGAATGAGCCTTTCTAAGCACATTTCTATTGTAAATGGCCAAAAGTCCATCTTGCCAGCACCCTGACATTTTGCTAGCAGTTTTTACCAGAAGTCCCAACCGATTCTTATTCTTCACCGTCAGGTTACCAAACCAGGCAGTGATACAAAAAGACGTCACAGATTCAATAAAACTTCTATAAAACAAAGACAACATCTCAGATGAGACATTAAAAGATCTCATTTTCCTTAAAAAGAACAGTCTTTGTTGAACTTTTTCAGTAGTGGCATCAGCATGAGGTTCAAGCATGTGTGTGATGTTCTAGCAGCACAACTAAAAAAATAATAAACTACAATCAACGGTGTGTCATTGATGGGTTTTTAATAGTAAGCTCTGAAGTCTGGTAATGTTTATTATATATTTTATTGAGTGATTATTTTTTTGTTCATTTCATCTTTGATTCCCTGAAGCTTAATTCTCTAAAAGACAAAGGCAAAAAAGAAACAGGACGTGAAACTCTTTTTTGACTCACACAAACACACAAACACACCGTCTCTAGTCATTTTAGCTGTGACTATCTACGCTTTCGCTTTGTCTCACCGGTGCGATAGTCTGTGTCTGGGAGATGAGCGTGTCTTCCAGTCCATCGGCTTTCCCCGAAACCTCTGACTGAAGCGTCCAGGTAAACTGGAAACCCTCGACAGCTGTCGGGTGAAGCGCGTGCTGGGACAACCTCCAACGAAAGGTGGCGAGCAGAGTACCGTTGACCTGTTGGAAGTCTGCGGTCAGTCGTTCTGGACGCAGTACTACCTTTCTGCCTGACAGGAGGCGCTCTGATGCAAAGGAAAGCCAAAACATTATGTGAATGATTTAAAACCAGGTTAAATTAAGGAGTTTGATTCAACTACTTAACTGCAAAAAACGACTTGAATGTTGTGGTTTTTCAGTGCTTGTATTCAAACTGATCATCAAAAAGGTATTTTAAAACACCACAAATACATCTGTAAATAGTTACCCCTACTCTCAGTGTTGCACAGCAAACTTTTGCCTCCTCTGACCCTGACAGAGGAGCACGTCGGGGTTGTAAGCCAGGCAACAGCCTCTGACCGTGGGTCAGCTTTCAGCGCCACAGCAACCCGGTACTTACAGGCAAACAGCAAACCTGTGATGGTGTGATGAGTGCCCTGGAGAGACGGGAAATTAAGCCAAGTTCAGGATAATAAAGGTTTATAGTTAAAGTTTAAACTGACACACACATTCTTGTCTCCACACGTGTCTCATAAGCAGCTTGTAATATCAAAAGTGTATCGAGTATTTCTTAGAGACAGACAGACTGAACTGTACTGCACCATAGAAATGTACTTATTTGTGTTACGGTGATGAAATGTGATGTCTAATCCGTGCACACACACATAGTTGCAGTTACAAAGTAACAACACATCTTTACAGTGTTACAAACGCACAGATCAGCCCCCACCCGTGTGCGTATACCTGCACCGTAGCTGTTCTCTCCATGCTCGTCACATTAGTGCTGCAGGTATGCGGTCGCCACCTCAAAATGTACGGGCCAGCGTGTCTCTGTCTCACTGTTAGCGAAAAGACCAAAGAGATACGTTTTGTGTAAAAATGAATGATATAGAAAACTTTTTTAACTTGTTATCAGCTTGATTTGAAGAACTAACTGTTGTTTTTTCTGTGACTTCAACATTTCAGTGCAAAAACAAAAATCATGCATTTGAAATTGATTAAGCCTTAAAAGTCAGAGGCTGGAAGGCTCAGCTTACGCTAATTCGAGTTACTATAGTGGACCTGTGGGGTTATCTAACACATAATAAAGCTTCGAGCCGACTGACTTTACTCTTATTCAAGTTGAATGTTTTTATATTCTTACCAGGAGTTTGTTCAGTTGTTTAGTGTTTCTAGACCGACTCACCGTGCTGAGGCCACTTCCAGAACACCTTCACCTGGAGCTGGTTGTTATGGTAATGAGGGGCAGCGACCTCCAGCCGCAGGTTTCCAAGGGCAACGGGGCTCAGAGGGGTTTCGGGGTGAGGGAGAGAGGAGGAAACCGGGAGGTCAGAGGAAGAAGGCGAGAAAGAAGCGATCGAAAGAGAAGAGGGAAGGGAGGATGAGGAGGGGAGCTCATTGGAGAAATCGTCGCCTTTGGTCGAGTCTGGTCGAGAGGACGGAGAAAGAGACGGAGGAAAAGAAGTCAGCGTAAAAAACTTTACTTTTGTGTGTCTCTGTGGATCACAGATTGACCATGTGCATGTTTTGTGTACACAGCACATGGAACTTATACTGTGGCAGAAATATCATAAACTGGTAATGAGACTGCAGCTGGTAGCTAGCGGAAACACTCCTCGGCTTTATCTGGCCTAACTGACCCTCATTAGCGATGAGCAAACAGCTAATACGCAGAGACTATGTAAAAATATTAATACTCCCAAATTATGAATGGCAGTATGTTCCATATAAAGTTGTACGTGGTTTGGTAATAGAGCTGCAGCTGGCTATAATCCTCTGCTGAGCTGACCCGATAGGTCACCTATAAATACCTCTGTTGCCTGGAAGACCATTAACATCACCAACTTTCCACTGTACTCTGTGTTTCAGCAGCGCAGCTGTATGTAGACAGAATATGTCGAGAGTCAGCAAACGAAGCAGCCCTGAACATACAGGAAAATCATTAACTCAATAACGTATGGCTCTGCTAACAAACAGCTTCTGTGGACTGTGCTGCGTAAGCAGGATTCGCTAATTTCATGACAAGCTAGCAATGACATATTCAAAATAAGTAACTAATAATTGCTGGCTTTCTTGCTGAATCGCAACAACACTAAAGTTTAAACTTGGCCAGGAAGGCTGCATTTATTTAGCACCTCTTATATTTGCAATGTTTATTTCCACATGACAAAAACTCTCCAAAATCCACTGAAGGCTCGATGGTAATCCTCCAAACTGTTGATAGAGATGGCTCGGATTTATGGTAAACTATGTAATACAAATGCACAAACATATTCACCTAGAAATAATTACTGAAAATGAACTACAGCTGTGAGAAGCAGTGGCGCTGCCATGCACTCTCACACACTCAAGTCCCACCACAAAAAAAGCACATTTATACTTGACTGAAATTAAATGAATGCTTCAGACGTTTTGGGAAATTTGCTTTCTTGCTGACAGTTGGAGGCTCCAGGATGGCGCTTGCACATAACCCCACCCCGCTGTGCAATTTTACTCTTTTTGCATTGAAGAAATATACTTGGCATCTTCACTGTAAAGTCAAATCACCTGGCCCCACAGGACAGCTGTTTGCTTTCATTACCTGCATGAGGGATGGTAGTGAAGACAAGCTGCACTCTAGGACTCTTCAGTCGCTTCTGACCCCAGTAGGCCACCGTCTGGACAGAGAGCAGGTAGGAAGTCGCAGGCGGTAGACCGTGCAGCCACACTTCACACTGCGCCTAAAAGACAGGAATCGAAAGAATAATTATAGAGACGGAATTTGTCTTTTTTTGCACGTGTAGTCCAACAAATTAGCAACTTATCAGTCTGTACTGATGCAGATTTACTAGCTAAATCTGGACAAGAGTGACAAAAACACTAATGATACGTCTGCTGCAGACGAGGTCCAAGAAAACATGCTAACTTTGATACGTCGTCAGCATCATCGCCATAGAAACCCATCTCCATCGTCCCTCCTCAGGACTGACAGTCCAGGTCTGTTCTGCATTAGCCTGCTGTTTGACTGACAGCTCGTTAACAGGCTCTCAGTCAATCAGGTCTGTTTGTCTGCGTGGACTGGTACTAGTCACAACAAAGAGATGATCGCATGATAAATCTGTGTGTGTGTGTGTGTGTGCTTCCTGCACACAAAGTGGGGTAAAAGGATTTCCATTACCTTCGAGATAGACAAAACATATGCCTTGTACAGCTGTGTGTGTGTCTAAGTGTGTCGTTTGTGTAGCGGATAGAGTGAGAGACGTTTGGAATAATGTCGGTGGACATTACATGTAAGAAAGCAATGAACTATATATTTAAAAACACTGATTCAGCAGAGGGTTTTTTCACATTCGAGTACTTCCTCTGAATTCCCCACTTTACCACGAGGCTTAAATGCTAGCTTTCTCCACTCCTGCAGAAATTCCTGATTGACAGGATATGTGTTTTATCCCAATCCTGGGAATATAACGTGTTGTGCTCGCAGACTGCTTTCTGTGATATGAAAACAGCTTCACACAGCATAGCTATGTTAGCTATGTTGTTCTGGGTCCTACCTACCTGTTGTGATTCTGATTTGTGTGTATGTGTGTGTGTTTGTAGATGCAGCTGCAAGTAGGAAACACTAGTTAGGAGGGCTCATTTAAATTCCAGACCTCCCAGCCAAGCAGAACCGAGGACCAGACTACAGATAAATGGCTCCACCAGGATCAGTCTGGGATCGCCATCACTATTTAGGATAGCTACGTCCATATGAGTGTGCCGCACTTTGATGTTTATGCTTGAGCTTTTTGTCTGAAGTAAACGTTAACATCGTACTTCAAAAAGAGCATCTAAAGCTGAAGAGTCTCGTACTTTGATTGTGTTTAGCATTTGGAGGAAAAATGTTCAGTCAGTGCACAGGCTAGCATACCTGTTACGTCAAAGCTGTAATATCTGTGTTATTTACTGTGATTATGGGTATTTTGGTACTGCTGACTGGACTTAACTGCATCATAAGCGTATTTCATCATCATCATCATCATCATTCCTATAATCAGGATAAGAAAATCCTCCCCGTTAAGTATTACGGCTGCATTAAATATAATTTAAACAGAACATTTTAAAAAATCTTTCACAAGTTAGAAGTCACTGAATTAAATGTGTTACTTTGTAAACTGACTTCATATCCCATCATTCTTTGCATCTCATTCTTGCACCACATGAGTACAGATCGTTTTTAGCATCTATAAATTGGAGCTTTATCAATTTTGGTGGAAACGTTTCACAAACATATTTAACAAAGATAAAGAAGAACATGTTTTTTTTAATGGCTCATTATTTGAATCCACATCTTGAATTAAGATGCACATTGTGTCATTTGAAGGATGATTCAAAGTCCTGTTAATGTTTGTAACGCTACACCTCAGACATGCGGAGTACATCATACACGCTTAATGGGTTTTTATCAGTTGTCAAAGTTTGCTACTTCAGCACAGTAGCTGAATCAAATCCTGTTTAAGTTTAAGTGTTTAAGATTTTACTGCACAGGCTTGTAAAACCACCACAACGAGGACCGTGTGTGTGTGTGTTTACATATTATTGTGGGGACCAAATAAACGACGTTTACTACACTTGTGGGGACCAACAGTCCTTATGGGGACAAAATCCCGGTCCCCACAAGTTTGAAGGCATTTTTAAGCTAAGACAAGACTTTACTGATCCCACGGCGGGGAAATTTGTGCGTTACCTCACCTGAGGTAATGCACAAATTTGGTAGTGCTTTGTTTTATTATTTGCTTCGAGCCCTGTGTACAGGAGCTGCATGCAAAAAGATCTTTTGTTAAAGGGGTTGGCGTAATAAACAAATGCTTCAGCCAATACCTTTTGATTAGCCTTGTCTCATTCTTTCTTGCTTTGTGGTAGATCTTTGTTCTGTCTTCACTGAGATATTTGAATGCTAATCAATAAAACATCACTCACACTCAAGGTAGAGACTCACAATGCGGTTTTAGTGAAAGGGTTACAATTAGGTTATGGATAGGTTTAGGGTAACGATTAGGGTTAGGCATTCATTTTTGGGTTGGACAAGGGGCTAGGGAAAGCATTATATCAATTAGATGTCCCCACAAATATATAAAAACCTGTGTGTGTGTGTGTGTGTGTGTAAGGTGCGTGTGTTTACAGGCATAATAAAACCTGTCGTGTGCAGCTACACCGCTTGTGTATTCAGGGTATGTGGTGTTATTGTGCGCTGTTATACTTCACAGGAAATATATAATATATGTCCTACATCTTATTCCTATTCAATTCAATTTTATTTATACAGCCCCAAATCACAGCAACAGTCGCCTCAAGGCGCTTTATACTGTAAGGTAGATCCTACAATACTACATACAGAGAAAAACCCAGCAATCATATGACCCCCTATGAGCAGCACTTTGGCGACAGTGGGAAGGAAAAACTCCCTTTTAGCAGGAAAAAACCTCCAGCAGCACCAGGCTCAGGGAGGGGCGGGGCCATCTGCTGTGATTGGTTAATGACACTGTACTGAAAGGTTCTCACATGATACACAATAAATAGGAGTTAGAGGTAGCGAAAATGGAATATTGATCTTATTAACTGATTTTACAATTTTCTTTTAAAAAGCCAACTTTGCAGAAAAGAAAGTCGCATCCATCTGTTATTGCAGATGAATGAAATGCAGCCATTTGTTTATGCATAACTGTCTTAAGGTCCCGTCACAGAACTTCAATAAGACTTTGACTAAACCATTGCAACACTCCACTCTTTTTTTCCAGCAAATCTATCGTGGCCAATATGGTGTCACTGTCTTGTTCCATGACCCACTTTAGGCCAAGTTTTAGCTGTCAGGCAAATGTGACTTGAGAATATTTTTGTGTACAGAGGAGTTCATGGACAACTTAATGACTGTGAGGGGCCCAAGTCCTGTGGCTGCACAACAAGCCTAAATCGTCACCCCTCCACCAACCTGCTTGACAGTTGGTATGAGGCGTTTGTGCCCACATGCTGTGTTCGGTTTTTGCTAAAAATGGTGAAATGTATCGCAGACAAACATTTCCATTTTTGTCTTGTCTGTCCAAACGTCATCGTTCCTGAAGTCTTGGGATTTGTTCAGATGCAATTTTGCAAACCTAAGCTTGCAGGCTTTTTCCTGATAGCACTTCCAAACAAGCCACACATGTTCTGTCTTTTTCTAATTGCATTGCCATGAACTTTAACATTTAACATGTCATCTTAGACGTGTATAGTCTGACACGTAGAGTTTGTAGTTCCTGTGAACACTGCACACTCTGACCTTGGAGTGATTTTGCTGGGACGTAAGTGTCTATTCATGGGAACACTGGCAGCTATCTTGAATGTTTTTGTCTTGTGAATAATCTTTCTCACTGTAGAAAAATGGACTTTCAATTGTTTGGAAATGACCTTATAACCCTTGTTCCAACCATCACTTCTCTAAGATCATGGCTTTTCTTTCCTCTGAAGGCTCCAAACCAACAAACCAACAGAACCGACTTCTGCTTTCACAGAGGTGCTAGCTCATGCTGATGATTAGTTAATCAAGTGTATTTTGTTAGCATCTCTGGCTCTCGTCCACAGCGTGCCTTTGTCCTGTCTTTCCCCCCCTCACCCCAACAGGTCGTGGCAGATTGCTGCCCCTCCCTGCTGGAGGTTTCATCCTGTTAAAAGGGAGTTTTTCCTTCCCACTGTCGCCAAAAAGCTTGCTAACTGGGGTTTAAAATGGTAAATGGTCTGTATTTGTATAGTGCTTTACTTGGTCCTAAGGACCCCAAAGCACTTTACACTGCATTCACCCATTCAAACACTGGTGATGGCAGCTACATTGTAGCCACAGCCGCCCTGGGGCGCACTGACAGAGGCAAGGCTGCCGGACACTGGCGCCACCGGGCCCTCTGACCACCACCAGTAGGCAACAGGTGAAGTGTCTTGCCCAAGGACACAACGACCAAGACTATCGGAGCCGGGGATCGAACCGGCAACCTTCCAATTACAAGATGAACTGCCAACTCTTGAGCCATGATCGCCCACGATTTAATCTGATTGTTGGCGTTTTCTCTGTTTTCTTTATATAACTGTAGAGTCTTTACCTTACAATATAAAGCACTTTGAGGCAACTGTTGTTGTGATTTGCCAATGTATAAATAAAAATAAAAATGAGTTGAACTGAATTGAATAGCAGCACCTGAGTGCTCCCAGTTTCTGTTAAGACATGAAGTACCTACATACTGCTGAAATGTGAAACGTTATATTTGAAAGAGTGCACTTTCTTTTTCACCTTTTTCAGAGCCTTAAGAAAACAGATATATCTTGAAACATCATGAAAACTGAAACTGAAATGACCACATTTTTTATTTTGTATAATTAAGCTTGCAGAAAGTTGACTTACCCCCTGAGTCACTCTGCTGTTGCTCTCCTTCCTACCCTGTGCAGGTCGTGCGTGCGTGTTACTGGCTACTGTATGCGTGTGCGCTTGCAGCGTGTGTTTGTGTTTTTGTGCTGCGTGCGTATGGCGAGACATCCAGGTGATTCGGTAGTTGTGCACAGGGAGGTCTCCTTCCTTGGGGGGCTCCCAGCGTAATAAGACCGCCACTGTGACGCCACTCTCCATCGACCTTAGGAGGCAAAATTTATACAACGTTACGGCGTAAATGTAAACAGTCCCATTAAGGAAGAAGTAAAAAGTGCAGCGCTTCCCTAACAGTGAAAATGATTCTCTGCTTGTTTGTCAGCTGCTTTCAGCGTCGGGTTTACAATCTCTATCTAATCTCTATTTACTCCCTGTATGTATAGACGAGGCTCAGACACTTTATATCATGCTGAACAGAAGCTACAATTTAAGTCATCACCTCTGTTATTAAATGTTATTGGAATATCGCTGTTGATCCAAGCCATGGTCTGAACTTGAAATGACCTTGTTTTGCAGAATGAAAAATAGAGAAGACACCGAAGGATGTAATTGAACAAGGATAAACTGTAATTTCAGCTCATATACACAATCGCACAACAGAAGACGCGTTTTATAGGGCTGACCACAGTTTATGACTGATTTCCCAGCTGCAGTGGTAAATAGATGTATTTTAAACCTTTAAGACCTACCATAGAACCAAGGCCGCCAGAGCTTATATTATATGTTTACATGCTGTGGAGCCATTTTTGGGAGCATTTCAAGTTGCTATACATCAATACAACCATTACAGCCTAGATTTTAATAATATGTCTGCATTAAGTGCATAGTAATTACATAAATTGCAAAAAAGTGCAATAAACTACAAAACAATTGAAAATCGTTTTTGTTTTTTTAACATATATTTCTAGTTAGAGAAATTTAAGAGGCTTATCCCTCAAAACTGTAAATACAAAAAAGTTGCACAAAATAGTTTCCCACCACAGGAAATTTATTTTGAGTGTCTTCATAGTTTTATTTTTGAAATACACCAATTTTTATATACTGCAGGAAAAACGAAAATAAATATTATACTGCAAATTTGCAAAAAAAGCAGCATATGCATCAAAATAAACTATTTCCAGCAGTGCAATATGAGTCCTAAGCATCCCAGAAACCACACAGAAAGTCATAAAGTCAAACATAACTTTTAAAAACACCAGTATAGGCTCATGAGGCCCTGATAGTAAAAAACTACATTTCCGCAAAATGACGTCACTTCCGGTTTCGGGCAGGTCATGGCGGACATGTGATAGTTCGTGCTGATGGACGTAGGAAGTGTTACAAACAGCTGATCGGATCGGCAAAGCGTGTTTCTGGAATATTATGTTTTTGTTGCTGCAAGTGCTTTTTATGCAGTTTTTGCAAAGCTATATGTGGAAGGAAACTGTGACCGAGGACAAGCTGATGGCATAAGATGTAAGTACAACTCCTCCGGTTTCATATGCAAAAAAAATTATTGCGCTAGCTCACGTGGTTGCAGAGCTACCGGGATTTAAAAATAGTTACACAAAACAGAGCGTGCTGCTCCGACCGGCTTTAAAGGGTTAAAGATTATATATAAAATGATGCATCTGATAATCCTGCTTTTTAGCTTTTTAGATACCTTTCTGTGAACTGGGACGCTGATTGTGTCCTATTCAGTGTCTGGTTGCTCACTCTGACATTCGTGGGCGGTTCTGGGGGCGAAGGGTCTGCATAGAGACACAGAAAGAAAAACATAAAGTTAGGCAATGTTGCAATTCTTTTTTCTTTCACTTCACTTGACCCCTGACCTCTGCTGAAGTCACTGGGGTCCCAGTGAAGACAAGGCCATCACCCTTCTCCAGTTCTCTCTGTCCTCCACAGCTCTCTGGGACTCTGCCTGTCCACTCTTGGATGTTGTCCTCCCATCTCTTTCTCTGCCTACCTTTGTCAGCTCTCTCCTGGTGTGTGTAGGAGAGGGTGGGTGAGAGCAGACAATCCAGGGGGAGTTCAGCTGTAGGACCAAACCAGCTGCCCGTGTTTCCATTCATGAGAACGGCGCCTGTGGCCTTGTCATCCAGTCGTTTGATGACTCAAACAATGTTAGTGGTCCCCCAGCCAGCTGCAGCAGATGGCCCCGCCCCTCCCTGAGCCTGGTTCTGCTGGAGGTTTCTTCCTGTTAAAAGGGAGTTTTTGGTTCCCACTGTCGCCAAAGTGCTGCTCATAGGGTTTTTTTTCTGTATGGGTTTTGCTGAAGCCTGCCTGTTCTTCAGCAATGATAGACTGCTATGGACACAACACCTTGGTTAACACTGTCACTGACTTAACATGTTACTTTTATATATAAGGTGATACTTGGGTTGCTGCCTTCTTATCTATGTTCCCTGCTTGTAATGAAACATGCTGGTCGGTATTCTCTTCGTCCGCATGGTTACTTGTTGCTTTCTGCTCCATTTGCCTGAACTGAACTTGGTAAAAGAGCTTTTGTCCATTTAGCACCGTCGGCTTGGAACAAACTGCAGAAGGAAAATGACTGATTTCATTTCATTAAGTGCTTTTAAATCTAAACTACGAATCCTTGAGGCCAAGTCCATAACATGCAACTGTTTCAATTAGATTGATTGTCATTTTAACTGATTTTTTAAATTAATTAATTAATTTTTATTTGAATTTTATTGAATTTTATTTTATTTTATTTGTATTCTTTCACTTATTGCTGCATGTGTGTTGTTGCTGCCTGTGTTTGAGTCATTTCTGTAACTGTGAGACACCTGCTGCTGCCTATCTTGGCCAGGTCTCCCTTGAAAAAGAGGTTTTTAATCTCAGTGGGATTTTCCTGGTTAAATAAAGGTTAATAAATAAATAAATACTATTTAAGTAGAATTACATAAAATAATGTCAGATTACTCAAAGGACCTTTTTTTTTTCTTAACCAAAATCCTTTAGCTCTTATTAAAAAGACATTAGTTTATTTAAAGATTCCCATAGGACACCTTAAAAAATTCTATATTTGTTCATGTATTTCTTTTTTTACAACTATTGTCTAAAAAAAACATAAAATTTTTTCTTCTGATTAAAACCGCAGAATCTATAAATTTGTTTTCATTTTTCTATATTAACTATTAAAGTTTAACTACTGCACACAATCTATCTCTTGCTTCGTTTCACTCACAGCACTTGAAGTTTTATGTTTCCACACATCAATTTGGACAGTGAAACATCCAAAGAGACAAACTGTGATTTTTATTTAACACCAAATTAATGTTAAAAAAGGTAACATTGCACATAGCGTTTTCTCTTCGGCAAAAAAAGGAAAAATAGCAGAGTACAAGCTAAAGGCTTAATTTTTGTTGCTGGGTGTTAAAACCTGTTAATTTGTTTGTGTAATCTGTGTCTAAAGTTGACACTTTTGCAATTTAAATTCTGCCAAACCTTTGATATCAACAAAAGGGAAGAGGAGAGGAGTGAGTCCTTTACAACAAAGACCTTTTACCAGCTTGACTTACTTTTTCTCGGGGCTAAAAGCACATTTCCTCTTGGTTTGATTCAAGTCTACAGAGCCAATTAGATTTAAAGCATCAAAGGTGGGTGATACTGGAGAAATGTCCTTTTCAGTAGCTGCCACAACACAGACCAAAGGCCATCACTGCTGGTAACCGTATGAGTCTTTCAACAGTGACTCTGTATCTCATTAGAGCCCAAAATCCCTGATCCTGTATTTGATTAAAACTACAAAATGCATCTGATTAGAACTACATCCCCCATGGCAGGCCTCCCACAGCCCCAGGCTGTGCTTGGCTGACCTAAATGCAAAGATCAAAGTTGGGGCAAAACACTGGAAACTCCATGACAGGACTGCTTGTGCGCATGCATACGTGGTGTTTTGTGTTACATCTCAGTGCCAGCAGTAATTGCCAGATGAGAATCAAAACCTGTTCTTCTCTGAGGGCTTTTCCCGTCACTCTCAATGAACTAATGTTTTATGTCATAAAGTGAAGACATCAAGATTACTTTTCTGATCCAAATATCCCTTCGTGATTACTACTGGCAGGTCCCACGTAACACCAACATTTTAACGAGATGTAAAGCGGTTTCCAAGTTTCACTCTGGTTAGCGTCAGGTCACCGTGCAGAAAGCACAACCCTCTTAACATCTGCCAGCTTCCGGATTTGTGACCCCTGACCTCCAACCTCTGACTAATCAGACTAATGAGGTAGAAACAAGACTCTGGCTGACATCTGATGGTATTTGAAATGTTCAAGTGTGGCTCTAACCTTTAACCCTGGTTCTCAAAATACACTCACAAACACACACCGTGTCACAGAAGAAGAACTCAACATTTCGACACTGAGCTACTGCCTCTTGCTTGCACAGATTTAGATTTTGAAGACTGATCACCCTTATTTACTTACTTTTTCTATAGGAAACAGCCTGTTAGGTTTGCTTTGCATTAATACCATGTCTGTAAACTACACCATGTGATGGTGACTTACAGGAGTAACTTCTTAAAGCCAGTTAGCTTAGCAGAGCATAAATCTAGCTTGAAAAGCTAACCTGGTTCTGTCTGATTTACCAAAAAATAAAAACAATTCGCACCTCTGAAGGTCATTTCATACAAAAGTAAGCCATCTACAGAGAATTCAGGAAGCTACTCTTCCCAGCAAATAGTCCCAAATATAACGCTCTCATAAAACACCAAGCAGTACGCTAAGCCTGTTTAGCTGGCTGCCAGCAGCAGAGTTCAGCTGGTGTTAAGCTTCTGCAACACCTTTGCAAAGAGGGTCGCAGAGGGGCCGACCTCACAAATCTCAGCACTGGTCGATCCAATATCCTGTTGGAAAGTTTCCTCTCCTTTTCGGTTTGAGAGTGCGGATAATTTGAGCAAAGCGCAGGAAATAAAATCGTTTTTAATTTAAGATTATTGGGCATCTTATTATCGACCCGTCCGCATTTGATGAAATCCAAATTCTCTTGCATTTATTGCACACGCTCAGGGATTCGCTCGTCGTGTCCACAAAGCGATACGTTAACTTGCCTTCTGTAAAGCCCAGCTACAACCCCGCTTACAAACCCTGCACTCTGCATGCCACGGCACAGGTTGAAATGTTTATAAAGATTTCGTCGGAGAGGTGGAAAATGCTATCTCAGACTGCTCTTCATAATCTCCCTTAAGTGTTCAACTGATAAAGAACCTTTTTCCACAGCTGCGTCCAACCTGAAGTCATTATTCACATTCAAACATGCTCTAGCCAATCCTGGCAGTGAATTCATATCACTAGCCAATCCTGGCAAAATACCAGTATGACCTAAGTCTGCTAAGCATTACAGCTAATACCTCCTACAGTGTGTGCGTTCGTGTGTGTGTGTGCGCTTGTCTTACTCTCACTTTCACCCAGTCTCTCAGACCTACATCAGGGACTTCACTCTGGCATCAAACCAACTGAGCGAGTCCTTACGCTTTGTGTAAACGCATGCATGTGTGCACACTTGTGTACATTTCGGTTTCCTGCTTGTGTTTTATAGACTGCCTGACAGTTTTTTACCTTATGAACGACAGAAAGAGAACAGAAAGGGAGAGGAAGGGAAAACATCCTGACTTTCTGACTCCTCCTGTGGGATGTGTAATATCTCTCATAAAATGACAAAAAATGAGTGCAAGGATCTGTGTTTTGCTCAGTGTCTCATGACAGAATATCAAAATTCACCGCTAGCTTATGGCAACATGCAGAGGCATCATCACTCACTTTGAGACGCTCATAAAAAACGAAGTATGTGCGTTTGCCTTACCTTTACTGGAGATGTAGTGTTTGCTGGGTGTGGTGAAACCTCTGCTGCCGTGGCTGTTGATGGCTGCCACTCTAAACTGGTACCAACGCTGAGGTCTCAGATCTGACAGAATCGCATCTTCAGAGAGTGTCTAAACACACAAACGCATCGCACAATACACAGGCTAGGTTTTTATAGTTTAAGACATACAGGGCAGTGCTTACACCTCACCAGGAAGATATCAAATTGGCTCCAAAATCATTCTGCAGCATAACAACTAGGGCTGCCACAAACCATTATTTTGATAGTCGACTAGTCACCGATTATTTTTGCGATTAGTCGACTAATCAGATCATCATCCATTGGAGGTAAAACGTACAGCTTATTGCACCAGCAGCATCTGCTCTTATATAACTATCATTAGCTTACAGCTTTAAGTGTTTAAGGTCTGTGCTAACTAAAAATAAAAACAAGATGATAGTTTATTAAATTTTAATGAAATTTGCAGATTGTTTCGGTGAAGTTTAATAAACTCCTTGCTATCTAAAATATAACAGGACACCGGAGTAAATTCTCCAGCATCTCACACTTCTGATAATCAGCTGTCTGCTTGATGTTTATTCAGCTGTGTAAAAACTATAACTTTAATCTCAGCCAAACGATTTACTAAGGAACAAATAAAATACTAAAAAAAGCCAAACAATAACATTTTTAAATTATCTAAGTGACTTATATATATTTAACCTGAGGCCGGGAGTCCGGTGTTCTCACGGCTCTAGTGAGCCTAGCCCCCGGCTAGCTATCGAGCTAGTGGGTAACAGACGTCTCCGAAAACGTCGGAGCGCTTTTGAAAATATGTGGTGTCTTGATAAACTGAGCAGATATTTGAGGTTTACACAGCTACATTTAGTGATGTGTCCTGTGTGTCGAAGTGTCGAATCGTGTGTCGGGTAATTTCGGGGGCGTGTCTGTGAAGCGCGTATCGAGGCTTGCTTTGATTACGTATGCAGTGACGTTTGAGGCCTCGCGGGCAGTCCGTACCACGTGACTGATTCAGGGACTGGTTCACCGGTTCGCGCCAGATTCGAAATAAAATGGGCAGAAAAACACAGCTGATTTTCCATCACACTGTGTTGTGGAATTGGATTACGTAAGTGTTACATAGTTACTTGAGCATTTCTTCTTCGATGGAACCAGGAAGGAAGAGATTTTTTATTTTATTTTATCTCTCCTAATAAAGTATGCACACAGTAATAAATATCACAAATGATAAGCACCATAATATAAATAAACAACACTACAGATCCTATAATCTGATTTCTGTCTTTTAGTTTATTAAAAAGTGAAGCGCCAAATACTAGTTTGTGTCATTATCCAGATGTACATAAGCATGATTACACAGGTACTAGGAGCGGGTTTTGATTATCGATTAAAATTGATTCTAGCTTGGATAACGTGATATCAATTCATTAAAATCCTGAATCGATTATTAATATAAATATTACTACATTTCAACCACCACCAAACAGCTAAAACAGTAAATGAGAGCAGGTACACCAATTCTGCACAAAGACGTAAACACAAAGCGCTGACGCATCAGAATCAGTGAGATGTCGCCTTTCTCACCAGACAGCACAGACACGGTCGGGGCTGAAAGCCGACAGCTCACTGATTCTAATCTAAGACATCTGCTGTGATGCTTACACATTAGATAAAGTCTCGAAAGTGTCAGCTTTCTTTTTATAGTTATAAAAATATGCAAATGTACTGATCTATGATCTGAATTATACTATTGACTGACTGTCTGAGGCTAACAGTTACACAATCATACCAAAACTCTGTCCTGATAGTTTCCACTTTCTCTTTTGTATCACACATACTGAGACAATATTCGGGATAAATAACCAAGAAAACAATTTATTTATTCAGTTTAGAGGTTTACACATCATTATAATCACAGAGCCCGCTTCACTTGAATTGTCCACTTGATGGCGCAGTAGAGCAAATGAATCATCACAATGCTTCGAACCATGAGTCGACCAATTGGGTGGAAAGCTTCAGTTCATCATGAGGCTTCATCTCACCATCACTAGCTACATTCTCGCCTGAAAATATGTTAAACGTTTATTTTGTGACCCAGAAAGAATAATAAGAGTAATATTAAAACTAACTAGCACCCGCCATTGTTGGAAACTGAGCAAGGCCGCGATGGGCTGCGCTATGAATTCTGGGACAGAGCTTCTTCTTCTTCGGGGTTTAACGGCAGCTGGCATCCTTGTACATGCAGTGCTGCCATCTTCTGTTTCAGTCCGTTATTACACTCTTAAATCCTACTACTTATTCCTGCGTCTTTTGGGATCTTACAAAGCTTCAAACGATGCGTCGACTATTAAATTAGTCATCGACGATTTTGATAGTCGACTAATCGTGGCAGCCCTAGTGTGTCTAGAATTTGGGTGATTTCGTTGACCGTTTAAACAGTTTTAAATTAAAGTTGATATGAACTCTATAATTTATAAATAAATATGTAAATGTGTTTAACGGAGCTATACTGAATCCCCAGTGCAAGAGAGAGAGAGTGCTTTGTATCTTTATCCTGTTAAAGACATTAAAGCTCCATCGCTTTGTATCACCTTCAATCAGCTATTTTAGGAACTTAAAGGCTTTTTTCCAGGTAAAAAATAGCACCCTCGTGAAGTTTTCACCTGAAAGTAACCAAGCTGATTTCCAGCAAAGCTTACCTGTGGTAGACTCGGCTCTCTTAATGACAAACCTTGCTAAGACACATAATAACTTGTCTGTCATCAGGTTAAAGGTGTATTGTCAAATAAAAGTCTGCAAATCACTTCAGAAGACAGGAGGATTCTTTCTTTATTATCTAAATACTGACACGTGGTTTGGGCTACGGGCTTTGTGGCATTTGAGTGAAAAGCAGTGGAACAAATTCCAAAAATCCCATTGAAAAGCAGACGTCTCCGAAAACGTCGGAGCGCTTTTGAAAATATGTGGTGTCTTGATAAACTGAGCAGATATTTGAGGTTTACACAGCTACATTCTCGCCTGAAAAGATGTTAAACTTTATTTTGTGACCCAGAAAGAATAATAAGAGTAATATTAAAACTAACTAGCTGCCGCCATTGTTGGAAACTGAGCTGGGCTGCGCTATGAATTCTGGGACACAGCTTCTTCTTCTTCGGGGTTTAACGGCAGCTGGCATCCTTGTACATGCAGTGCTGCCATCTTCTGTTTCAGTCCGTTATTACACTCCTACTACTACTTATTCCTGCGTCTTTTGGGATCTTACAAAGCTTCAAACGAAGCGTCGACTATTAAAATCAGTCGTCGACGATTATATGAGGACTATATGAGTTCTGCAAGAGATGATATGATCCCCACAGAGCTCTGATCCCCAACATCATGGAGTCAGACAGAGGCAAACATACAGAGGGGATCATTTTCAGAGGAAAAACAGTCAAGGCTAATATTGATTGATCTTTTTCTTTACTCCTAGTGTCTGTGCGAGTTAGAGGAATCATTTAAAACTATTTTTTAAAACACTCACTATTACAGACCTTTAAATCTTGAAAAATAGGCTTTTGTTTAAAAAAGAGAATATTCACTGAACTAGTTTAACACACTGGTGGGTCTCTTGCAACTGCATGCATGGGCAGCTGGGCCCTGTAATATGAATTCAGCATACCCCGGGTATCCTCCTGTTATCTGGACTCTAACACTGGCAATCAGGATAATCAGCTGCTTTGTCTGCAGCTGTGTGAGGTATCTTTGACCCCAGCGATAACGCCGATGTTACCTGGATAAGATAAATTCCCGTGTTGGCCTTTGGTTAGCTTTGGTTAACCCCTGACAGACTGATGTTGTTCTTCTCATTTATATGAATTAAGGTGGGCTAATTAAACGACACGACACAAACTGCATCCTCCTAAACACCTCTCTAATACGATTCTAATCAAAAGCAGAAAATGATTTCTTTCAGGAAGGATTTTTGAGTGTTCAGCTGCAAAAACAAAGTTGTACATCCTGTCCGATGATGTCAGATAAACACTGTCAGGCTGCAATTCCTCTGATAGTGTTGAAATGAAATGGTTTATCCAAACTATGGTTAAAATCTTTAAAGATTAATTTGTTTTGTCTCCTTGACAGTGCAAATGTGACTGCTGCGGCTCAAATCTACTCATCCACAGTCGCACACAAACACACAGACACACACACGCGCACACACACACACACACAGACACGAGCTGCCATCTATTTAAGTCCATAATGAGCATTCAGTCATTCAGAGTCAGCCGGTGGAATGACTGTGGCTGCCTGTGGTTCCTTTTTAAGCTCTGCTTATTTACCTAACCTCACACAGACGCACACACACAGACGTACAGTGCACACACACACACACACACACAGAGCGTTTACCCTGGCAGAATGGGAGACTGACTGGGGTGGAGAGGTTTAGACAGCAAGGCAGCAGACTGATGAGGTGGAAACTAAGTCTAACATCCATCTCCATAGCTGAGAAGTTTCATCATTCAAGGCAAATTGAGAGTTATGAGGTAAAGATATGTTACAAACTTTGTGGGGCTCCACTTTTAAAGGCACAGGGAGCCAGTTTCACAGCCCGAATGACTCCACAACTGTCCCGAATAATCATCAATAATCATCACATCATGTAACAACCCCCAATAACAGACACAAACATAAAGCTATTATTAGGACAAGTCTCCTCCTTAGTCTATGATAAGTTTACTTCTTAATTGTTATGTAAATATCACAGTTTTCTCACTACTTAATTAGCACATGGAAAGTGACTATTAACCATTTACCATGGCTACAGTAGCCCATGGAGAGGCGTGGTCTTCACTGGGGTGAATGCCGATGTTCCAGCGGGACTGGAGCATGTA
The DNA here is from genome assembly GCF_056152115.1 of Neolamprologus brichardi. NCBI lineage: Eukaryota > Metazoa > Chordata > Actinopteri > Cichliformes > Cichlidae > Neolamprologus > Neolamprologus brichardi. The sequence goes on along the minus strand of NC_142120.1, from coordinate 2,576,361 downwards.
AACGACGGGCTCCACGCTGACGTTGAACTTCGACACCCACGTCACCTTCACACGACCCTCCGAGTCCTCCAAAAAGCTAATGTCTCTTCGAGGCTTCAGAGGGACGCCTGCGAGGACAAACCAGGTTACAAGCTTGTTGTTACATATCAGTGTAACTCACTTGACTAGTAACATAGTGACATTACAATTAGCTGACACATTTGGACAGTTATGGGAGTTCCCGGGACGACTTAGATACACACTATGATGCATTTTGCCTTATTAAGTCTAATAACTGGGGTCTAATTACTCACTTACAGTCTATCTATCAAAACCACTTGATAGGACGATCAGTAACAGCTACCACATTACGCTTCACACAAACTCCAAAAGTTTACCTTTGTACAGATTGGCGGGGGCTTGGCAAGTATGTCCACAGCTATTGGAGCAGCACTTCCTGGGGGAGGGGCAGTGCTGGTCTGACGAGCAGCTCTCCACGCAGGCCGCGGCAAATCCTGTGGCTCGCTGAGGCGGAGGGCAGTCTCCCTGACGAGACGACCTTAACGAGGCCAGAAACTCCCTGCTCGTCACACACTCTGTCTGCTTCTGAGAGTAAAGCACAGTGGGTGTAATTATTATTACAGTCGACACATCACAGAAATAACACACAGTGTGTAGGAACACACACGAGGGCACAAAACACACAGTAAGGGTGAAAGCGCTTCCTGTGGTATACTCCTACTGTCTGTTTAAAGGCTACGTGTGTGTGCTTGTGCATGCATGTGCATTTCTCTGTTTGTGCAGACAGCTGTAGATCAGGAAAATGTAAACACAAGCTTTCACTAATAGCTCTGAATTACCCTGTGTTCATAACCAGCGAGCCAATCAGCCATCCAGCGAGCAACACGCTTCAGCTATTGTGATGAAAAACTAATCTCTCCGAAAGCCACAGAAACCGGCTTTACAAATAAACAGGCCACACACACTCGCACAAAATGCACATAAAACTGTTGCACAGTGTCCCATGTGTACTAGAAGTGCACAAAGCTTTATAAAAACACACACAAACGCTCATTTATTGCACAAGGTCAAAACAGCTTTGTGGGGCCAACAAAAGCGCGCGTCTGCAAAGAACGACAACGCCACCGAGGCTGCCGAGACTTGCACAAGAGCACAAAAACGCCACGCACTGTTTCCGTCTTACCTCGCAAGACTTTGGAGATGCCACCTTCCTGGTTTCCCACAGTTCTTTGCATGGCTGAAGGCACTACACAACCCAACACAATGGAAGAAAACAGAAAAAAACAAAAAATGAATAAAATAAGAAAATATGCACGAGGCACATTTCAGCATTTTAGCAAATTCATGTAGATTCCTGCTCAGCACAAAAGCTGGAGGATCCATCCAAATGTAACCTGCTAACACCTGTAAAGATTCAAATTAAACATCTGTAACGTGATGCAGGGTTTATGTATCTGGACCATTTGATTCTGGTTTATTTAATATTCTAAAGTTCAGCTGACGTTCCTGGTTTTGGTTCTTATTGTTGTGTTTCTGCATGTTTTGTGTCTCCCAGTCCTCGTGTCAACTTTGCATGTCTGCATCTTGTTGTTAGTTTCATAGTCTCTGTCTCGTGTGTCAATCTGATTAGTGTCAGCTGTGTTCCCACCTGTGACCCGTTCCCGTTCGTTATCCTTTGTGTGTATATGTCTCAATCAAAAGTTTAAGACCAATTGAAAAATGGCAAAAAATGCATCGTTTTGCATGGTTGGATCTTAAAAAGGTTCCAAATAGAGCTTCAATATGCAACAAGAAGAAATGGGAAGGGTGTCTACTGTCTGGAACTGTTGTCAATTTCTGTAAACTTCCCTTGAAAGAGTACTTTATTGATCCCCGTGGGGAAATTCCTCTCTGCATTTAACCTATTCACTCAGTGAAGCAGTGGGCAGCCATTGGGCGCCCGGGGAACAGTGTGTAGGGACGGTACCTTGCTCAGGGGTACCTCAGGGTAGCTGTTCAGGGGAATCGAATCTCCGACCTTCTGATCATGGGGCCACCACTCTACCTACTGAGCTGCCCAAGGGATTGCCATCCATCCCCAAAGGTTCTCAATTGGATTTATATCAGGGGAACATGGATGGTCCAGGATAGTCCCTTGTCCTTTATGGCGATATTTACTGTAGTGTTGTCCTGTTGAATAACCCAGTCGTTACCACAAAGATGAAAGCCCTCAGTCATGAGGGATGCTCTTTGCAACATCTGGACACAGCCAGCTGCCGTTTGAAGCCCCTGCACCTCCTGAAGCTCCGTTGTTCCACTGAAGGAAAAAGCACCCCAGATCATTATGGCGCCCCCTCCACTGTGGAGCGTAGAAAACATCTCAGGTGGGATCTGCTTGTCATGCTGGTAACGTTGGAAACCATCAGGACCATCAAGGTTACATTTGTTCTCGTTAGAGAATAAAACTTCCTTCCACCTTTCAGTGTCCCATGCTTGGTGCTCTCTTGCAAAGTCGAAACGGTCAGTTCTGTGGCGTTCAAGGAGACGAGGCCTTTGAAGACATTTTTGTGTTTTTGAAGCCCTTCAGTCTCAGATGCCGTCTGATGGTTACAGGGTTGCAGTCGGCACCAGTAACGGCCTTAATGTGGGTCGAGGATCGTCCAGTGTCTTGACGGACAGCCGATTGGAAGCTTCGGCTCAGTGCTGGTGACATTTTTTGGGTCTTCCACTTGAGTTTTTGTTCCATAACCCTCAGGATCATTTAAGAAATTCCAAATGACCGTCTAACTGCGTCCTACCTCAGCAGCGATGGCGTGCTGTGAGAGACCCTGCTCATGCAAAGTTTTTGCCTTTGCCATCCGAACGTCATGACAGTGTGACTACTTGACAGAAAAGGACAATGAATCCACAGATTCACCTTTTAAAGGCACGTGGTCCTAAACTGTTGATCAACTGTAGATCAGTTGTTTTTAATAAATTGCTCAAAAACATGTTTTGTCTCACTCCCATTTCTTCTTGTTGCACGTTGAAGCTCGACTTGGAACCTTGTTAAGATCCAACCATGCAAAATAGGATTTTCCAACATTTTTCAGTTGTTCTTAAACAAATCAGGACTGTATTGTCACTTACTTATTGTAAGTAGTGGTTCCGACTGTTTGGTTTCCCTCTCTGTCAGTGAGTCCGTTTATTTTGTTTTGTGACGTAATGTTGTTGTTTTTGTTGCCTGTTTGTTCAGCATTGACGCTGTGATTTTTAGTTCAGTCCTGCGTTTTGGGCCCATAACACCGCCTGCCACACACCTACACCTGCAGATATGACAACATCTGCTGTAATTCATGCACAATCCATTACCCGCTCTTTCTGGCACAGAGGAGAGTCTTTTTCGTTGAGCTCCAGAACGACTCACAGAGCAGCAAATTGTTGCTCAAACTCACCGAGAGATGGTTAATGAGCATTAGACGTGTTGGCAATCTCACTTCATTACCTACACCACGCTAGCTGTTTCCAGCCTCCCTGCACATCCAGCCTGACCTGCTAGAGTGTAACCTCTCCTCTACGCCAGAGGGGAATGAGCACATTTCCCAACTTATTCCTTGAAAATGGCTGAGGACTAAAGAAATATTAGCAAGACAAATAATAAATAACAAAGTGTCAGATGGTTTTAAGATTTGTAGAAGCAGATCTCAGTGTCCATGACTGTAAAGAAACACACGCTCCAACAGCACACACTCATCTGGTTTGCCACCTCAGTGAACTGGTGAATGATGGCTCTTACCAAATTAAAACCAGACAACGTATAAAAACTGCGGTTTCACCCTCACCCCCCCTCAGTCTCTCTTTTCTCTCTGTCTGTCTGTCTCCTTCAACTCCCCGGCGTGCCTGGCTTCAATCACTCCTCCGGTTTATTCCAACTCACTGATTCCAGAAGGAGAAACAGAATTAATGAAACGGCATCAGAAGTTTATCTTTGCACAAATTAATGGCTATCCCTGGATGAAAATGTCTTCTGTACAAAGCTCGTCTAGACTGGGTTTATTTTTAAATTGACACGTCTGCTGAGTGATGCTCGTGGATGTGAGAAAAAAGACGAAAGTGTCAATTTAACAAAGGACAAATTCGAAGCTTCGACTTGCTGGTTGGATCTTCAAAATCTCCTTTTATTAATCATATCTGCAGCCAGTGTTGGTCAAGTTACTTGAAAAAAGTAATCAGTAACTAATTACCGATTACTTCCCCCAAAAAGTAATCCAGTTGCTTTACTGATTACTTATTTTCAAAAGTAATGAATTATTTAGTTACTTAGTTACTTTTTAAAAACACGATTTACAACCTGAATAGGTGATAAAGTGATAGATCTTTCAGCCCAATTCTACTTTTTCTACATAATCCATCATACAAAATGTAATCAAATGGAAAAGTCTCTTTTTAAAACTTGTTTTATTAGTTTTAATCTTTTAACTTTATGCATCAAGCAAAAATTTAATTAAATGCAACATTCTGTGACTGGAAGAAATTAGTTTAATATTTAAACCTATTTTCTGCACATTCCAGCACATAAAATAAAATATTTTTTTGTGTGTTTACACTCAGTCTTTCAAATAGATGCAAGTAAAACACAGCAGAAAATAAATAAAGTCAAAGACTAGCGGTCCTGTTGCTCTATTTTCACCTGTAAAGCAGGAGTGGGGTAGGCGGAGGATTACCCTGGTGCAGGTGTGCAGCGGTCAGTGGAAGAATCCGCGAGTTTCTCTGTGAGTTTCCCATTACGTCGTAGCTACTCGGTGCTTGTTTGGAAGTTTAGGGGTTTTTTTGCTGTAAAAAGAAGTTTTCTTCCCACGCACAACGGACACTAATGTTTTTGTCACTTTTTATGGAATCAAACTCAAAGTAAGGTCAGTACTTCCACGCTTTAAACGCTGCACGCTCATACTCTCTCTGCACTCGATATATGATCCATTGTTGATCTGCACACAGCTGTTGTCACGAACGTCGCACTCGCTTACGTCACTGTCATGAGACACTCTCGCAAAAAAAAATCACGGTTTTAGTAACGCAGTAACGCAGCGTTCCTACGGGAAAGTAACGGTAATCTAATTACCGTTTTTGCAATAGTAATCCCTTCCCGAAGCTAAGTTATGTTAATATTTTCATTTTTGTAAATTATTGTAATTATTATAAAATTTGTAACCCTGCAAAATTCGGCCTTTTTCTCTTTCTTTCGTTGAAATATTGGAAGGATTTTCTTCTTAAATGTAAATGGCTCGAAAAAGAAAATATGTTGTGTGCGCAGTCTCGAGGATTATAAATGGGTCGTCATTCAAAATACAGAGGCACCACCGAGTGTTACAAGTTTGTGTTGTGACAACTTAAATTCCAAACTTTTATCGTTCGATAGCTGGTAACATGCCCAACACTGGTTCGTGCAGGCAGACGGAGTCTGTGTGCAGAAGCTGCGACGTGCTTTTATGGGGAACAAATGTGATAAATTGCTCTTTTAAGAGGGTTGGTTGTGAGTTGACGCACACAATTTGTCTATCTGTCACTTCTGTGTGTTTTTACACGGGGAATCGAGAGATGCAGTTGTTTTGACCTGAGATCTTGGAATGGGAGGAAACACGTTACACAGACCGACCTCTCAATTTATCAACACTGTGGCAAAAATCTCATTTTCTACTTGTTCTGTTTGGGTTTGCATTCAGAACAGCTTACTGAATCGTGATGTGATGGTCGGTTCTCTTTACACTAAAACGCGTTTGAAGACATTGAAAACACAATGAACCAAATGCAAACACTTCAGTCATTATTCAAAGAAGCAAACCTCAAACCTCAGCAGCCACCTCGAAGCTTTTGTCTGCAAAGGCAAGAAGAATTACTCATTAGTTATTTCATCTGTGATTTTTCTCCTTTGCTAGTTAATGATGTACTCCAGAAAGGGTGAGGAGACGCTAAAATAACACACACACACACACACACACACACACAAATGTAACTAGATCCTTAAGTTTGATGTGTTTCTTCACAGAGCTCCCAGGGGTCTCTTCACTCAACCACGTGCTGCTCTGAGCTTATGGTTGTCAAAATCTCCCCAAACACACACACACACACACACACACACACACACACACACACACACACACACACACTCCAGCACCACTTCCAAACCCAGCCCACCCCCTCCTTGCTGCCGCTGATCAGTAACAGAAATATCAAATTTTTCATTCCCCTTCTCACATTTATTACTCGCTCCTCTTTTCTCTCCCTTTCTAAGCCACTTATTTTAAAATCCTTTCTGTTCTTTTGTTCTTTCCATCCATTGTCTTCACACTATCGCTCTTTTTTTCTCCCACATGACCTCTGCTCCAATCCCTGTGCCATTATTCCTCTCTCCTCTCGTTCATCCTCCAACTTATCCGCTTCTCCTGCGATAAAAATCACGAGTCGAGTGTAGAAGGTTGATTCAGTCTGGAGCACAGCGGCTCTATAGTGTAGTGGTTTACACATTCACTTTACCAGCAAGACCAGTTTGGTCCCAGGAGAAGAAATCCATTTGGGGATGCATCAGGAAGGCGTCTGCCAACTCAAACATGCAGAGCTACCTGCTGTCGTGACCGCTCGTGAATAAACACACAGTTAAATCCTACGTGTAATGTTGTGCCATGCACATCTGCCACAAAACTGAGAACACAAATGTAGCAAGAGTGCAGCCAGTAAAATGATCATAGCAGGATAACTTGCTACTCCAGTAGAGCTATATATCATTTGAAAGCATGTTGGGCATGCCTGCAAAACAGAGTTTGGGATGTTAACCGCAGTTGTTGTTCGCTAGTCAAAAAAGGCAATAAGAACTCAGGCTTAGGAACCGAAAGCCACGGAGCTAAGAACAAGTCAATGACACTCACACTGGGCTCCATGTCATCCACCATGATGGCAGATGTTGCTGGCAAAGATGCTGCTGATGTGGATCTGCAGCGGTGAAAGTGTAGAGCTCAACAGATGGTTTTTAGGGGCGTCTTAAATACTCCAACCCATGTCTTTTATCATATTCTAACATTTTTTTCCAGTGTTGTAGATGACAGCACGGTGGCACAACGTTAGCACTGATCCCCCACACAAGAAAGTTCCAGGTTTGAGTCCACCAGCTGGCTGTGGCCTTTCTCTCTGGAGTTATTGTCACAATGGCCACGAGCCGATAGCTAGATCGGACTCGATTGCAGATAACCACAACAGAGACGGCTCAACGTTTTGCAGTGTTTATTATTTAGTCAACAAGTGAATATGTGGCAGGGTGTCGCTAATGATGTAACCGTGTGACAGTGGGGGTGAATGGGAGTCTAGCAGGTTGCGACGGGAACGGAGCGGTTGCGTTGGTGACCGGCGTGAACCTCGCTTTGAGGGAGAGGCAGCGATAGTCCAAGGGAGTAGTGGAGAGGCTGGCAGACCTGAGTTCTGCTGAGTCCAAGGCTGGAGGGCAGGCAGGTGAGGGTTCTTGTATTTTTCCTGAATATGATCCACGGAGAGCTGAGGTTGAGGGTGATCGCAAAGAAGGTCCAGGGAATCTGAAGCGCATGAAACCAAAGTTAACAAGGAAAAAGTGGCAGGAGCGTAAAAAGCCGTAGAGTCAATACCAACGTGAGGTCATTGATGAACTGGCAGTGAAGGAGAGTCTGAGGGCCTTAAATCCTCAACCTGATTGCCCTGAATCAGTCTCAGGTGTGCAGGACTGCAGCAGGGATGATGGCTCCGCCCAGGGGTGGAGACCAAGGAACTCAGGTGCCTGATGAAATTTTCCAGTCGAGTCTCCAGATCCTGACAGTTATATTCTCTCTGGGTACTCCAGTTTACACCCACAGCCCAGAGACATGTGGTTAATGGGTTCAGGTTAATTGGTGATTTTAAACTGGCTGTTATTGATATTGTTCTGTACTATTAAACTTTAAGCTGTACAATTTTTCAAACTTTAAAATACCTCATATACACAGTACAAACAGTCTCTTCCACTTGTTGAATTCAGGTGTTTTCAGTCACACAGGTGTGTAAAATCAACCAGCTACCCAGTCACTTTAAAAAGATCCCCAAATAATAAGATGCATGAAATTTCTTCCCTCCAAGATATTTAATGTTTAGTTCAAGTGATTTTAAATGGATGTATAAACCACTACACTGGAGGTACACGGTGCATAAAAGCAGCAAACCCTTTGCATACTCAGTGACTGCACGGATCAAATGTCCTGTGGGATTAAAGCCAACACAAAAAGCGTGCCTCTGGAGTTTAATGGCTGACCAGCTCCTGTAAGTGTAATGTGCAGGTGGCCCAGTGCTTTTGTCCATATAGTGTAGCTTAGATACACACAGACTGACACACTGTGTGGAGGGATTAGGGCTCAAATGCAGGGCGCAGGAAGAAGACTTACTTAAGCGAGCCGATCTATTGAGGCTAACGCAGGAGTTAAAAGGTTAACTAAGTCCAGGAGACAGACAGACAAGCCAGGACCAATTATCTGTCTACCTATCCATCTAAATACACACACACAAATATACAGGGGGCTGATGGGACGATGACGCATAGAATGCAGGTGAAAGAGATTAACACAGGAAGCTCGTTTTCACAAAAAAGTATCCATAACTCGAAGTTTTGAGAAAAGTAACTCAAAGTTTCAAGTTAGCGCTGCCAATCAGTAATCTACATGAATGACGTCATTTCCTTGTTACCCGGAAGCCGAAGCCCTCAGCTACAAATGCTACAGCTAAGCTACCAGTTTTACAGCCAGTCATGAATGCACAAATTGTATTTTCAGTATTTTCAGCGTGGCTTCACAAATGATGAAATCCTTGTGTTATTAGCTGAAAGCATAACACATCGTGCTTTATCGTGCTTTTGCTGTAGCAGCTCCAAAACTGTGGAACGAGCTTCCTTTAGAGATTAGACAGGCCAGTTCTTTATCTGTTTTTAAGTCACTCTTGAAAACCTCTTTATCCTGGCCTTTGACACCACGTGAGATGTTGGTTTTTTATTTTTTATTTTAGTTGTTTTTAGGTGATTCGATGCCGTTTTATCTTGTTTTTGTTTTAATGTAGGGCTGTTTTAATTTTATGTTTTATGTGTTTTATTTATTTATTTTGCTGTTTTCTGTTATTCTATTGTTTTAACTTATTTTCTGTACAGCACTTTGTTCCTGTGCTGGGTAATTTAAAGTGCTTTATAAATAAAATTGGATTGGATTGGAATCACAGCAAACGTACTCTCAAAAGCGCCAATTTGTTGCAATCCGGTTTTGAGTGCGCATTCCTCTGCGCCATATCCTTCCAGGTAACAAGACAATGACCTCATTCACGTAGATTACTGATTGGCAGAGCTAACTCGAAATTTCGAGTTACTTTTCTCAAAATTTCGAGCTAATAAGTCGAAATTTCAAGAAAATAACTCAAAATTTCGAGTTAAAGATACTTTTTTTGTTTTTTGTGGCAGAAACGGGCTTCCATACCGGTGAGACCAACCAGGGAGACAGGAAGTAAAATTGACACAGGATATGAAATGAACATGAAACACAGAGATAAGAAGCATCACATCAGACATGACAACAGGGACAATAAAATCGGTACTAACAGAAAAACAAGAAGCTAAAAGTGCAAAGAGGGAGTGAAAAGTAAAAAAAAGACTCGAACCAAAACACATTACTAGATCTGCAACACGAAAGATAAATCAAGACTCAAATCCATGACATAAGATCCACAACGAAGCTAAAAAATCCCACAATTAAATCCATGTATGAAAACCAGGCACAGGACTCAGAGACTAATGGACCGAAGCTGGAAACGTGTGGCATGAAGGAGCTACACACCTCACACACTCAAATATTCCTTAAATGTAATAAATCACTGAAACATGCAACCACTGTATTTGTCTAAGAGGAGCTGGAAGGCAAAGGGACACTGTAGGACTCGAAGGCCACATGATGAGTTACGTGTGAGAGAGAGAACGCAGCAGACGCAGCTCAGGTCAGAGGTCAGCGATGTTACTGTTTAACACAGCAACACGCTGTAACAAAGCCAAGATTAATGACTGTCTAGGTGTCCATGTGTGCGCACAGTTTGCAGAGGAGTTCTTCACATATCTCTGTAATAATTAATCACACACGCACACACCTCGTCTCTCGGCCCTCCTCCGGTCTCGCCCGCTGTTTTACGGCCTCACCTGCCACAATAGAGGGATGACAGCCGCACTCGGAGAGAGGGTGGAGAGGAAATGGGAGAGATGTGGTTTCGGAGGAGGGGGAGAAGTGAGTGTCAGTTGAAAAGGAGAGTGGAGATGAAAGACAAACAGTGAAGCAGGTCCAGAAAAAAAAAGGAGGGCGAGAGTGACAGAGAAAAGAAAGACAGCCACCAGATGTGCTCACTCTGCACACACAGGCACTAGTGCAGGGGAGGCAACGTGGAAAACTACTGCTGCTTATTTATGTGCTCATCCTGTCATCGGCTCTTCAGGGTTTATTTAGCTCGCTGTAACCTGTGGTACAAAGACACAGGTGACAAACTCGAGGAAAAAACAACACAAAGTGATTCAGTGCAACCTGGCGTTGACTCTCCTTCTGCACCGTTCTCCCCAAATATTTCCTTCATTTGCTTTTTAGTTGATGGTGGTGGAGAGCACCATCTTAAATCTTCCACAGCTTCTCATAGGCTTTCAGCTGGGTTCAGAGTCCACAGCGTATGAGTCACACCATATTCATATTCATCAAACCACTCGGTGAGTCTTCGCGTCCTGTGGATGGGGGAACTGTTATCCTGGAGGACGCCACAGCCGTCATTAGAAATGTTTTATCACTCTAGACTTCTAAGGTGACACGTGGACCCGAAACCACAGCAGCAAGACTCATCCCAACGCAAAACTGGATCCCCACATTTGATTGTTTATATTGCTTTACAGTGTGAATAGAATTTGGGTGATTTAGTTGACCGTTTAAACAGTTTGATCAAGGTCTTTTTATTGAATAAAGGATTGCTTCCAACAACAATTACGGCAATATTAACAAAGAGTCGTGCTCCCCCCCATCCAGAACAGTGTAACTAAAACCCAGCCAGAGAGGAAAGAAGAGATAAAAGAAAAGAAAATTACAGATACAAAGTAAATAATAAAATAAATGAACAACAGCAAGGAAAAAAACAAAAGAAACCCCCCAAAAAAACCACTCACACGCACATTAAGCGATAGTATCCGGACTTAATCTTTCAAAGTAAGTAAGAAAAGGTTGCCATGTGTCATAAAACCTCCGAACCGAACCTTTTACAATGTAGCCGATCTTTTCCAGCTGAGTATAGTACATGACATCCTTAACCCATTGCCCATATACAGGTGGAAGTGGCTCTTTCCATTTCAATAATATCATTCTACGGGCCAAAAGAGTGCAAAAGGCCAGAAGATCAGAGTGTGATTTGGAAAGACTGGCATCACAAGGCGTCACCCCAAAAACAGCTATAAACGGGCAGGGTGCAATTGGAACACCAAATATGTTGGACATGGTTTCAAATATGCTTTTCCAAAAGCTACCCAGTTTTGGACATGCCCAGAACATGTGAAATAGGGAAGCAGGCTCTCGTTTGCACCGGTCACATGTGGGGTCAAACCCATCCTTGATTTTGCTCAGTCTAGTTTTAGACCAATGGAGACGGTGAACCACTTTGAACTGAATCACCACATGTTTAAGGCAAATAGATGACGAAGAAATTCTATTGATTATCTTATGCCAAGTCTCATCTGCAATCCGTTGGCCAAGATCACTTCCCCATCGTTCCATAAGTGATTGCAATGTGGACAGCCTGAAATCCGTTTAAACAGTTTTAAATGAAAGTTGATATGAACTCTATAATTTATAAATAAATATGTAAATGTGTTTAACGGAGCTATACTGATTCCCCAGTGCAAGAGAGAGAGCGTGCTTTGTATCTTTATCCTGTTAAAGACATTAAAGCTCCATCAGTTTGTATCACCTTCAATCAGCTATTTTAGGAACTTAAAGGCTTTTTTCCAGGTAAAAAATAGCACCCTCGTGAAGTTTTCACCTGAAAGTAACCAAGATGATTTCCAGCAAAGCTTACCTGTGGTAGACTCGGCCCTCTTAATGACAAACCTTGCTAAGACACATAATAACTTGTCTGTCATCAGGTTAAAGGTGTATTGTCAAATAAAAGTCTGCAAATCACTTCAGAAGACAGGAGGATTCTTTCTTTATTATCTAAATACTGACACGTGGTTTGGGCTACGGGCTTTGTGGCATTTGAGTGAAAAGCAGTGGAACAAATTCCAAAAATCCCATTGAAAAGCATGTTAGACTTTTTCCAGACTTTTGGAAAAACATGCAAAACAATGAGAGCTAACTTAAGACGGCAGCTTGTGGGAGGAGGGAAAGGGCTGCAAGAAAGATGATAGAGAAATGGGAAGAGACTGGTATGAAGCATAGGAGCAAAAAAAGACGAATGCTTGTAGTTAGTTTAGTGTTTAACTTCTTCACCTCTCCAAGCACATGTGCCCACAAAGGACCTCTGACTGAATAGTACCAGAACTTCCTCCCTTTTCCCATTCCCTAACCCTCTCTTTGTTTTTTCCCAATGAACAGAAGCTGGACTAACAAATGAAGTATGGACAGTACTTTGGTGGTGGTTAAACTGTTTAATTTGACAGATGATAGAGTTAACTCTTTTAGCCAAGTACATGTTATATATGTACCAACCAGCAACTCTCGACTTGACAGCTATTTGACGTGTTGGCACAGCCAGGATGGGTGATTGGAAATGACTGTGGGAAAAGTGGAAAAGAGCTGAATATCAAAATGTTGCCAGGAAAGGACATGGAGGCTTATATAAGCTGTTGTTTGCAGCTGTTGCACTTCCAAATTAAGCAAGACAGAAGAATCTCCTCTAAAATCTAAGCAGGAGAAAGGAAGAGTGCTGCAGACTGGACCGTGGAGTCAACTATTTGATAAATGAACCCTTTCCCATGGTCCTCGGACAGGTAGAGCTAACACAGAGAGGACGACCGTTTATGTTCACACACAGCCCGTTTGGATTTGCCAGTCAATCTAACATGCATGCATTAACTTGCATCTTTGGACATGGAGAAGGTGCAAACTTCACACAGAAAGGCTCCAGATATGATGCCAGCTAGCAATTCGGTGGCATGATTCCCATGACACGTATAACCCGTCAGGCAGTGTTCTCTGGAAGTCTCCGGGTTGCAGGGGGGAGAATATGAAACTTAAAGGTCGTGATGGAAGGGAAGGGCACCTCATCTGGTCCAGACAGCGACAGACTGATAGCTCTTACTCAAATCTGTGGGTACATGGCAGTTAATGGAGCGAATGTGAATTCTGCAATGTGTCTACAATTTTTCACGAATGCTCTGCAATGAACTGGAGTCTCTACAAATCCCACCTGACCTGGAGAATTGCTTTAGGAAACACCAGGAGATGCTGGAGTATGGAACAAGTACAAAAATGTAGCTAGCTATGTAGCTAGCTATGTAGCTAGCTATGTAGCTAGCTAGCTAGCTAGATAGATAGATAGATAGATAGATAGATAGATATCAAACTGTCAGACATAATGAAGTTGATTTAGGGGAGGTTGACCCACAGACCTATTGCAGTAAAGTCATGTAAATTCAGAGAAATAAATTCGATGGGAAGAATGATGGGATGATCACAATATAGATGAGCTCCTTTGTTCCTCACCAGATCTGTTTATTGTTAGACATCCTACTGTCTTAAACACCTGGTACACATTACTACATCTGCAATATGTATGTGTGCGAGTGTGAGTGTGTACTCATATCTTTGTGGGGCCCAAAAATTGGAAGTTTACTATACTTATGGGGACCAAAATCCTGGTCCCAAAAGTTTGAAAGCATTTTTGAGACTCAAAATGTGGTTTTAGTGACAGGGTTACGATTGGGTTATGGTTAGGTTTAGGGTATGGGGCTAGACAAGATATGAATACCCAACATTTGTGTGTGTGTGTGCGTGAGAAGTGAGAGATAAAAGGAGGAAATAGAAAGATAGAGGAATTGAGTGAGGGCTCCCATGAAAGAGAGCGCACTGACGGTGTGACACAAACCATGTGTGTTATGGCAGCATCCGCCTGGTTGGTGTTTGTCTCCGACAGAGAGACGTATGCAACACACAGATATATATGAAGCTCCACAGAGGTGCATTCCTTTACCCGTGATCTTGTTTCATCACATTTTTTCATTCCTTTGTATTTGTTGTGTAAAAAGGTCTCAGCTCACCGGAGCTACAACTTCTGAGAAATATAGAGGACTGTGCAAAAGACAAGCACCCACTGGGTGGGAGTAGACTGTGTTACATATGCTGAATGTCAGTAAGTCCAGCTTTGCTCAGCTTTGCATTAGGGAGTGAAAAAGGAGCTGTTCTATAAAAGTCTCCATCAAAAGTTACTGAGCACGCTACACTGCCAAAAGGCTTTATGAGATCCTCCGGTCGAACGTCGAAGGTTAAGACTGAGTCATTGTTGTTAGATTTGCCTACCTAATAACCCTAAAATTAGGTTTATAAGCACAAGAAAATGTAGTTCCCGAGAGAAAGCGCCTGAAATCAGACAATCAGAGGCATGTTTTTCCTTTAGGGGTGGGCGATATAAACGATATACGATAGAAACGATATAAATTTGGCCAACGATAGAGATTTTGACTATGTCGCTCTATCGCGATAGCGCATGTTGATGATGTCATCAAGCTGCGCCTGTTTTGGTCGAAAGCATCGCAGCGGCTAAAATCATTATCATCTGCAAATTATGGCGGGCGACAGTCATAGCAAAGAGATGAAGCACTTTTGAAATATGGGGAAAGCCAAAAACTGCTATGCGATTACATTTGTCCCTGACCAAAAGAATACCTCACGTTAACTTTAATCGAGTGGAAAAAAAGTTAGCGTTCATCCTCCAGCTTCACTGTGCTAATGTTATGCTAACATAGCTGTGTCGCTAGCAATCACGTAGCACAACATTATATACCAGCTAGTCCAACTTCAGTAACCCTGCAAACGCCACTGCTGTTTAGTTTTCTGTCTTCATTATGTTGGAAGTGGTAGCAGAGCTGTACGTTTTAATTAGTTTCAAAAATCTCTCAGTCAGAACATGGTATAAAATGTTTAGGTGTAAACTAGCGAGCTAACTTCCTGTTAACTTCTAACTCCGTGAAATTTAATAAATTCTGTTTTCATGGATGCCTGGATGTAAAACGTAATTGTTACACTCGATAAAGCAGATGATTTTATTAAAGATTAAAGAATTTAGACCGTTTTTAACTCTCAGTGTTCGTTTGACTTTGGGACCTGAAGTGGACGGAGTTTAGGACCCAGATCACTCCGCGAAGCTCCTCACTACGGCAGCCGTAATGCTCTGACAATCCATCAAGCAGTGCAGCTTAGCAAAGTTGTACTAAAACATTTTTTTAACAGATTTCTGCAGCCAAAATTGGTTCGAGGTCAGTAAGCACAACCAGAATTCATACATAAGGCACACTCTTGAATTTTGAGAAAATTAAATGATTCTAAGTGTGCCTTATAGTGTGGAAAACACGTTATACAGAAGAAAAGAATATATCGTGATATATATCGTTACCGCACGTGCTTCAAATTATATCGCGTTATGAATTTTAGGCCATATCGCCTAGCCCTATTTTCCTTCAACAGATCAACGGCTAACGACCAGTGGACTGCCTGCTACTTCCTCCCTTCTGAATTTCTCGTTCTTTTTTCTCTCAGAGTGAAATGATCTAGACCGCAGCTGAATATAGAAACGTGACCGATTCGGTTTTACAATATCAGCTAATGTCAGCTTATATTTTGGCTATAACTGCTTTTGGTTAATAAGAACATTTCAGATCAGTGTAACATCACATAGTTTATCCAGCGCAGAGTACAAATCCTAACAGTGTCCATCTGTCTGTTTTCTTCACTACTTATCCAATTTAAGGTCGTGGGGGAGCCGCGCTCTATCCCAGGGGGCAGGGTGCACTGCGAACAGGTCACCAGCCTATCCCAGGGACATCACAGAGACACAGACGATCATTCGCTCCCACACTAAGACCTACAGACAATTTGGGATCATCAATTTATGCGTGTTTTTGGACAAAAAGCAGTTTCTGAAGGCACACATGATGCTGGCTTTTAAGATCAGGTTTCATTTAACTGCAGCTGTCAATCAAGAAGGTTGTGTCTGTGTGGATGCATCGAAAGTGCATTGAAACACTGTACGAGCAGTAACTGCAGCACTCAACCAAGACAAAACCTCACATGTGTGGTAGCTGCTTACTTCTACAAGAGCAGCTGTTGAAGCAACACCGGGGAATCAACGTTTTGGGATTTACTTACCTGGATGATTGAGCATGCATCAAGACATATACTGCACGTGCTCTGGGTATGTTTTCTCGCATTCGTGATATGTCATAAACGCCACAGTCAAGTTGACAGCAAATACCTGATGAGATTTTGAAACCTACATACTTGTAAAGTGAAAGAAACCATTTTTATATGTTTCTGCTCTTTTTTTAGAGGAAAGGATCACTGTGATTTTTCAGTATGTGTGTAGATATAGATATATATATGTATCCTGAAAGTACGTTATTAAAAATAAACAGTACTGCATTGTTGCAACCTTTTCTGAGGAGAAGTCAGATTATCCCCAGAGTCATGTGGATATATTGAATGTTGCTGAGACGTTTCAGCGAGAACAATAATAGAGACCGTCTCGCTTTACAGCGACTGGAGTCTCTGGTGTGACCGAATCACTCTCAGCGATCCTTATCTGTCTTTCTGTATCTCGCAGTAACCTGTTATCATGATCAGGGGTTAAACATCAAACCAGAATAGAGCAGACTAGAGTTCTCTTCATTTTTAGCAAAAACCTGTGAAACAACAAGACGTAAACTGTGCAGTGTGCAACGCTGCCCGGGTGCATAATCAATAAAAAGCAGCAAAGTCTGAACATCTCTCAAACATCCAGTTAGCAAATACGCACACCTTGAGAGCATTAAACACTGCTGGACTTCTTTCGCTATGCAATTCGTTATTTTGATTAATCTTGGCAATTACGGCAGAGGACTAGGATATGTGCTTTTCTGCTCTAATTTATTTTGCTTGGCCTACTGCGCTGACTTTTACAAATTGGGCTGTATCCACTTTCAACAGGCAGTAAAACAGTAAGAATTAATAACTTTGCAGTTCAAACAAGCAAGAAGAGACACGGTGCACGTCTGTGCAGTATCACGCTGTCTGAGAGGAAAACTGCGTCGACGTCCGCCGGCCAGTTTGAGAGACTGCCGCCGGACCTCGATTACAGCGCAATGCCGTGCCGGTATTCACACGTGTACAACAGCATTAACGGCTTTAAACTTCTGTTTCATATTTTCTGAAACGATAGGATGTTTCTTTGTAGAAGCAGCAAACTGGGAAGAACTGGAGAAGTCGAGACAAAGGAAGGGATTAGTGTGGGCAGGTCACAGGAACAATATCTGTTTGTGTTTTTTTGTTTGAGGTGACGGCGGGGGTAAGTGTAGTTGAAAGTTGATGTTTCGCTCAGCGTGGTATCCCCTGCAACGGTCTGGTGGTTGAGCTTTCAGTGGGGGCTCTTGGCCGCTGTTGACACTAACCCCCACTGACCCCATTATAAACGCATACACACTCGACTGAAATAGGCGCTATACAGAAAAGGCCTCTCGCTGTGCCTGTTTGTACCTTTTCCATTATCCAACTGTCTTGTGAATTTGTAGCGAAGCTTGGAAATGTCGTAAGAAGTGAAATACTGCTCAGGTGTGCTTCCAGCTGGGTTGAGGCTTTTCGATTTGTCTGAACTCGAACGAGGAGTTCAGAAAACACATCAATAAAAAGTTAGAGTCTTTCGAGAAGTCGAGAGTGAGTTACGGTCGGTGAGTAAAAGGTCGTGATGGAAGGTTATTTGAAGGACATTTTTCATGTTTTGTTACTTATAGCAAAGAATCATTATCTTTGTACGGTCCTTATAGTCAGACTTATAGTAATCCGATTACTTTTTTCAAGTAACGAGTAAAGTAAGGGATTCCTCTTGCAAAAACTGTAATTAGATTACCGTTACTTTCCCGTAGGAACGCTGCGTTACTGCGTTACTAAAACCGTGATTTTTTTTCTCCGTCTCATGACAGTGACGTAAGCGAGTGCGACGTTGGTGACAACAGCTGTGTGCAGATCAACAATGGATCATATATCGAGTGCAGAGAGAGTATGAGCGTGCAGCGTTTAAAGCGTGGAAGTACTGACCTTACTTTGAGTTTGATTCCATAAAAAGTGACAAAAACATTAGTGTCCGTTGTGCGTGGGAAGAAAACTTCTTTTTACAGCAAAAAACCCTAAACTTCCAAACAAGCACCGAGTAGCTACGACGTAATGGGAAACTCACAGAGAAACTCGCGGATTCTTCCACTGACCGCTGCACACCTGCACAAGGGTAACCCTCCGCCTACCTCACTCCTGCTTTACAGGTGAAAATAGAGCAACAGGACCGCTAGTCTTTGACTTTATTTATTTTCTGCTGTGTTTTACTTGCATCTATTTGAAAGACTGAGTGTAAACAAAAAAAATATTTTATTTTATGTGCTGGAATGTGCAGAAAATAGGTTTAAATGTTAAACAAATTTCTTCCAGTCAGAGAATGTTGCAGATAATTAAATTTTTGCTTGATGCATAAAGTTAAAAGATTTAAACTAATAAAACAAGTTTTAAAAAGAGACTTTTCCATTTGATTACATTTTGTATGATGGATTATGCAGAAAAAGTAGAATTGGGCTAAAAGATCTATCGCTTTATCACCTATTCAGGTTGTAAATCGTGTTTTTCAAAAGTAACTAAGTAACTAAGTAATTAATTACTTTTGAAAATAAGTAATCAGTAAAGTAACGGGATTACTTTTTTGGGGAAGTAATCAGTAATTAGTTACTGATTACTTTTTTTCAAATAACTTGACCAACACTGCTTATAGTACACTTTTCTAAGAGAGCACTGCACAAACGTTTCTCTGACCACTGTCAAAGAAACTGTCCAGATGGTTTTGCACGGTGCATCAAAATCCAACAATACGTTCCTGCATTCACAATTCCCCTAAATTTTGATAAGATCACCAACACCACCGGCTGAAAAATGCCCCAAATCGTGACAGAGCCTCCCCCGTGTTTCACTAAAGGCTGTAGACACTGGCTGTTCTACCTCTCTCCACACCTCCTCCTTCAAATTTGGATTCATCGCTCCATATCCACTGCTGCCACTGAGTTTTAGTCCAGTTCTTGTGTAATTTGGCATACCGCGGCCTTTTCCCCCTGTTTCACTTCCTTAAGAATGACTTCTTGACAGCCACCCTTCCACTGAGACCATTTCTGATGAGGTTTTGGCGAATTGCAGACAGATCAACTGAAGTTCCAGATGCATCTCTCAGGTTCGGTGTCAGGTCTTTGCTGGATTCCTTCCTATTTCTTAAGGACATGACTTTCAGATACCGTTCATCAGCTTTAGATAAAGTTTTCAGGCCTCCCACTTATTCTTTTGTCCTCCACTTGTCCAGTTTCCTAAATTTCTTTAAGGACACTCTGCACTATTATTTGACACACTGTGCTGAGATATGTCAGGTTTTGGCTCTTAAGGAATCTTTTTGCTTTTTGCATTATAACTCCACTGAAAATGAACAATAAAGCAGCCGAAGTTCAAAGAAGAACTTTGAAAGATCTCAGAAAACCTGGAGAAGTCTGGCTGCTGTTGGGGTTGCTCAGGACTTTTGCACGGTACTGTGCATTTCCCTGGATTTAGGTTTTTAGCATTTAATATTTACACATTTAAAACATGATTATTAACATCCAAACAGTGGAGAACTAGTTTCAGTCTTGTGTGTTGGCCTGCTATAAGACTACGATGGGAAACACTGCTGTAGCGTGGACAGACTGGCAGCTAAAAATACCGGGCACAGAAACGCTTCCTGAACCAAACAATGAATTACCACACGTGCATGTTTGCGTGGTGGTGGGCCACTAGGAGCCACTTGGCCTTCTAACGTGCAGTTGCACAAGTTTGTTGCTACAGACTCAGGATAGTTTACAGAATGCTCTTGTACACACCGAGGACAAAAAACACGTGTGCATATTTTTCTGCTCATTTTCAATTGACGCTTCCAATGTTTTAAATGTGCCAGCTAATCAAACCGAGGTAATATGCTGAAAAATGATATTCAGTAACACAGCCACAAGCATGCATGTGTTGAGTTTAAAAGGCTGCTTTAATCATGTGACAGGAGGCAAATCTGTGCCAAACGCATTTAGTACAACTAGTGCAAAAATCTCACTTCCTCTGATCTTTTTTACATTTTTGTCTTTGGTTTGACTCACCACAGATGGGCAGCAACGCAGTACTTTTTTCAGGTAAGGAGTAATGTAAGGGATTAGCATTGCAAAAAAAGTAATTAGACTACTGTTACTTTCCTATAAGCATGCAACGTTACTGCACTACTAAAGTGTGATTTTGATTTTGAGAGCGTACGACGTCTGTGGCAGCAACAGACGTGTGCAGATCAACAGTGGATAATATGGAGTGATGGAGAGAGTACGATCGTGCAGCGTTTAAAGCTTGGAAGTACTCACAATACTTTGAGTTTGATTCTGTAAGTGACAAAAACATTAGTGTCCACTGCACACTCTGCGTGGGAAGAAAACTTCTTTTTACAGCGAAAAATTAAACTTCAGCTCTGAGCGAGCAGCGAGCACGCTGCCACGGGAATGTGACATTCACAGAGAAACCCCCGTGTCCTCCCACTGACATGTTGCTGCGTTTTACTTGCATCTATTTGAAAGAGTGAGTGTAAACACAAAAAATTATTTTATTTTAGATGCTGGAATATGCAGAAAATAGGTTTAAACGTTAAACACATTTCTTCAAGTCAAAGACTGTTGCATATAATTTAATTTTTGCTTGATGCATAAAGTTAAAAGATTAAAATTAATAAAACAAGTTTTAAAAAGAGACTTTTTCATATGATTCAGTTTTATATAATGGGTTATGGAGAAAAAAATTACAACTGGGCTGAAAGGTCTGTTGCTTTATTACGTATTCGGGTTGGGTAGCATGTTTTTAAAAAAGTAACAAAATTACTTTTGAAAATAAGCAATCAATAAAGTAACAGGATTACTTTCTTGGGGAAGTAATCAGTAATAAGTAACTAATTACTTTTGAAAATAAGTAATCAGTAGAGTAACGGGTTTACTTAATGGAGAAGTAATCAGTAATTAGTAACTAATTACTTTTTTCAATTAACTGGTCCTCACTGCTAACTCTGGCGCCAGAGTTTTATGCAGGTGAAGTTGATTTACGGCCCTGCTGAATCTCCATAGACCTTAATAAATGCCATCATTTGCATTTGTACTTATCACGAGAAAACTGTAACTAAACTGTTGCTATTAGCAGTGGCTAATGGCAACTAGCAGTAGCTAGCAGTAGCTAGTTGCTGTAGCTAGTTGGTACAGCAACTAGCTACAGCAACTTAGGCTGATATTTAGAAAAGATATATTATATTCAATAATTTTTTTCTTTCTGATACGCAAAACATAAACAGACCTCCATTAACATTTGTTATGTGAAGTTATTCATTTACTCATTTCCACGCTGCCCGACTCTGCTCGGATTAGCTGGTTTTTGTGTTTGCGATGTTTTAAACACATGTTGTGAACAGATACGTGCAGACTGCCCTCTGGTGGACAAACTATGCAATATCAACACTGATAACTGGGTTGAAGGATGTTTCTCCTGTCTCTTCTTTACTTTTTAATTTTCATTTATCGACCATTATAAAGGCAGATACCGCTTAAAAAACAGGCAGATAGATAAGATTGCAAATAGTAAGGGTCTGCTAAGGAATCAGTTGGGCTTCATTGTAGATGATTTGGTCTGTGTCAGCACAATGTGTAGGTAATTTTCAGGGAAGGTTTTTTTGGCAGGCTATAGCTTTGGACACTGCGCAGGGTATGCTGCTAAAAGAAGACGAACCCGGGAATTTGCTCCTATTTTGTTTAGGGGTTAGGACTGTTTCTTGATGTCTGAGGTAACGGGACAATGAGCGGTTGGTTATATGCTTAATGTTCCTGGTAAGTCTTGGACGAAATTAACAAATTGGTATTATGTCATAGCCCAAGCTTGTGAGTGTGTGTAGTATTTACCTGAGCACAGCGTCTGTGGTTTTCACACCAAACCAGGACTTGGTCACTCTGAAAAGAACAGAGAGGATGAGGAAGGATTAGAACAAACACAGACAGAGAAAAATAAATCTTGACGTGTTTCCTTCCCCACATTCGATCCCTTTATGTGTGACTACTGCATAACGCACAAGGAGACAGAAAGCAAAATATTGTTGCTTAAAAGGTCACTGACAAAATTACATAACCAGCCATGGGAACAGACACACACTCCACCTTTCTCTTATTTAGGTAATTATCCTCTGGGTGAAAAATGACTAAACATTCTAGGTTTGCGGCTGCAGAACCAGACAGGGACGACGTCACTCAGCGAGATGTATGGTTATGTGTGCATCTGTAAGTGTGAGTGTTGCACTCTTCATTGCTGAGTGAGTCAAGACCACCGGTAAACACGGCTGCTGTAACCAATATGACAGCGGTATCCGACATGTCATGACCACAGGGACACAAATAAAGATCAACCAAACCAACCCACCCTTATCACACAGAGTTTTCCCTTATTTGACTCTGTGCACCGTCTAGACAACAACTATACTGAACTAATGAATCTATTTATTTTGTATCATTCATGCAATGACACTTCTGTAAATTCATAAGAATGGGCGAGAGGCTACGTACACACTGGGCGGGCTGCCAGTCCTCCATCATACCGTATTTTAAGGCGCACTGTCGATGAACGGGTCTGTTTTCGTACATAAGGCGCAACGGATTACAAGACACATTAAGTGGAACAGTCAGACAAGTTAAACTTACTCAACTCATTCTTCTTGCTTCCTCCACTTCCGTACTATTGATTCATTAATGTTGAATTCTCCGGCAGCCGCTCTATTCCCGTGTTGTTGCAGTATATTAATGACTAACCTCGTATTGTGGATGGATTATCTCAGTTGTTCTCCTGACTGAACTTTGGTCTGTTTACAGCATCCTGCCATGCGATTACATTTGTCCCTAACCATCGGGAACCCTCACGTTAACTTTTATCAAGTGGAAAAAAGTTAACTTCACTGTGTTTATGCTATGCTAACATAGCTGTGTAGCTAGCGATCACATAGCACATCATTATATACCAGCTAGCCCAACTTCAGTAACCCTACAAACGTCACTGCTGTTTAGTTTTCTGTCTTCATTTATGTTGGAAGTGATAGCAGAGCTGTACGTTTGAATTTTTTCAGAAACCTCTCAGTCAGAACATGCTATATCATGTTTAGGTGGAAGCTAGCGAGCTAACTTCCTGCTAACTTCTAACTCTGTTAAATGTAATCAATCCTGTTTTCATGGATGCCTGGATGTTAAACTTTATTGTTACACCTGGTAAAGCAGCAACGCTGATGATTTTATTAAAGATGAAAGAATTTAGACAGTTTTTAACTCTCAGTGATGCCACAGTGTTCGTTTGACTTTGGGACCTGAAGGAGACGGAGTTTTGGACCCAGATTGGGGTCGCAGCAGATGGCCCCGCCCCTCCCTGAGCCTGGTTCTGCTGGAGGTTTCTTCCTGTTAAAAGGGAGTTTTTCCTTCCCACTGTTGTCAAAGTGCTTGCTCATAGGGGGTCATATGATTGTTGGGTTTTTCGTGGTATCTATTATTGTACGATCTACTGTACAATATAAAGCACCTTGAGGCGACTGTTCTTGTGATTTGGCGCTAGAAAAATAAAATTGAATTGAATTGAATTGAATAGATTACTCCGCCAGGCTTCTGACTACGGTAGCCGTAATGCTCCGACAATCCATCAAGCGGTGCGGCTTCGTAGCTTACCAAAGTCGTACTAAAACATTTTTGACGGATGTTTGAGCGCCGTGTACCTCATAAAATCAGTTCGAGGTCAGTGAGCACAACCAGAATTCATACATAAGGCGCACCAGATTATAAGGTGCACTGTCAATTTTTGAGAAAATTAAAGGATTTTAAGTGCGCCTTTTAGTGCGGAAAATATGGTACTTTGGATTGAACGTGGAGAACTATTATCCATGAACACAGTGTGGCTGTTTCACAGTGTGGCTGTAACTACTCACAGACCCTCTTTTGAGCCCTTAAACTGGCGTAAAAACAAACCATTAAGTTTTCATTTGGCTTTTCTGCAATAATTCGAGGATTTTGAGTCATTTTAATGCCTTTAAATAACAATTTCTACCAGCTGTTTTGAGCTTCCTTTGGCAGGATAGTCAGTTTTGGCACAACAGGCGGCCCTTCCCTCTGAAATGCTTTGTCATCATCAGAAAAATCATGATGCCTTTGTGCACCTTCAAAACAATTATTATAATACTTGTGTGTAACTGCCTGTTGTTATGTGGCTATGCCTTCAGAGAGAAAGACTGAGCCTCTAGTGTGTGTTGGATAAGCCCCCTTAACAACTCTTAAACCCTCTCCTGAGTGAGCTGTATTTAGCCTGAACCAGCTCAACTCTTTGCACACACACACACCCCCTTTTCAGGGTTTTAGGTTAGCATTTGTTCTTCTGGTATTATGAGGGCTATGGGGTTATAGTTAAGGTGACAGTGCTGGGGTTAAAGGTTAGAGATTAAGAATTAAGGGATTTCACGGTACCAAAGATGCTGAACTGACGCCTTCGCTTGTAACGCTCAGAACGGATGCACATTGTTATCGATGGATGGAGGCTGACTTGTGCAAGCGCTAAGCCTGGAAGTGAAGAAATTACTGCCACTAGATCAGTCATGGGTGATGAAGGTCTTAAACCTGAGACAGACTTTGAAATAAAGTGTTCAGACAGGCCTGTCAGACAGTTAAATGCTGACTATAAGACGGGGAACGCAGCTCCAGATTCTTGTTTTACATCTCCAAAACCAACAAACCGCAAGTCACCTCCGATTTCTAAAGAGACCGTCCGTTGAGTGTATGTGTGAAAATGATAAGAGCCCCAAATTCGACATAAATTTTGTTTGCCTCATTCCTCTCATACTCTCACGCCGTGCACTGCTACAGCTGCTTACTGCCTCACTTGTCCAGCTGTTGGCAGCAGTGAAGAATTGGTCAGCTTTCAAGAAAAAGACACAATGAATAAGATTGAAATGAAGATTTTGAGCAAAGCTTCAAGGTTTCCCAGTATCTATAAGTATCTAAAAAAAAGAGGTATTCCTAACCTCTGACATTATACCTCCGTGATCACTAAATGACTAATGACGGGGCAGACACCCTTGGCTTAACAGTAACCTGTGCTGGAGGTTTAAAGGGATAATGCTGCTGCACACCAGCCTTTAAACGGCACAGAAGAGAGAAGGAAGGCGGAAGCAGTAGCACATTACAGTAATTGTGTAAACCCCAATGAATAGATTAGCAACAAGTCTGTGGGGAGCAATAAATGCAGAGAAGAACAGATGAGGCAGAAACGAAGGAACCGGTGTCATGGTACCGCATAGAGACACGGAGAGAAACACTTCCCTCCTCTGCTGACTTCTAAGCTTGCTAATACTGTCTGCAGTACAAAAACCCTGTTGCTATGGATACACATCTTATAGTAGCTTCTTCTTCAGTCTCTCAACATTACAACTGACATAACATCTCAGACTCGCTCTCAGAATGTGAGCCTGGAAGTTTAGTTAAATTTATTTAGATAGCAACAATTGATTTACAGCACCAGCCGCCTCGAGGCGTTTCATATCGTAAGAGAGAGAAAACCTCCGCAATCCGATGGTGGGGAGGAAGAACTCCCTTTTATCAGGAAGAACCGGGCACAGGGAGATGCAGCTGAATGACGATGAAACAAAAGGGAGTGCACACTCTGAATCTACACTGAAGAACATAGAGCGGCTAAATATATATTTCTGCATAAATTCGGCGTTGCAACATTGAGGTGTATCATTGAAGTATAAGAAAATATGCTTCCATTCAAAAACAAAACAGGAAAACCCTTATGTGCACTCGCAGAAATGCTACATGCACTTCACAAGGCAGTCTACTGGGAGGGTTTGTTTGTGTGAATTTTACAGGCCAGTATTAAATCTTACTCTTAACATTTTTGCTCGATGAGTCCGAGCTGTTATGCTACCAACTCAGATATCCATTAGTGCAACCAGTTGGTGATGTTCAGTGCTGCTACCTGCTGCTAGGAGTACTTTCTGATGGGTTGTATAATTTACCACTTTTAATACTTTTGGCTTTCGTCCTTCACATTTCCCAGAAGCTCTTTCCGAAGCTGCCAGATGAATTTATATGAACTTTTGGGTCTTAGGCTAGCTTTTAGCAAGAACCTAATAATGACAAGAGTATGGGTGAGAGAGAGAGCTGTTATCTGGTCTATTAAAGCTGCTGTAAGTATGAACCCTCCATTTCTCCCCGTGTGATTTCTGAACAGTGGAACAAAATAATAAATCAAGTGCAAATCTGTCAAGTTTGTGCTGTTTTCTTAGCAAACACACACCATGGATGGATATCGGTTGCTACGAAGTATTTGATGTAGGTATATAGGTAGTCCAAAGTTTGATGTTTTGCTTTGTGCCGCTTATAGATCCTTAAGCAGGGTTGTTTGAACATTCATGCACCATCAGAAGGATTACGGAAGCGGAGCTTTTGGTCACCCTGTCACTCCTGTGTTTCATTTGGACTCACTGCCTTTCCAAGTCTCCGCATTTCTGCCAACTCCTGTAAAAATGACAGGAGAGGACTTAGAAATGACACCGATGATAAACTATAGATCTTCCAGCGAAAGTACAGAGGACAGCTAAGTATCTCCAGATTTTCACAGAGGAGATATAAAGGCGTGTTCCCCCCTGCTGGCCTCACATCTTCATCCTCGCTCTCAATCTTTTTCACGCTATCGTTCTTTTTCCTGTCTTCTTCATGCCATAACATCCTTCCAATGTCAGTCAATCCACGTTAGAGCCTTCTGCAGTCTACACTCACACATATGGATGCACACATATATGAGCTAATCCCAAGTCGATTTCATGGGACATATTTGCTGTCAGAGCCAATTAAGCCAGTTTAGATGGGTCTGTGTGCCGTATGGCCATTAAACGGTGGTCAGAGTGAGGTTTCATAGGGTCTTGGTAAGTGTATGTATGTGTGTCTGCGGCAAAACAGCTGCACATGTTAAAAAAAAAAAAAGTCTGAGAGAGAAAGAGGAGGTGGACTTGCATGAGATGACTGGAAAAGGAGAAAAGAAGCTGGATCTGGGCGACTGAGAGGAAGTAAGAGGGAGGGAGGACACTGAAAAGAATAAAGAGACAGTCAAAAGAAGGTAGAATGTGGAAATAAATATTAGTTAATAGGAGGAGACGGGAAAGGATGGGGAGTGTTGGGAAACAGGATGCTGTTCGTCTGGATAAAGTTTCTTCTTCAAGGATATTTTATAAATGAAAAGCCAAGATTCAACACAAGAAATCCATCAAGACAGAATATTGTAAAATAAAGATACAGACTTCACAAAAAGGCCTCAGCTGCTTTTTTAAATGAAGTCCTACAACAAGAAACCATGCTAAAATATATGTATATTACAATAAAATAAAAGACAAAAAAGTTTTTCCACTTGTTGGGTCTTAAACTTTCTTTCAGTTCTGGGATCTGCAAGAAAAATCTGTCACGAGAGACCCATCAGAAGCACAAGACTGACCCTCGGAGTAGGAAACACTTGCGCTAAAGGACTTCCACATGGTTCTGACTGCTGCTGATCTTTGCTGAAGGAAAAACAACCTGATATTAGCCTTTAAAATAAAAGACGACGACGCGTGCACGGTCGGCGTGCACGCACGCAGCTGCACACACCCGTCAGTGTTTGAAGGGGAGAGAGATATAAATCACACTTCTGCCAGATGCAGTGATTAAAAAAAAACAAAAGTGTGTGCAGGAGAGACAGAGGAGGAGAAAGTGTGTGTGTGCTGTGGTCAGCGCTTGTGGTGAGGTGCAGTAGAAAGTCTCTTTAACGTCAGGCATTAACTCTGCTAATCACACCCAGATGACCAGAAGCTAACGCGGTGATGGTGTACAGCTTGTTTGTGTGATGAATATATCATGACTAACTTCCACTCGACACAATATAAAGTTCTTCCCAAAAAAACTGCCTTGAGGTCCGAAAGCTTCCCGACAGAAGCCCCTCATTAGTCCGTGTGTGCGCGCGTGACTCATTGTTGTGTCCACCTTCGAGTTCGTGGTGCCCTACATCCTGTAAACAACAAGCGTCGAAACAAAGGGAATTTTATTACATTCCCAAATCTTAAAGCTTTCTCCTTCTCCTTCCATCAGAAACTGATTTTAGATGAGAAGACTGACAGTATTCAAACTAGGAAGCTCGCCAGCAGAGATTACTTTTTTCAAGTAACGAGTAAAGTAAGGGATTATTATTGCAAAAACGGTAATTAGATTACCGTTACTTTCCCGTAGGAACGCTGCGTTACTGCGTTACTAAAACCGTGATTTTTTTGCGAGAATGTCTCATGACAGTGACGTAAGCGAGTGCGACGTTCGTGACAACAGCTGTGTGCAGATCAACAATGGATCATATATGGAGTGCAGAGAGAGTATGAGCGTGCAGCGTTTAAAGCGTGGAAGTACTGACCTTACTTTGAGTTTGATTCCATAAAAAGTGACAAAAACATTAGTGTCCGTTGTGCGTGGGAAGAAAACTTTTTACAGCGAAAAAAAACCCTAAACTTCCGAGCAAGCACCGAGTAGCTACGACGTAATGGGAAACTCACAGAGAAACTCGCGGATTCTTCCACTGACCGCGGCACA
Organism: Neolamprologus brichardi; assembly: GCF_056152115.1. NCBI lineage: Eukaryota > Metazoa > Chordata > Actinopteri > Cichliformes > Cichlidae > Neolamprologus > Neolamprologus brichardi. The sequence continues at coordinate 2,547,431 of NC_142120.1, read as the reverse complement.
CCTGCACCAGGGTAAACCTCCGCCTCCTGCTTTACAGGTGAAAATAGAGCAACAGGACCGCTAGTCTTTGACTTTATTTATTTTCTGCTGTGTTTTACTTGCATCTATTTGAAAGACTGAGTGTAAACACAAAAAATATTTTATGTGCAGGAATGTGCAGAAAATAGGTTTAAATATTAAAAAAATTTCTTCCAGTCAGAGAATGTTGCATATAATTAAAATTTTGCTTGATGCATAAAGTTAAAAGATTAAAACTAATAAAACAAGTTTTAAAAAGAGACTTTTCCATTTGATTATATTTTGTATGATGGATTATGTAAAAAAAGTAGAATTGGGCTGAAAGATCTATCGCTTTATCACCTATTCAGGTTGTAAAGTGTTTTTAAAAAGTAACTAAGTAATTAATTACTTTTGAAAATAAGTAATCAGTAAAGTAACAGGATTACTTTTTTGGGGAAGTAATCAGTAATTAGTTACTGATTACTTTTTTCAAGTAACTTGACCAACACTGCTCGCCAGTGAACCGAAGTTAGCGCAAAGAGTGTAAAACAAAGAAAATCAACTGTCTGCCAACCTGTGTCAAGTCAAGTGGCTTCATTGTCATTCCAACCATGTGCAGTGTTACAGTACATGGTGCTACATATAACAGACCATCGACACAGCATAAAGTGCAATGTGCAAAAATTGCAAAAACAAAAACAAAGACAGTGCAAAAGAAAAGAAAAGATGTGCAAAAAAGAACTTGGAGTATAACGGTGTGCATGTGTGTTTGTGTGGAGACTTTAGAAAGTTATTGTTCCTGACACTGAAACACACCTTAGAAGGCAGCTTATTGGAAGAACTATCCATCTGTTACGATCTATTACAGCCAATTAGATTAATGAACCACGGAGAGCATCCAGCAGGAAAGCAAAGTTGCAGTCGAGCACTGTGGCAGCGAGCCATCTGTTGATTCTTCAGATATTTACAACCTTACTGAGTAGTAAACTCGTAGTTTCAAAGCCGGGCAAGCTTTAAAAAGTCATCTTGTGAATCTCACAAGACTCCAGTTGCCTTGCAAGGTGAGGCCATACCCAAGCAAGTATTTGCTTTTTGTTTGTCCCAGACGTACGTGTGACATTTATCTTCTTATCAATGGAAAGGAGTAACAAGGGGGAGAACAAAGGATTTAAGTAGCACATATAAAATATCACGACAGTCTAGATGTGGCAAAAGAGTCTTTCTTTCTAAAGCTGCAACAAAGCCATGCCCTCAGAGCCTCGCCATTCCAGCTGTGATTTACTGTTTTGGAATTTCTCGTCCTGGTTTCAGGTGAGAGTCGCTCTTACACTGCCACAACTTTATCGCCATCTATGCACTGATCAAATGACAGGGCAGTCACGAAGCTGCGCCGGCTTTATCTTTGAGGCGAATCAAACAAGCCTTTGTTTCCTGCCGTCGCTCACCCGGATGCCTGTCTCGCTGCATGTCAGTCTGCTTCTATAGCCTACGTATCAGTTCACCGAGTTGTCTGTCTTCACCTGCGTCTGTCACACCTGCTTTCCATCCCTCTGCCCATCTTCACGCTTGACCGAGTCTGCCCACCTGCCCTTATCTCCTCGTCTGTCTCCGTGCAACCTGACCTGACCGTTGTCTCTGGTCTTTTTCAGAGCGTGACTGGTTGGCTGACCAACCTTTGGGCCGATTAGAGTTACCTACCGCAGCGTGGCCGGGACAGACAAATGCACGCATGCGCACACTTACACAAGGATGCACAGGGAGCTCGTTTAACCTACCGCCGGCCCTTATCCCTGGCTCGACGCATCAGCGCCGCAGCATGTGAGCGTCTAAGAACACGAGCTAATCTGAGCTACTACGTATGTGCAAAATAATTCGCCTCTTCGGGCAAGACGGGAGTTTTTCACTTATTTTTGGAGCTTACATCAAGGAGGAATCTGGGAATATGACAACATACCAACATGTGTTTATATATATATTTAAGTGTGCTCTCTCACACACAAAAGAGCTATAATTACACTATTACGCCATACAAGGGAAAGTAGTGGAAAACCCAGAGACGCAGCATAAAGAGAGGTGTAAATAGAAAACTGGTGACTCAAATTCTAGTGGCTACACACTAGCCACACACACACACACACTGAGAAAGAGCCAAAAACACAAAGTTCACCCACATGAAGCCAGAGGAAGCAATGTGTGTGTTTGTGTCTGAGTGTGGTGACTGAGGAGGATGAGTAAAGCTCAGTTTGTCTTCACTGATGTCGTAGTTGCTGGAACTGTTATCTAAAGGCTTTTTGCTTTTTTCTAGAGGGAATGAATGCTCTAACATACTCCTACCCATCAATCAATCCGTGTGCTCTCTGAGCTGTCCTATAATAGTTTCGAGGAGTGATGCAACTCTCCAGGATGTGGCTGAGAGGAAATTTGTTTCCTTGTTTCCTCAGAATTTTGATGTGCTTTTTATTTTGGTTTAAACACACAGACTCTTTTTAAAACCTCGGAGGCTCTGCGTCCTTTTCCTCTCCGATTTCTTCTAATCACAGTCTGTATATAAAAGATGGATGTCGTTTGTGTCGTCTGGGTTTTTTGGAGCCAGAGATGACCGCTTTTAGACGAATGTATAACGTGCTAAATTAGAAGTTGATGCTAGCAAGCTCGGTTAGCAAGGTGGACGTGGAGATAACAGCCAGTCGGTGTTGGTGTATAAATAAATCAAGAATCAATCAATAAAATCAGTGCATTATTGATTAATCTCACATTTTTTTTTAATCAAACAGACTCTACAAAATGTGTCAAAATAGAAAAAAATGTCTGATTAACTGATTAATACTTTTGGTACACACCAAAGTCTTCCACAGCTCAAGCTAACATCCTCAAATGATTTTAAAAAGCCAAAGATTTTTACTTCAATCAGTTATAAGAACCAAATTTTGTGCAGCCGGACAAAATTATTCCAAGAGCGAGAACCATTCAGGTGGCCGAGCAGGAGGCTGACAACAACGAGGCTGGGCAGACAGCTGGTAACAAAGGAGACAAAGAGCCCCCCCCCCCCAAGAGCTTGGTGGCTAACCTTGAGGCCAATAACAGTGAGGGAGCCAGTGACAGGTATGAAAGCTTTTTGAAGGGCAGAAGAGACGCCTGGAACCCACAGACTGAGACCTACACCCTCAGAAAACCCTTTTCTTCTCTTTGCTGCAAGCTAGCAACCGCTGTAGTGGTAGAATAAGGAGAAAAGACTGAAAATCCTCAAATTCAGGGAGGAATATGTCTACCAGGTCTATGTTATGCTGTTCTGTGATATGTTGGAATTATTACGACGTGAGGACCCAAAATGCAAAATGCTAAGAGTCAGACACCAATGAATAAAAGGCGAGTGATTTATTGAGGGGATGAAAGTCCAAAAAGCAATAAATCCAACATCAAAGTTAAACAGAATTCCACAAAAATGCAAAGCTACAAAACACAACGGATCAAATATAAACAGCTTGGAGCACCAGCACAACTAGACTTCAATAATATCAGAGAAAATGAACTGAACAGAAATCAGAAACAACCTGATACAATTCATGAAACTAGGGAAAGTAATAAAACCAAAGCAAAAGACTCAAACACCCAACTCAGAAGCTGGTGCTGAAAAATCACCTGGTTTCATTTGAATCACTGAATTTGCACATTTGATTCTTGCACACTGGTTCATAAAGTTTAAACCAAATGTTCCCTTTCTCACACCTCTGTTCTAGAACACCCACCACACACACACACACACACACACACATGCAAACATCTAAATGGTAAAGTCATCCAGAGGCCACCCTCATTACTCAATGCACAGGTGGCGAGGGTCTTTTCTGGATGGACAAGGACCAGACCGGTTTTATATGTGAGCATATGCAAACCCACACACACACACACACACACACACTTTTGTCTGCACACCTCAGAGCCATTGGGGCTGAACTCTGTGGTTAATGACTTTCCCACCCACTACACAGCATGCACATGTTGAAGCCGTTAACGATAAGTGGCTTTTCGAACTTGGTAACGTCCTAATGTCCCTGTTAATCTCACATTCCTCACTACAAAGGCCCCAGTACACAGCACAGCAATCCCTGCAAGACGAGCCATTTTGTGAACTATTAAAAACCAATAACCAAAGTTTTTTTCGGCCTACCTTCGCCCCACTAGAGTATCGACACGGGCCGACTTCAATCTGAGCAACGTCAACATCATTCAGTCGTAACTTCCTGATGGAAACCACGTGGAGAACAACAGTTCAAGTGTAGATCACAAGGTTGTTGTTGTTGTTGCTTAATAGTGCAGCACTCAGCTGCTTTACTCTGCACTGCACCTTTCTCTTTTGGCCTAGCTTATCCAAAAATCATTGAAACAACACAGCACTGAGGGGAGAAGACAGGAGGGCAACATTTATTAACAACTTGTAAACTGCACGTTTGAAATGGCTGCATAGTGTATTTTCTACAGTCAAATATCACGATCTGTCCTAACTGACACACTGAGTGGAATTAGTCCTTGTGGCTAAGACTACATGTGGAAATCACCTGCAAAAATCATTATCTCCATGTTATAATTTTACATTTTAAGTTCACACCTTCGTCTTTTATGCAGAATTAACAAATGCACGGACGCCCTGGTTCAATATGTTCCAATGAAAAATGTTTAGACTGAGCTTATGTGAATATATAAAGTGACATATTTGACAAAATAATAAAACTGTGTTATTGTAAAGTGACCACAAACAAAACCTCGATATTGATTAATACTGGCAGCGCTGCGGTGGACCCCCCCACCCCACCCCCCCACCCCAAAAAAAAAAAAAAAAAAACAAGCAGTAATTGTAAACATTCAACATAGCACATATATCATTTTACTTTTGTACCGGACCGACCGGATTAAATGTTTCTCGCGCGTTTTGTAGGCGATGACACCGGTGCTCGTGCGGAACGTGACCCTCAGGTGAAAAACACACTAAAACAAAGGATTTGGGGCAAAATGCTTGTCCGTACCTGGAGGTGTCTGAAAGCAGCGGTTAGCTGGGTCATGTGCAGAGTGAGGCACCTGGATGTGCATCTGGCGCTGTTGGTTTTCTCCTGAACATCCTCCTGCTCCGGCGAACTCCTGCGAGCACAAGTCACCGCCAACATCGCGCAAAGCAGCACCAAACCGGCCCGACGGACTGACATTACACCGGAAGCTAATACAAACACATACACAACAACAACAAAAAGATTTTTTTCTCTCTCGTTCCCTCTTGTTTCGAAGGCGTCCTCCTCTCTCTGACTTATAAATTCAGAATGAAAACATCCGAGCGCCGCTCGTGCCTGCGCGCGAGTAGGGAGTGGAGCGCCTCCGCGGACACTCCCACCACCGGTACAAGTGCGGCCACGTGGAGTTATAACGTTCTTCATCCTCATTATCCTAAATACCGTCATCATCCTCGGCAACGTCGTGCATAAGCAGCAATAATTACTACTGTGTGTGCTGCTTCCACTGGCGTGCGCGCTTCTTCACTTTCATTACGATTTTTTTAAATTTAATTTTACAGTTTTTGCATCATTTGTTTTCATAAAATTGACCAGCAACCATCAACGTCATCACACGCACCAGCTATTAGTGCTGTAGGCGTCAGTGGTCAGGTTTACTTCAGCACTGTGGAGAGACCAGAGCAGCGTCTTTTTTAACGTGTTTCTCCCGGAAAGTTAAAATTATGACGACAAGAAGAAAGTGTTTGATTCCATTTGGTATTCAGCTTGATAGTGTGCATCACTGTCATCACACTGAAACACGTTAATTCTAATCCAAGCAAGCATCCAATCAGTTTAATTACATTTTTTATTATCATTGAAACGTTTATTGCTTTAAAACATTAGATATGCACATAATCATTTTTATCCCTTTTTAATATTCTTGCACGTGTTTTGTAGGTTCAGGTGCGGAGTTATCGTCATTATTGTTGTTGCTTCACTCGTGGTTGTGCTGAATTTTATCAGCTTCACTTCCAACATAATGATCTTTATTTTCACCATCACCATCATCATCATCACTGTTGTCAGAGTCTTTTTGACGACCACTTTTATTCTGCTGTGAAACAAAAACAAAAACAAGAACACCAAGATAATCTTGCTGTTGTCATCAGTGCTCTGATAGTACTGCCTTGTTATGAGGGCAGAAACATAATAAACAGGCCAAAGTTTACTTTAATGTTCTGTTACATGGTTACAAATACCAGGCATGCAGACAAAGCAAAAGGAGCAGAAAGTCCAAAAGTCCAAAGCTAAGACTAAGGAATGCAAGAAGGCGATAAGGACATATAGACGATCTGTCAAATGCTTAGTGGACAAGTCCTGCTGTGAGGAGAGAGGCGGGTGATTAGGTGACAAAGTAGCACAGGTGGTAAAGGCAGAGTTTATATCCCGTATCACTGATACACCTTTATCGTCAATACTTTTCTCCCTTTTCATAAACATCTTTTCATATAATCAACATCCTCGTCCTAAAAAAACAAAACTGAAAATTACATTTAAAAAAAAAAACTCAAACTGGATCCATGTGACATGAGGAGAGGTGCTGCAGTGAAGTAAGAGAAAGCATTTATGGCCTAATGGTTTGCATGGCAGGGTATAGTTTTAGGCCTATTAACACTCTACCATTACTACTATGAAAAACAACCTTTCCTTTATAGTCTGGGAATGCTCTCCAAGGCTAATTACTGAACTAATAAAAGCGCCTTTATTAATGGGAGCAAGAATTAAAGAATGTGTTGAGGTAGGTGTCTGTCACACAGCCAGTCAGTGTGTTAGTCACCACTTTCTGACAGAAACCACGGAGCCAAGTGGGGTTTTTTAGGACCGAGGCCAAGTCGAGATGCTGAGGACAGAGAGTTGAAAGCCCTGTTTGTTTATATGAAAGCGTAACCCAGCCGAGGAGTCATCTCTGCTGGCAATGAAAAGCAGAAAGAATCACCTAGCTTTTGATTTAGATGAAATGGACTTGTATAAATATTTAGTAAGTACTGGCAGGACTGTTTTTGACCCTGCTGTATAAAGCAGGCTTCTCATTCTGTGTCGTACGGAAAGGCATACATACTGTAGGTTGGTGTAATGTCTTGGCTTATTAACCATTTTATGGTGATGTATTTATAGACATTTGCTTCTTTTAGTAAAACGAAAAGAAAAACACTAAAAGATATTTCATTTATTTTCATGTGATTTATCTTTAAAATCAAAGAAATCCAAACATCTGAGCTAGCATTGTTTCTTTGTAAGTTCCTTTTTTTTAGCATTTCTTCATTTTGAATGTCACTTAAATGGCTCATTACTTAAAACTACTCATTACAAATTCAAAGCTCAGCTACTAATATGTATAATGTGTTACCACGTTTTGATTATTTCAATTAAAGATCAATATTTCTTCCCAGTTTTTCATTTGAAGGTTTCAAGGAATGCCTTTCCAAATGTCCAAGATACAGATTGATGATGGTGACAGAAAGTGAATGAGTAACGTGATGTAGAAGCCACACTGTCCATATCATTATATATGCTCACACTTATCTCAGACAACCTAAGCAGCTGAAGTGGTTTTACAGAAAGCGTCAAATCAATTTCAGCAGCAGTTTCCTTTTATCTACATCTAAGAATAACATTTATATAAAACACCCAGCTCGTGTTTCTGAAGAAACCATTAGCGGTGTAAAACCTCTCACCAACACATACTCAAACATCACACGCGTGTGCATGATGCACATTCTCACTCACCACAGAGGCATTCAGCGGCTGCTTACAGCTACTCGATGTCAGAAGCCGTACGTGTTTGAACAGAGTGAGAGAAAGAGAAAGGCAGAGATACAGAAAGCTAGCAACAGGTAGAACAAGTGTGACACGGAAACATTAGACATGTTTCCATTTGTGTAAGAGTCATTTTTCCCTTTAATGTTCACAAAGAAGTCAGAAGGTTTTTTTTCTGTGCCATCAGAAGCCCTCTGATGATGAAGTCTCGTGAATCTGACATTCATCGTACCACATAAACACAGTTTATCCCAACTAAACCCCTTCAAAATCACCTGCCTCCAAAACTACAAAACAGAGAAATTGTTTCCAGTTTCAAAGCTAATCTTTACGTATTTAACATGTCACTGATCTAATCGAAACACCGTCATCTCCTGAATCCTGTGCATTTAGCCATTACAGTCGCAATTCCATGTTGTTATCGTTTATGTCCAAGACTACTGAAGTGGTCAGAGATTATTCCTGCAGCTGGCACTGCTTACAGCTGATCTGACACTGGTCGCTTTTAGGACTCTTCAGCAGTAATGTTTCTCCAACTATGGTCCAGCAGGCCAGAGACAGTTCATTACAAACGCCCAGGAACAAAGACAGAGTCTTTTTCTTGAATACAACAATCACACCACACCATGAAATGCGTCTGTTGCAAGTTTGAATATTGCGTTCATAAGTAGATTTTTTTTAAACTCCCCGAGTACCTAAAACAACTCATTTGAATAATAGTTGATGGGATTGCTACAAAGCAACATATCGCACTGAAGTATATGTTATTGTCAGATGTAGTCTCCATTATTATTATTATTATTATTATTATTATTACAGAATAGATTAGAATAGATATAATATAATAGATTTTATGCCTAATGGCATTGACGGCTGCTCTCTCCATGTCTTCAATGGATCTTGAAGCCCTCTGTTTTCCTTATGTAGTTTCTTAGCATGATGGCTTTCCTGCAATGTCTAACATATTATGAACTACAGTTGTAAATATATGATAATAATCTGGTGCAAATCCTCTTCAGGTTCTGTTGGAAAATATCTCGGTCAAATTCAAACTTAATGATTAAAAAAAACTTTTGATCTTCAATTACTTATTATTTTACAGATTTTAAAATAGAAATTGACTCATATGTAATGCTGTGTTATTGCAGATGAACTTGTTGGTCTGGAGCAGCCCTCAGCTGTAATGCATTTAGAAGCAGATTGAGCACATGAGCTGCTGTGTGTTTGAATCTCATGTGTTATTTTATGTAGCACTGCCACCTGCTGTTCAAACTGATGAACTACCAGATAAAGCAGGTAATCTTACAGGCTCATGTGCTGTAGCACCACAACCTCGTCACGCTTTGTTTCCACAAGAAAACAGTGACAGAGCTCGGACTAAAAACAACTCTCAATGCAAAAAGACTGATGTTAAGAAAATTAATCGTAATATTCTGTTATTAAAACACACTGATACTTAAAAGACGATGCAGAAGTGAAATATGTCTTAGCTGAACACAGACCTTCCTCTCTCTGCTCAAGCTGTACAAAACCCAAATAGGGTGTCCCCGACATGGGGGCGCTCCTGTGATAAACCACAGTAGAAGACAAAGTGTTGAGTGGAAGCAAGTTTTTAAACTTAGAATCAAAAGGTGTACTTTATTTTTTCAGTGATAGAGAAGCATAGAGAAGGTCACATGGGGTTGCACCGTCTTTGTGGATCTAGAGAAAGGATATGATAGCTTGCCAAGAGAGTCTTTTTCCGTGGCCTCTCCAAACTCCTCCCACACCCGAGGTTCTGCCTTAGCTACTGCCCGATCCGCGTTCCGGTTGGCCTGTTGTTACCGATCTGCTGCCTCCAAAGTCCCACAGGCTAACCAAGCCTGATAGGACTCCTTCTTCAGCGTGATGGTTCCCTTCACCTCTGGTGTTCAACATCTGGTTCAGAGGTCACCACAACAGACACCAACTACCTTGTGGCCGCAGCTCAATGCAGCAGCTTCAGCAATGGAGGTTCTGAACATGGTCCATTTGGACTCAATCTGATGATATGATTACAAAATCGATCATCAACCTGCGGCCTAGGGTGTCCTGGTGCCACATGCACTTGGAAACCCCTATGTCCGAACATGATGTTATGGAGAAACTGTGGTTTGCACAGAAGTCCGGTAAAAGAACACCGCTCGGGTTCAGAGCCTCTGACGGGCTGTTCTTCCCAATCACGCCCCTCCAGGTCTCATTGTCATCGTCCACTGAGTGTTGAAGTCTCCCAGTAATGACAGAGTCCCAAAGTGGAGTGTCCTCAAGCACTCCACTTAGGGACTCCAAGAAGACCGGGTACTCCGAACTGTTGTTTGGCACATAGGCGTAGATGACAGTCAGGACCCGTTCCCTGACCTGAAGACGCAAGGAACAAATCCTCTCATCTACCGGGGAAAATGTACAGCCAGCAAGCCGAGGGGATATTAAGATACCCAGCCCGCTGTCACCAAGGGGAACTCCAGACTGAGACAGAGGCCAGCCCCTCTACAGGAGACTGATTCCAGAGCCCAAGCTTGGCGGTGAGGCCCAACTATATCTAGCCAGTACCTCTCAACCTCATGCACCAGCTAGATTTCTTCCCCACCAGAGAGGTGACATTCCATGTCCCAACTGCTAGCCTCGGTAGCCGGGGAACAGTCTGCCACGGTCTCTGCCCCTGGTTGCTGCCCAGCACATACACTGTACCAGACCCCTAAGATGCCTCCTGCGGGTGGTGGGCCTACAGGAGGGTGGGCTCATGTCCCTTTAGAAGCTGTGCCCGGCCGGGCCCCGTGTACAGCCACCATGCACTCGCCCTTGGGTATCCTCCCCGCGCGATCCAGGGTGGGCCCCCGTTAACCCTATCCCAGGTAGGGTGAACCGCTCCCTTGAACCCTTCTCATGGAGGTTTTTAAAAATCGCTCTTTGTCTGGTCCCTCACCCAGGACCAATTTTCCATGGGAGACCCTACCAGGGAGCAAAAGGCCCCTGGCAAAATAGGCCCTGGGATCCCTGGGACATACAAACCCCCCACCACAATAAGGTAGCGATTCATGGATGGGGTTAAATTTTACTACTGTAAATTTTTTAATTAAGTACATTTAATTTACAAATACAATAAATTTATTGTTGGTCACATTATATTTTTATTATATTACTAATGTGTGATGGACACCAGTCTTGTGAAGCACATTAATTAACTGCTGTTCACCAGCTAATCTTAAAAATTACTGTTGGCTACAGAAATGCAGCCTAACAAACCAGGTGCAAAGTCTCATTGACATTAAAATGTGTTTTTAAAGAGAGGTCTGGCCAAGAGAGCAGCAGAAAATGAAAGAAATATAACATCTCAGTTTTATAAATATATTTAAGGGACCAGAAGGACTGGATTAATGACAATAAGGGCACAATTATAGAGTCATAAAGATACTTCAGGAACAGGTCTTTTTTTTTTCATTCGTTAAATGAACTTGCTATTAGCATTAGCTACAACTCCCAGCTGAAAACAAAGTGCCGTACGTACACTTGACATGACAAACAAAAAATGGGAAGCGCATTAAATTAAATTAAACAATAAAATATCCCTTCAAAGGATGGCTCCCAAAAGCTGTAAATACAAGGGAAATCCAGGGGCCCTAAAATTGAGTCCGGAAGAGCAGCAGAAAATTACTCATACCCTTAAAAAGTTAACACTAAAAGTTATGTCAGACAAATAAGACTCAAACCAATTCAAAGTAGTACCATGAATGCCTGCAAGATGGTGTAAACGAGACAGTTGAGGTCTACAGTGGCAAAAGCAGCTGCTAGGTCAAGGAGGACAAGAACAACATGATTACCAGAATCACAGGTAACAAAGCTATCACTAAATCTCCAAGATACCATTCTCATTTAAAAAAAAAAATCAATCAATTAGGAATATTTTCTCCATAATTTTAGACAGAAAAGGCAGCTTGGAGATAGGCCTGTAGTTAGCCAATACAGTGTGGTCCAGGGCAGGTTTCTGCATGCTAAAAATTAGCAGGCACCATAGCTGGACTGGCCATCGGGCATACCGGGCATTTGCCCGGTGGGCCGCTGGCGATTTTTTGTTTTTATGGGCCGATCGATTTTTTTTTTTATTTTTTATTTTTTTGGAAGGGTATAAATAATGAAAGGTGTTGGATTGGCCAATTGGTCATGATCGACTCTGGGCTGGACCAATTACAGCCGAGGAGGTCGGATGCACCCGCCCCCTTGTTTCGCAATCTTATAGACGAACTAAAGAAAATGGAGAACAAAAAAAAGGAAAGGAGGTGCAGAAAAAAATAGGGCCAAAAAGAAACAAGCCCTTCAGGCAGACGCTGCCAAATGTGTAAAAATAACTGAATTGTTTGGTGGTAGCTATGGCATAGCTTCCACAGATTTAGCAACATCAGCAAGTGGTGGAGGCCTTTCACTTCTGTCCTGTTTTTCAGGGCCCCATATAATTTCTTCAGAAGTAAGTACTGTATATGATGCCAGTATTTTCCCATATTTTCTAGATACTGTATTAGTACTGTGTGTAAAATGCCATCAAAAACTCAATTAAGTGTTATTCTTATTCTTCTTTCTCACCTTTCTTTCTCTGTCTCCTTTCATATTTAAAGGTTGCTGTGTTAAAAAATATATTGTGCTACCATGCTGTTTTGTATTGTTTTGGTAAATAAATAGTTTATGAAAATATCCCTAAATCTGTCATTTATTAATTTTAATATTAATCAATGATCATGTCTCACCTCTAGTGTTCTTGGTCTTAATTTCAGGTTTCTACCATGTGTTGTAGATAGTTCAGGAGGTTAACTCTACCAAGCAGTCTTCTTTGTTTCCGCTATGTACTGTTTAAAATCCAGAATAGGGAGAATGGTGTAGGTTTAAGTTTATTAGATTGATACATATATACCAACAAGGCAGTGTACATCAAAGCAGTAGTTTTCATGCAAAGGCTTTATGGTTTTGACTTTCGTGACTTTCGCGCATTGCATGCCGGGAACTTGTGGCAAAACAATCCAAGTACCGCATCAAATGCAAGCATTTGCAGCACCGCAAAACGTTCATTCTCCGGTTCCTAACCTGCCCTATGCCAGGCAACATCTCCTTAAAAAAATCGTGAGGGGCAGGATCATTTGGTCTCGGATGGCCAACCACATCCTCTAAATAAGAAAGAGTCACAAGGTCAAACTAGTCAAAAACAGCAGAGCAGGGGATGGAGACAGAGGGGTCAGACTCAGGGGCAGAGATGAGAGCTTTTTCAATAAAAAAGAAAAGAAAAAGAAAAACACATAAAACATTAGGTAGTTTATGAGAGGCCTCCAAACAGCCAATTTGTGGAGCAGGGCATCAATCTGTTCATGAAACGCTCCAGGAGCAACAAACGCACGCGCAGCTCTCCCGTCCAGTCGGTGGCAGTCACGTAGCAACTGAGAAAAAGTAGAAGAAGAAAAGCCGGAAGCGCTGCGGATGTTTTGGAAAACAGTCGGCTCTGGGGTAGGGAAACCGAGCTGTGTAGGAATGTGACGTTTGCTCACATTTGACTTACTTTATGTCCCTGAAACAAAGAAAGCGACCTCTTCAGACAGTAAGGACGACATGTAGCGTGTACGGCTGCGGTTTGCTGCTTCTTCTTCGTGTCCGAGATTAAACGAGCTAACGGTAACATTTAACTTTAGACTGCTGTGAGTTACGAGTTTAACACTCGGCTTATCTCGGCAATATTTTATAGTATTAGGACGCGTTTAAGAGATTAAAATGCGTCTTTTAGTTTAGTTTCGTTTTATGTCAGGGTGACGTGTTGGTTTAAATCAAGCTTGATTTTTGTGTTTATATTCACCGAAAACGTTATTTCCTCTTTAATTGCCTTCACAGGAAAATGCCTAAAAAGGCCAAAAAGAGAAAGCACAAGAAATCGTCTTCGTCCTCAAGTGAAGAAGACGAGAGGGTAAGGTTACAGCGTTTGTGTACTGTTGTTGACTTTGCTGCTACATGACATGAATACTGTCCAGTCACAACAATGATTTATTGAACACACGCGTGGGAGATGTATACAGTGTCATCTTCTGCATAGATCTCAACTAGGAAGCACACAGCATAATGTTTTTGTATATCAGGGTTTAGCCCCTTCATAAGCAGATATCATAACACGCATCAGTTGCAGTTAGTGACAGTTAGATACACTTCTTTTATTGACAAGCTTCTGTAAGACTTAAAGAGCTGTCTCAGCTGTCTTACACTGCAGGTGTTTCTCTTCATACTCATCTGTGGCACATCCCGAGTACATACTGTACTAACCTTTGCTGAGCAGGCACATATGCAAGTTACAAGCAGAACGTTTCTTCTAAGGCCCTAAGCTTTGCACTTCAATGGCTTCTAGGTTAATATGTCACTAATAAAAGCCCTGTTATATAAAAATATATTTTCCACAATACGTGTGTGTTAGTGAGAGGGATGTAAGAGTGAAGCTGGATGAGTTTACATGCCTGGGTTAACCATCCAAATTGAGGGATAACGCACAAGAGAGGTGAAGAGAAAGTGCAGAGAGAGTAAGTTAGGAGAGTAAGTTTGAGTAAGAAATAAGATAAATAAAAGTAGTCCAAACTCATTTTGATTTAAAAGCCAAGGAATAAAAGTGGGTTTTTAAAGCGTTTTGAAAGTATCCAATGTTGGGGAGGTCCTGATGTGAGGGGCAGTTTGTTCCACAGTTCAGGAGCAGTCACAGCAAAGGCTCGATCTCCTCTGTGCTTTAATCTGGACCTTGGGACAGCTAGAGCATTTGATCTAACCCTGATGACAGACGCCAGAGTAAAGACTATTACAAAAGTCAAGGTGAGATGAAATGAAGGCATGAATGGCTCTCTCTCAGTCTCTGAAACAGAGGAATGGCTTCACTTTTGTGAGTGGAGATGAGTGTCAGGGATGATTTTTGACAGAAGTATAGCAACAAGACTGAAAGGGAAGGTTTACAAGATGATGAGAGAACTGCTGTGACGTGTGGTTTGGATACAGTGATTGTTTGATTGAGCCGTTTAATTGTCACTAAGAATGTTACACGTACATGCTGTGAAATAGGACCCCTCCTGACCGTACATGCGTTGCACAAACATTAGGTTGGTAAGACAGGTCACAGAGAGGTAGGATGGAATTCACCCAGACTGAGCTCCTGATGGGAGAGCAGTTTGAGAACATGTCTGAGTACATGTGTATGTGTGTGGATCATGTATTCAACTCGAGAAAGAGAGAGTGCCCTTTCACCTAGTTTTAAGCAAAAGTCAACAATCCTGAAGCAGATGCAGGTGACCTTGAGGAAGTAGGACGATGGGGCAGAGCCATCTTGTAATCTGGGAGAATTTGTTGTTCCAACTTTGGCCCTGGAGCTTCCAGCTGGTGAGGGGAGGCAGCATGAAGATAGTGGGTGTTTGGGTTTGGTTTAGGGCAACAAAAACTGCATCCCAATTCCCAGTGGCATTCGGACAAGACAGGAGGCGTGGCTGGAGGTGCCAGAGTTAAAGGTTCCTAAGATTTTCATCGGAAGGGATAAGAATTGGGAAGAGTATATCAGAGAAACGGCTCAGGTTGAGCAGTTTGGAGACAAAATTGGTTTCGACATGTGCGGCATAACTAAGCACTACCATGACAAAAACGTTCAGAATAGGAGTGACAGGGCACTGGAATATTACAAAGTTTTCCTAAAAACAAGAAGTCCCTCATGTAAAAAATATCAAGAAAAAATGCAGTTTTTTAAATTGCTTTTATTTCAGCTGTAGTCTGCCTTAATTGTTGCATTTCACAAAATGTTTCATGTTTTTTATGTTATCAGATATCCAGAGGACAATATGCAAGCAACAGTTACAAAACCGCCAAGAGGAAAGAAGTTTTAAAGAGTCAGAAAAGGTTTGATGGAATTTACATAACCATTTATTTATTTCTGCATTTTTTAACTTGAAATTAATCGTGTTTTTATATTATTTTAAAAAATGTTCTTACAGCATTGTTTCTTTTTATTCTTCAAAATCTAGCTGTAAAAAGGACAAGGAAAAATCCGTTTCTTCTTCTGTTAAAGATGACTCCCAAAGCACCCGGCAGATCAAAAAACCTGTCTACAGATTGGCAAAAACACAAGCAACAGAGCAGAAACCCGTTAATAAGGACAGACAATATGCAAAATCCAAACCAGACTTTGTGGCATTCCATCGGGATCATTGCTCCAGTAAAGCAAAGAATTATGTTTCAGGGAAAGATAAAACTGTCACTGGAAGCGACATTGTGGAAAGAGGATACTCAAAACTCCGAGCAGGTGCAGTCCCTCAGAGAACAGAAACGAAGTCTAAAGGTGGGTTCGATGAAAGGTCTTCCCAGAGGAGCCAGTCCAAATTAAACAAGCCTCGAGTGGGTCCCAGTTTAGTTTCTGCTGAAGTGAAAGAACCAAGGCAGGATGTGCAGAAGAGGAACTGCAGAACTGAGGACCCACCGAGGACTGGAAATCACAGCAGGTATATCAAGACCAGCAAACCTACCTCCTCCACCTCCGCTATAGAGATGTGTCAAAAGCATGAAAAAAAGGAGTTAAAGCCCCAAAGAAGTTTCTATAAAGATGATGCAAACACATCTTCTGCCTCCATCTTAAAGAAGTCTTCCACTTCAGCCAAACACAGTGCCTCGGAAAGCAGCTCAAAGGTAAATTTCACATCAGTGTCCCGTGGTAAAGTTCAGTCATCATCAACTCCAAAGCAAATAAATCCTGGCACATTATCGAGAACCATTAGCATTTTTTATTAGGCTCAGATATAAATACACCAAGACATCATCTGCATATAGGGCCACTTTGTGGTCTTCTCCACTTATATGAATACCTTTAATACTTTGTCTTAACCATTGTGCAAATGGCTCTATATATAAGAAGAGGAGCAGACATTACAAATGCTTATCACTACACTGTTGATCTTCCCTGAGATTACTATATGCCTCCCTTCTTAATAGGCCTCAGAAATGTACTCAAACTGTACTTTTTGTGATGTTAATATCACAACTCCCCTCATCCGCCCATTTTTAGAAGACGAGTAGTATGCCCTTTTGTAACCCATTCTTTTCAGCTTCTTATGTTCTGATGCTGCACGTTTTATTTGCGATAATATCTTACTTCTTTAACCGGACTTGAGGTCCCTTTTACATTAAATGAGACCATCTTAATGTCCTGCATGATCGTATGGTGAAAATGTGCTAAATACTTTTCTTTAAACTTGTGCATGGACAGTTTCTCTCTCTCAGAAAAAATAATGAACTCAAACATTGAATAAAAACAGAGATTAGGAAAAATAAAATAAAAACAAAAATAGTTCTTCCAAGAAGAAACGAGCCCTGCCTGACCTTGTGTTGGCCAGGTCCCAGTAGGGGGTAAGCCTCCCCCTCTTTGCTGAGGGAGGGCCCTAGTAAATGTCTACACCCTAACAAGTTTGTCTAACATCCTGACTCGGGATCTAATTTTTGAACATAGTTATATATTTAAAAAAAAAACTCCACAGTTATTACAAAGAGAGAGAAAAAAGAGAAGTAAGAAACCGAGTTAACGACTCTACTAAGTAATGTGACCATAACCATGATGTAATATCAGATTTGTAAAACAATCTTAACTCTTCAGTCGTCAGCGCGTTGGATGCGTTGGCTTTCTTGTGTATGATCAGGCGTCACTCCGGCTTGGTGACCGCGCCGTGCGCCAAGCGGACGGCAACTGAATCTCTTCCTGCTGTCGGGTTGCTGTGGGTTTTCGCGCGGTGATATTCGTTGCGTCTTTTGAAGACCTCATTAGGGTAGTAGTGGTCCGCAAAAATCGTACCCTTCATAGAGCACCTCCTTCTTCTGCCATGCGCTCCGAAGAACATCTTCTTTCGTGTGGGAGTCCCCAAACGTCACAATGGATCGGGGCTTTTCGCGGTCAAAGCGCAACGTGCTGTCTGGTCACTGGGAAAGCCCAGCGTGTTTTTCAATTAATTGTCCAAAAATGTAATTATGTCGGCCCTTTCTTAATCTTCACATATTCCATATATCCAAAGGTTGTCTCTGCGCGCTGCTTCTAGGCTAGCTTGACGGTCCGTCTCTTATTTAATGACGATGCCGCCTGTAGCGCCGTCTCAGTCTCTTTGATTCGTCCCTCTTCCACTCAAGCATCAACTCCTCTTAACTCACGTTTAATATCCGCCTGTTGTTGGTTGTTGTCTTTTCTGAAGTCGCGTAGCTCTTTCAGGATATTCGGGAGGGTGGGCTCAGCTGTATCCATGCCCTCCGTGGCTAACCTTAGGTCAGGAGAGTAGCTCCAATCCACGTGGCTTTTCTGTTTCCTCATCTGTCGGAGTTGTGACTCTCTTACTTTTTGTGACTACCCCCGTTTCCATATTTAAAAGCAGTCTGCACTATTATAAGAAGATTAGCCTAGGGGTCGTTTAAACCATGCACGGAAAAAACAAAACAAAACAAAGCCTGCCGTTAAGAACCGGAAGTTCTTAACGATTAATTCTAGCTATGCAACGAACCCGAAGTTGTTCAGATCTTAAACCAAGGTTAAAATTTGATGCCAGGCCTTCTGGGTATGGGCAGCTCCTGCAGACACCTGATACCAACGCTGACCAGGTAACATCACTCATTTAATGTTGATCCATGCTCAGTCATCTGGACCTAGCGTCTTCAATGGGAGAAACGTTTCATCACTCATCCAAGTGACTTCTTCAGTCTCAGCTGACTGCAGGTTTTCCCAACCTTATAAACAGTACATTTCCACAATAAACCAGCCCACTGAATGAACAATCGTTCAGTGGGTGGTTTCAGTTCATATTGTCCAGATGAACAGAATCAACCTTTTGGGATCACTCATTTAAAACCGTAAGAAAGAGCTGAAGTATAGATGTTTGTTTTTAAATGGATGGTTTTTCCACAGATGCAAGTGGTTGAAGAGCTTCATCTTGCCCGCTCTGAGAAGAGATTGGAGGTGAATGTCTTGAAGAGCTATGGGGAACTCACCGCTATGGACATAGATTATCCCGAAGAAGGACCTGCAGGTACGTAAGCGTCGTCTCTTTCCTAAAGACGTCCCAATTTTGTACACTCGTCATGTGTTCAATTTTAAATCACA
The DNA here is from genome assembly GCF_056152115.1 of Neolamprologus brichardi. Classification (NCBI taxonomy): domain Eukaryota; kingdom Metazoa; phylum Chordata; class Actinopteri; order Cichliformes; family Cichlidae; genus Neolamprologus; species Neolamprologus brichardi. The sequence continues at coordinate 2,528,501 of NC_142120.1, read as the reverse complement.
CTTTGAGGAGTTTTTGGTTATTGTTTCAAAATTTCAAGTCAAGTATGTCAACTTTCAACTCACTAATTCAAACATCTGTAAGTGACAAAATTGAAATAATGACCCAAACTTTCAACTTGTGGCAGAAGCAATTTAACACATCTAACCCACTCGTAACTTGATCCATAATTTGACTTTTTTTAATTAATCCTTGTGTGACACAATATAAGCATCTGATATATATTTTTTAACCTCTGACTTATGGTTTTAGTTATTAATCTAACAAAATGGATATCTGATAAGACAACTGAGATGCTCAGCTCAAGTTAGTCTCAAGTAGTTTCTGAAATCGAGTTTCCACAAAACAATTATGTGGAAAGTAATATTATTTTTTGTGTTATTTTATTTATTGTTTTGATCATTTAGAAATAAGCAAGAAATTACTGAATTCAATCCAATGTTTTTTTTCTTCACAGGCAAAAAGTCGTCTCAGCAGGACCTGATCCTTGTTCTCGACACAAACATTCTCCTCAGTCACCTGGATTATGTGAAAAAGATCCGCTGTCACGGCCTCGGAGGTGTTTCACGCTATAATTTGCTATTAAAGCAGTAACTAATATTAACGGTGTTTTGTAGAATGATTTATAACATTTCATGTTGTTAAGGTTTTTTCAGTCATGAGTTAAATGCTTAAGTTATCTTCAAGCAGTGTATTTAGCCTTTTATCTTGAAAATCAATACAGTTACAAGAGAACTGAAGATAAATTTTTAATTTAAAAAACCGTTATGATCACTTCCACATTGTCAGATTGTATTTTTATGGATAAACTAATCAGTACTGTCTGCTTGCTCTGTGTTTACTTCATGTTCTGTTAGGCCTGGGCTTCCCCATTATCGTCATCCCCTGGGTGGTGCTTCAGGAGATGGACTCCCTAAAAATGGGAAGAGGCCTGTCAGGCTCCGTGGCCCACCTGGCGACTCCGGCCATCTCTTACATTTACAAGTGTTTGAAGAGCCGGGAACCTCGCCTGTGGGGCCAATCTATGCAGCAGGCCGCAGAGAGCAGCAGTGAGTGGGAACTTTGTCTCTATTACACAACCATTAGCCCATGTGAGAGCTGCCTGATAGGCTGTTGGGTGAATTGTTGACTTGATAAAAAAATAAATGTCACCGTCACCCTCAATAACAGCGAGCACATGTTCTATCCATTACAAAGGAACGTTACCAGGATGACAAGCAGATCCCACCTGAGATGTTTTCCACATGCCCTAATTTCTTCTTGTTGCGTGATGAAACTCCACTTGGAACCTTGTTAACATCCAACCATGCAAAATAGGATTTTTTGCCATTTTTCAAGTGGTCTGAAACTTTTGGTCGGGACTGTATTTTGTCATTGCTTGACTCCTCTGCACAGACACTAGGTGGCACTAACGCTGAACTCTTTCTCAAGAAATTAGTCACCATAATATACAATAAATATCTCAAGGGCACATTGTATCCGTGCATTCATTGCTGTGTTGATATTTTGTTACATTTTAAACAAGATCTGACAAAGTAGATGAGGAAGAAATATTTTGGGTTTATTTTGGAGCCTCTATGCCTTCAATATCTCTTTTAAAACAGGCATGAAATCTCCATCTTGTGTTTTCATTGTTGAGTCTTCCTGGTCTTTAACAGAGGAAAGACACGCTGTGTTCTTTTGTTTTTTGATGTCATGTTCCTGTCTGTCTCCCCTTGTGTGCAGACGGTCTGACTGCTGAGAATAACGATGACAGAGTGCTGCAGTGCTGCCTGCAGTACCAGAGGCTGTTCCCAGAGTGTGCTCTCACCTTATGCACGTGAGTTATCCCTCCTCCCCCCCTACAGTAAACTGCTGCTGCTGCAGAGTGTGTCCTCTGCTGATAATGCACATGCATGTGACTGTGAGTGGGTCCAGCCAGATAGTTCCAGTTGGGATGAGAGAAAGAAAGCGAGGGCCAGACAGCTATTGGCAAAGAATAGATGCGCTGAGCACGGGAATGTGAGTTTAGTTTAGCAACTTATTGGCTCCGATTTTATGACGCAGCTATTTTGTTTTGTTTTCATCATTTTGACCTATTTCACTGAGCTGTTTCCTGCTGTAGTCATCGGTTGTTTTGCTAAATCAAATTAGCGTGCAGACAGCGTTTCAGTGTCGCACAGTGAATTGATGAGTGTGGATGTCTGTGAAAATAAATCGTCTTAATGCTTTATCACTGCCCCCTGATTAAAAACATGCTTCTATTCTGTCGTCAGCAATGATAAGAATCTGTGCAGTAAAGCCCTCCTGAGTGGGGTGAAGGCACTCTGCAAGACTGACTTGGAGGAAGAGGTTGGGAGATCCAGACATGGCCTTCAGATCACTGGAGACATTCAGGCTTCTGTGCCACCGCGCAATAACCCTCAGGTCTTATCGCCAACGCTGAGCACGAGGTGCCCACCGGTTCAGCCACACGGTCAAAAGAAAGCAGACTTTTATGTGGGAGTCCTACACAAAGGTGAGCTGGAGGTTAATGTGCTGCTTCATCATCATGCAGTAGTTAATGGCACATACCATCTATGCACTAGGAATCCCCCGCAACACATGCACTTCCTGTTTTCCTTCCCTCCCTTCCTATATTAACTGTACACAAGAAGTGCACAGAGTTAGTATTACAGATGTTCATTTCTAGTCATTTACTCGTATGTGCTCTGTATCTACTGCCTGAAATCACTCAAACATTTAAAATACTCGTATGTAACTGATCACAGGCAGCAAGCAGCTCAGTGAAGGAGACGAGGAGAGGACAGTGAGGGACCTCAGCGGATGCATTTCTGCATTAGAAGACTGTCTGAGGGAGGTGCTGTCTGAAGTTTTGCAAGTGGAGATGAAGGCTGCTTACGATGACCTCTGGCTTGAGGTAAAATAAATAAATATGGGGAATTTCACATCACTTTTTTTTTTTTAAACATTTATTTATTGGTTTTAACCGGTTTTACATGGTGCACTGTGAGCAAAAATAAATAAATAAATAAAAACCACAACAACAACAGAAACAACATAATAATAGAAACAAAAACAAAGCAAACCATAACAAAAGGGAAGGACAGATATACAAATCAAGTTAGTTTCAGGCTGTTAAGTCCACAGTGTGCACGTTGCAGTTCTCCAGAAAGTTGTAGAATTTTGACCATATAGCCTAAAACTTGTCCAGTTTATTTCTTAATGTATAAGTTATTTTCTCCATAGATAGTATAGATGTCAGTCCATTAAGCCATTGAGATGGTCCACATATTTTTTGATTTTTCCAGCACATAGCAACACAGCGCTTGGCTTCCAAAAGTCCAATCGTTAACAGAGCTCTATTGTTTGCAGCAGGTACAAAATTATTCGGGTATATATTTAAAATACATATTTTAGGATGAAGTGGAATCACATCACCAATAATTTGACTCAACAGATTTAATACCTTTTCCCAAAAGATTTTCACATGTGGACACTCCCATATACAGTGAAATAAAGCGCCCCTGTCCACTCCACACTTAATACAGGTGTCTGGGATGTTTGAGTTAAAATGATGCATTTTTGATGGAGTAATATATTGTCTTGTTAACCATTTATATTGAAGTAGCCGAGATTGCACATTAATTGAATTTCACATCACTGACACTAAAAACAGGTTCATTAGTTAAATGTTAGGTTGTATCAATATGCTGTTATAATATAAGAAGTTACTTTAGATACAAGAGCATGGGTACGGTGATTGATGAGCTCCTCATAAGTGACATGTTCATTCTGTAAATAAAACTGTAATGTAAGTAATTGGTTCATGATATCATTCTTTGCATTAACAGATCGTTTATTTAAAGCCACCGTGGACACTTCAGGATGTCTTACAGTGTATAAAAAAGCACTGGATTGCTGTTTTTGGCCACCTTATCCATCGGAAGAAGGAGCAAACTGTTTTAAAGCTCATCAAATTTTTCAACTCAGGTAAGCACAAATATAGGAAAATATAGAAAATATACTCTTATGTACTCGGTGGTTACAAATAGCGAGTCTGTTATTAGCCTTATTTTGGAGTCTTTGGTGATTTGAAGATTTAACAGGCAGCATCGTTGTGAAGGACATCACGTCTGTTTCTTGGATCTCGCAGGCTTGATAGAGTCAGACGTTCTAGATGAAAGCATGATGACGACAGTTTCCTAGGAGCTTGTGTCCATATTCCCCTGAGAGTAAACAGCAGAATTTAATGTGTATAAAGGCAAATACTGTATAATTTTTGTAGCTCTGTAGTCATTTCAATGTTATAAACTGAAGCTTCTGATAGTCAGTTATGCAGAAAGTTACATTATTAGGCGATAAAATGTCCAATTTCTGATACGCTGAATTATTTGTATAGAAAACGGTGCTTTCCCTGCACCGTGGCAGAGAGCGTTGGTGAAACACTGAGTCATCCCTCGAATGTAAGCCTTCCACCGTGGGGGTGTGATGTTGTCCGCCCTGCACTGTGCTAGAACCCTAAAGAACTGCGTGCAGAATCAGGTCATTTGCTAAAGTAGGAGACAGAAATGTGGGTCAGGAAGACGCTGAGTCGCCCACTGCAGCACGTCTTACTGCTGGATCCCCTTTGTGTATTCTTACAGTGCTGTGTGTGTGTGTGTGTGTGTGTGTCTGTTTCTCATGCTCTGCGTCCACCTGTGTTTAGCTGCCCAATCATTTTTAATCCAGGCAAGAATGTTAATAGATTAAACAGTGTGGTTTTGTCCTTGCTGCGTGTTTTTGTGCGTGTTTGTGTATCCTTGGTTCACATGCTTGATTTCTTGGTACCACGCAGCCTGGCTCTGTGCCAGGAAGCTGAGAGAAAGGCGAGCAGAAGGAGGAAGGGAAGGCTGGATGGACTGTATCTGAGGCTAAGAACAAATCTGGGAGTGGAAAAGTACTGCGTGTGATTTTCTGGTATCCCCTAAGAAGGCTGTGGGGGTGTGTGTGTGCCTGTGAGCGTGTATTCATATCTTTGTGGGGACCAAAAATTGGAAGTTTAGTATACTTGAGGGGACCAACAGCTGTCATGGGGAACAAAATCCTGGTCCCCAAAATGTGGTTTTAGTGTCAGGGTTACAATTGGGTTGTTGTCAGGTTTAGGGTACGAGTTATGGAAAGCATTATGGTGATTAGATGTTTGTTTTTTAAAAATAGCTGTGTTTGTGAGGACAGACTGTCTTCATAGACATCTGTAAGGTAACAATATTCTCACTGTTACAGCTGGAAATGGGAGGATAAGCATCCTGATAGATGTGTAGCTGTTACTGTAAAGAATGCAAATATATGAAAACATACTCTTCAAGATTCAAAGTGTTTATTGTCATACGTACAGAAGAAATAGCATTTCTGTGTGATTGAATTCTTCCTTTGCTGTCCATACACAAATGCCAAGTTAGGTAAAGGATTTTTAAAAGAACAAGATAAATAAAGATAAAAAATAAGGATAAAAAATAATGGAAGATAAATAAATAAGTACAAAATAAGTCAGGGAAGACAAGTGTGGAGATGTTGATGTAGATGGATGTACAAGGAGCTTAATGTGCAAAGTGTCTGACATGCAAATTGCCGTTGAGGTAGGTCAGCTGTTCAGGAGTCTGACAGCAGGGGGGAAGAAGGAGCTGTTGAGCCGGGACGTTCTGGGTTTCAAACCTTCGTCTGGAGGGCAGAAGTGTGAACAGTCCGTGTTGGGGGTGTGTGGGGTCTTTGAGGATGGAGGCGACGCTCTGCAGAGAGGGCAGCCTAGTCTCTGACCTTCATATTTATAGAAAATAATGTGTTTATTGTGTAAAATGTTGATGTGCTGTAAACCTTCATCTATGTGTGGATGTATGTTTTCTTGCACAGTATGTGCACATGCAAGCTCCCTGTCAGTCTGCGCTTCTATAGGTTTCCACCTGACTATAACAGGAGCGCAGCAGCTCTGCAGCAGAGCTCACTTTCATAATAGTTCAGTTTTTGTTACGTGATGTAAAACAGAGTTCATTCAGCTTCATTCATTTAGCACATTTTAGTTAGGTGAGATTAACCTTTATGTGCAGTCAGCTGATGGGCAGACTGACTGCATGTGTGTGTTTTCTCAGGTGAAACGGTGGAGCGTGAAGCCATCTCAGAGGCCGTTCAAGATGCCAAAGAGCTTGTGGACGCTTTTTCGAGTAGATCAAAGCGCGTTCCACGAGCCGTCGCTGTACTGGACGACATTTTGAACAAGCTACGACCTCAGGTCAGCTCGAGTGCATTTGAAGACTTAATGGGTTTTTGTGTATGTTGTATCGTGGTTGTTGTGTCTGTTTGTGTCACGTATATTGTAAGGGAAATATTTTTAAAGTCTGATAACGAGCTAAACATTACCCATTTTCTTATTAAACTTAGCAATTTGAGTTTTTTTGTTTGTTTTGAAACATATTTTTCGTATTGTTTCTCAGCCAAACCTTCCTACGGGGGGAGAATCTCCCACCGGCGACGTTGTCATGAATGACGATGACGATAGCGGAGACTCTCACCAGGAAGTGTGGGCCGTCTTTGAGAGGATCTGGTCTCACGTGTGTCAACTAAGGTGGGCGTGTTTGTTATTGGAGTGTTGGGATTATACTGCAGGTGCCATATTAGGATTACTTACTAGCACATATGCTTGGATTTATTTAAATAACTATGTCAGCATCAGTTCAGAAGTTAGCGTCTTCTGCTGCAGCACCGTACTATGATGATGGTATAAGAGCCAAGTGGTTCCAGTTGTGGAGGAATTACAAAATAGTGACGTGAAATCATTTGCCAGGACAAAAACACGCTTTGGAGTTTATTTTGAAGCGTGTCTTGTTTTTCTTTCCGTTCCGCTGACCCCCTGAAATCTTTTGCTCTGTTTTGTTTTAGCTTGGAGGTGTTCAAAGCTCTGGGCTTTGACCCTCACACCAGGCAGTGCCTTCAGCCAGAGGGAGCTGCTCCACCACCACAGGACGCCTTGGCCTGCTTGCACAAACTGTCCTCCATGGTCTCGCAGCTGCTCCAAGCTTTCAGCAGGTATGTCATGTCAGTTAAAAAAATACCGCTGGAGGCCTCTTCCTGTTGCTTCATTAGATTTTAGGAGTGTGTGCGTCACAGTCGCCGTTTCACAAATCTCATAGGTACATCTGGATCCGTGTCCTTCAGTAACCTCCACAGAGGAGCGTGATCTTGCTTAACCTGTCACGCTTTCCTTATGCTTTCACAGGCGTGTCTCACCTTCGCCTCAACAAGTAGCTTTTCGAAGAAGTCCTTTAAACGGCCATCCCTCCCCTTTCTGTGCGCGTGTGTTTTATGCTGTCATTGCTCTCGGGCTTCATTCGGCACCGTAGCGCAGGCTGTAATCTCCGTGACCTTGTAGCTTCGCCTTATCACCTTTCCCATGACGCAGCAGTCTGTGCTTCAGTGTAGCGGGAAGTTTCTGGTAGGAAAAATGTCTAGAATGCACTTCTTGTGCCTGCATTGTCAGCGTGTGATACGTTCACATGTAAGAAGCGTGTTGTTATCACACTGGGAAAGACCCGAGTCAGTCTTTGGTTCGTTCTCACGTTTACATAACACGAATCATCACAGTCGTCTGCAGCGATGCGGCTGCAGTCACGTGCTTTTCATTTGTTTTCCATTCACTCGGTTTCACTCGGAAAATTCAACAACAGCGCTTTTTCACGTTGTGCAGTAGGAAGAGCTTGCAGACATAACAAAGTTAAGAATCGCCGATTTCCATTTGACCGCTTCCATTTCCCAGAGTTGTGAATCGTAGCTCGGCGTCGACCTCGTTAATCCCACCTCGCTTCTGTGCGCGGGACACAAAAAGTGACAATTATTTGTTATCTATTTCCCGTACAGCATTCAGTGTGACATTTGGGTGTCTTTAAGGGAAGGTAACAATAAACCGCTGCCATCCAAAGGACGAGGCGTCTCCTGATGTTCAGCCTGGTGTCAGATACACTCTGAGTAGGGATGGGTATTGATAAGATTTTCACAATTCTGATTCCGTTTTCGATTCTTTATCGACTCTTTTTAAAAAAGGAGAACACTAAGGTCGATTAGCTTAGAACTTTGTTTTATATCTTCTCTTCGAACAAGATAGAAATTTAGGAGTAACATGGCCTTACAAACCCAACAGTGAGATCTTAAGAGATCCAGCCTACGGCTCTTCAATGGGGTGTCACAGGGTCCCCAGGAAAAAAAATTGTAAATGTAAAATAATAAAATAAATCTTCTTCTGTAGCAATAACAAAGTGTAACATAAATTATTCTGTAGCAATTACACAAGAATATCCAGTAATGTCCCTGCCTACAATTAAACACATTCACTTACTGAAAATCATCTGCTGTGGCAAACGGCTGCAAGCCTTTGACCACAAACTGAGTCACTGCTCGGTGACATTCGTCTATCCTGCCTGAAAGGAGACGCTAACGGTAGACTGCAGCGAGAACTGCCAGCATCTGAGCCAGACTCTGTCTCTCTCATCATGGTCACCTAAACGCACAGTAATGGCAGGTTTGTAATAAGGCAGATCGCGCTAACATAATCTGCACTGTTAGTTGATTATTTACCTGCCGCATTAACAGGAGAGGACGTGCAAACGTTACCGCTGCTGCTGGGTTGAGATTCACGAGTCCGGAGCGGAATTAAAAACACGACATTCATTTAAGGTCATCGCGTGTTTTGTGAGCAAATGCTTTTGCATATTCGTAGTGTTTCCTCCCTTAAATGAAATATCTAGTTTGCAAGTATTGCAAGTTGCCCTGTTGTCATCCGTTCTCGTGAAGTATAACCAAACTTTTGAGCGTTTGAGCGGCTTAGTCGCCGTGTTTCCTGCCAGGTAAATGACGCTCCGCAACGTGGTGACGTCATTCGGGGCGACTGGAATCGATAAGGGAATCGTTTGCAAAAATGGCAAACAATTCCAAGGAATTGAAACAGTGGGAACCGGTTCTCAACAAGAACCTGTTTTCGATACCCATCCCTAACTCTGAGTTACAAAAACAGTGTAGAAAAGCTTTTGCTCTGGTAGTGACACAGCGTTTGTGGTGACATAAAACAATCTGTTGTTGTTTTAAAGTATGTGAAATTTCTCACAGTGTGATATCCTGAAAGCCCCTCAAACCATTTAACCCTCCGAGCTCGTCTGTTTTTATTGTTTTTGAATGGTGGGACTTTGTTACCAGATATTACATCACATCTAACATATGATCTGGTGAAGCTGCAGATAATATTGTCTGTACAAAAGCCTCCTGACACGTTGCGCCACAGCGGCGTCCTTTTCGAAGACTCTGATAATCCTGCTTTCTCTTGAGTTTGCGGCTGCTGCGTCCGTGCGTACCCGTGGGTGTGTGCGAGGCTAATAAGAGCCACTTTAAATAGATAGTAAAGTAAACACACAGTGAATCCATCAGATGGGATACTGTCTGTAAACATCTAAGAAGGACATACCAGAATATGCATAATGGCCGAAAAACACGAGTGCTTTCAGTCAAGCGAAAAGCTGGAAACAAAAATGGGAACTTGTGTCACACTGAGTGATATTGCTGTGAATGCATTTCCACATTAGTGTGAAGCATGTCGAGTCAGGTCACGATTAAAGACTCTGATGTCTGCCAGCATGACAAATATTATAAATGTGAATCACTGCAGGATTTGCATTCTGGTGGATTATTAGCAGGAATCTGTGTGTTTGTAAATCTGCGCCGGTCCGTACGCATGCATGTGTGTATTGGGCTGCACGAACATGGTTGCCTAGGAGACAGCCGGGCTCATTTTCATGTGTTCGAGCAGAGCTATGAGTCATTCCATGCACGCTATCGCGCGTCTTCCTCTTTTTCATTTTTCTCATTCTGCAGACACTAGATATGGATAATTTAGGACGCTGTCATTTCCTATCATTTTCTCCTATTTCCTATCCTTCCATCCTCGTTGCTCTACTGCCATTCCTTCTTCTTCTTTCTTTTCGTGTTTCTCGCTCTGCATTATCCCCATGCATCAGAGTAATGCACTTAATGACAGTGACACACATTTTATGCAGATGCACGGTTGTGGATGAATGCGCGGATAAAACATGGAACTGCAAACGCATTTTGTCTGGCACAGTTTTAATCTGAGCAAATTAGTGCAATTGCAGAAGAACATTACACACCGGTTAAAACCATCTACCAAATATTTGGTGACGAGCGCTGTGTCCGGGCCTTTGGGTTGCGCACACAGTGTGTCTGGGGGGCTCTTTGTGATGGTTCATGAACCCGAGCGTTTGTTTTTCCTTTTGATATTTAGCCTTTATTCAGATATTATATTGTTGAAATCATGTAACACGCTGTACAGGTCCAGGGACTCACTGCTGAGTTTGCTTTATAGGCTGCCATCGTGAAATAGGGGTGCTGTGGTTTCCTTTCACAGCCATGTGAATGCATGGACGCTTAACTCGTGACACTAAATCGTCTGCATGTGTTGATGTGACAGTGCTGCTGCCTCTGTGTTAGAGGACAGACTCCAGGGCCCCAACCCTGAGCTGGCTAATCAAAGCTGAAATGTATCGATCCCAGTGGGACTTTCTTGTAACGGAGATCAGTTCTAACATCGTGCTTTTCTGTTTTCAGTGTCTTGTTATCAGCTCCCGGCTTAGAAGAAGTCCAGACACTGCTCAGCATCATCAACTCCAACAATGTCAGTGGCGTATGACAAATATTGGTACAAAATTAGATGCACTGGACTTTGCCATGCTAAGCTCTTCTTAATGTGCTGTTTGCTTTTAGCTCAGATGAACTGCTTTCTGTTTCAGATAGTAACTGAGACTTCCAGGTTAACCGCCAAAGGCCTGCTCGACTGTTTTTCACAACCGGACTACAGGTAGGGAATATTCATCTATGTAACATAACTGTATTTTTATTGTTAAATCTAAATGGCTGCTTTGGAGCTTGGTAAAAGCGTGATGTGCGTGATACTCAGAGCGTGCCATTAGCTATAACTTCCTTCTTACCAGGTATCGTATTCAAGCATGTTCTCGAAATTCTTGCGCTCTCTGTTGCAGCGTGTCCAGGCGAGTAGCTGTTACAATGACTGTGTCATGCCAACATTTCCAAACAGTCGTGCAACTCATTGTTAATATATTTCCTGTTAGCCATACCTTAGCAACCACTAAGCTGCTAGCTTATAGGTGCAGTTAGCGTGTCCTTGTCAGTTGCAGAGCCATAACTACACGCGTCTCACAGGGTGAAGCCTAAACAGGAGATCAGTGATTAGTAACCCGGCGGCTTTGTTTGAATCTTGGAGATGTAGCAGTGCTGCTGTACAGTCTCGTAAAGTAAAAGAAGGGTCACAAGTGAATTGAGTTTTGTGTCACCTCATTAAGCTGCCTTTGGATTCAAGAGCTTATTTTAACCTGAGCTCTATCTCACTGTTATCTGTTGAGATGTAAATTTGAAGTAGGTCGGACTTTCAAGGAGCCTGATGAAGCGCTGAGCAAAGGGCTGCGCACAGAGCAACCTCTGCCCTCGTTTTATATCGCGTAACGTGACACATGAGCTTTGCATTTACGCATTCAATCTTAAATACCCGTCATAAACTGTTATAAAGGGAACATATTATAGGATATAAATGTCATCATTACGTCACAGATTTTGGACCGTTTTTGTCTGCTTGTAACCTTCAACGTGGTTGAGAGTGTTTAAGCTGTGAGGCCTGTTTGTGTCTTATACACACGTGCATTATTTTATCACTATGTCAGATGGTTTTATTCAACTTCTGCTTGTATTTTTAAAGTTTTAATAAACAGACTTTAATCTTACGTGAAAACTCAGCCACACACACAGAAACGAGCAGAATCACTACACCCGTCAGTCCATTGTGATGTCAGCTGCCATGGAAACAGCCACAGTTTTATGTATTCAACCGTCAGTTTTTTGTCTAACTCTCAAAAGGTTTCTCAGATCGTGACATCACTCCAGCCGTCACTGTTATTAGGATTGATTTTGTTTGTCTTCAGTCGATTGAACATTCATGGATGACTTCATAGATCAGGGGAGGGCCGGTGTCATTACCAGGCCTCTAGAGAACTTCAAGACATGCTGATGAGGTCATTTAGCCATTTAAATCAGCTGTGTTGGATCAAGGACACATCTAAAAGCTGCAGGACACCGGCACCGAGTCCTGGAGTACCCCTCATATAGATAATAATAATAATAACTTTATTTATAAAGCGCTTTCAAACAGTGCTGTACAACTATTTGAAACTAAAGAGATAAATAAAATAAAAGTGATACATGGCAATACAAGTAAAAAACACAATACAAGTTAAAAACAGTAAAAATTTAAAAACTAAAAGCCATAGAATTAAGACGTAGGATAGGGTGAACGAATGTGTCTTCACCTTAGTTTTAAAAACCTCCACAGAGCATCTTGAGGGAGGTTGTTCCATAGAAACGGGCACGAAAAGAAAAAGCTCTCCAATAGTCTTTTTTTCTGGCTCTAGGAACCTTTAGAAGGCCAGAGATCGGAGAGCGAGAGAGGGAGAGGAAGAAGTTTTTATATATAATATATACTTTAGGGGACTGGATGGCTTGGGGATAGAAGCTCCTCTTGAGTCTCTCTGTCTTTGCCCGGATGATGCAGAACCTTCTACCAGATTGCAGGAGTTGGAACAGTTTGTTGCCAGGATGGGACGGGTCCTTCAGTATCTGCGCTGCTCTAGTCCGGCATCTCCCGGTGTAGGTGTCCTGAAGCGGGGGGAGAGCAATCCTGCAGCAGCGTTCAGCTGTACAGATCACTCTCTGAAGAGCTTTTTGGTCCTTCACACAGCTGTTCCCAAACCAGGATGTGATGTTCTGTGTGAGGATGCTCTCCACAGCGCCTGTATAGAAAATCCTGAGGATCTCTGGAGAGACCCTGAACTTCCTCAGTTGTCGTAGGTGATACAGGCGCTGCCTTTTTGGTCTGGACCTGAATGTGGGCAGACCACGTCAGGTCTGAGGAGATGTGGACACCGAGCTACTTGAAGGATTCGTCTGATTCTGGCTGTGTTCCTCAATCTTTGTTATCTCTTTTACATGAGACTCAAAGGAGAGCACCATGTCGAACCACACGCCCGAGTTTTTTACCTCGTCCCTGCAATTTATGACACTATCATCAATTTTCAAGATGAGATTTTGGGACAAGTGCTAAAATTTTTGTGGCCGAGATGCACAGGGGTTTTTTTGTTTGGGTTTTTTTTGTTTTTTTTTTTGTTTTTTTTTTTGTTTTTTGTTTGGGTTTTTTGTTTGTTTGTTTGTTTGTTTGTTTGGTTTTTTTGTTTTGTTTTTTTGTTTGTTTTTTTTGTTTTTTTGTTTGGTTTTTTGTTTTGTTTGTTTTTTGTTTTTTTGTTTGTTTGTTTGGTTTTTTGTTTTGTTTGTTTGTTTGTTTGTTTTGTTTGTTTTGTTTTGTTTTTTTGTTTGGTTTTTTTTCTGTCCCATTTGGTTCTTTATCTGTCAGAATTGTTGTCTGAAGACCAACAAGGAGACCCAATGGATTTACTTTACCAAATGGATCATCACGGCCTTGCCGTATTGATCCATTTGATCGACCTTTGTTGTTATTATTTATTTTATTTTATTTTCAGTTGTTACAGACGGGACAGACATGACTAGGAGACAGGAAAGGGAGAAAGAAAGATGAAGGAACAGAAAAACAGAGGGACAGTGAGAAAGGGCACTTAAAAAAAGAAAAAAACCTCCTGGATCACCTGTTGAGAGAAAAATGACTCGTTTTGTGCTTGATCTTGCTTATTGTGTCATCAGAGCTGAGAGCATTATCAGATGACTTTCCTGTATTTCAGTGACTTTCTTGCCTGGAATAATCACGTGAAGTCAGATGTTTTATTTAGTGTTTAAAGGCAGCATGTGCCGTGTCACTTCCCAGAAGAGCTCTGCGGTCGCATCGTTCTGGCTTTTGTCGCCACAGATCACCGCTGACAGGCTCTTTGTTTTGATCCTAAATGTTTTATTTGTTACATTCGCCGTGAACCAATCTAGGACTTCACTTAGCGAGCGCGTTGCCGGCAGTGTTAAATATTTGATTTCTTTGCTGAGCGCAGTGGTATTATGTCACGAGTTATATAAGGCCTCGGGAGGCGCTGGTTTCAGCTGATAAGATTTTACTGTGTCAGGTTAAATAAAACGTGTTCTGTGTCGCTTATCGTTCTCGATAACATACTTTTTATAATGCTATAAAACAAATTTAAAAATAATCAGCGATAGGTCTATTACTCTGCACATAGAAGCACCTGGTACTGCTTTCTGTTATTTGATATAGGAACGCCATTGTGTGTTTAGTAAGAAAGGATATTGTGCAAATCGAGCACAGAGCTTGTGGGCAGTCACATGTGCTTCTAAAAGACATCTAGATTTTGAACAAAGAGGCATTTTTTTTGCAGATTTTGAGCTGCTGGTACCGTGGGAGGATGCAATAAGGAAGCATTTGAGTGCTAGTTGACTGATGCAGCTGTCTCAGGGCCTTAACACAAACCAGTGACACTCTGATCAACCCTGGCAGGGCCTCCTTGGATGAGGGTGTCTGGTGATAATGGCCGAAACACCCAATGAATCCAAGGTCCACTACTGACGATGTGTCCCACATTTTAATATGATAATCTAGATCAGATCTCTAATCCCTAAAGCTAACCAAGGAAGGTAAAAATGGCAGATTATTTTGGGTAAAAGACCGAAACACCCTGAATGAATGTGATGTCCTGCGACTCAGCTCAGTTTGCCTTCTGTTAAAATCCACTCAGCTCCAAGAAATATTCAAATCCACACAGCCCTGTTTCTGCTTTTGTTTGAAAACATCTGTTTTGTTTTCATGGAGTCATCAGTCTGATGATGACACCACACCACACTCGCAGACGTGCCGTCAGGTTGATGCCCGATGGCTTTAGTGCAGAGCAGCGTGGCTGTTGGTTACCGCAGCCGATAATCGAATGACTCAGTTATCACCGAGTGCTTGTTCACGCATTAGCCACGTCCATGTTTAACTTTCATATCGTTTTTGGCATAACACGCTGACTCACTCGACAGATTTAGCGGCGACTCCTTCTGCCGTCGTCTCATGTCATGAAATTTACACATTAGTTTTCTGTAACTCGGTCACACGGAGCATCCAGAGGGAAACGCCGCTCTGCCGCTTCGTAAGCCTGTGGGGAACAGCACATCGTTCAGCACAAGAAAGCCTCGGGCGTTACGTTAGTTAATTTTCTGTTCATTATACTCGAGTGCTGCTCTGTGTCTGATAAGGCAGATCGGTCTCCTTCAGTAATAGAAGCTTTTATTTCGCCCTCTCGTGCCTAATGTTAGTGAAATATGAATCTTTGTTTTCATGTGTTGCATTAATTTGAATGCACCGCCTTCGCTTGCTCTTTATGTTCATCGGACACTTTAAAAAATCTTCTTATTGATCAGTAATTAGAATTCTTTGTCCACATCACAGTGACAAAGAAAGATTTCTCTGTGCTTATTGGCAGGACCGGTGAGGGAAAAGGGAAACATGAATATAAATTAGGGCTGCCACGATTAGTCGACTAGTCACGATTACGTCGGCTATCAAAATTGTAGACGACTGATTTAATAGTCGACGCGTCGTTTGAAGCTTTGTAAGATCACAAAAGACGCAGGAATAAGTAGTAGGATTTAAGAGTGTAATAACGGACTGAAACAGAAGATGGCAGCACTGCATGTACAAGGATGCCAGCTGCCGTTAAACCTCGAAGAAGAAGAAGCTGTGTCCCAGAATTCATAGCGCAGCCCAGCTCAGTTTCCAACAATGGCGGCAGCTAGTTAGTTTTAATATTACTCTTATTATTCTTTCTGGGTCACAAAATAAACGTTTAACATATTTTCAGGCGAGAATGTAGCTGTGTAAACCTCAAATATCTGCTCAGTTTATCAAGACACCACATATTTTCAAAAGCGCTCCGACGTTTTCGGAGACGTCTGTTAGCCACTAGCTCGATAGCTAGCCGGGGGCTAGGCTAACTAGAGCCGTGAGAACACCGGACTCCAGGCTAATGTTTTCAAACCCACCGCCTCTTTCGCTACTCGGGTTAAACATATATAAGTCACTTAGATAACTTAAACATGTTATTGTTTGGCTTTTTTTTAGTATTTTATTTGTTCCTGAGTAAATCGGTTTGGCTGAGATTAAAGTTATAGTTTTTACACAGCTGAATAAACGTCAAGCAGACAGCTGATTATCAGAAGTGTGAGATGCTCGAGAATTTACTCCGGTGTCCTGTTATATTTTAGATAGCAAGGAGTTTATTAAACTTCACCGAAACAATCTGCAAATTTCATTAAAATTTAATAAACTATCATCTTGTCTTTATTTTTAGTTGGCACATACCTTAAACACTTAAAGCTGTAAGCTAATAATAGTTATATAAGAGCAGATGCTGCTGGTGCAATAAGCTGTACGTTTTGCGTCCAATGGATGATGATCTGATTAGTCAAATAATCGGTGACTAGTCGACTATCAAAATAATCGTTTGTGGCAGCCCTAATATAAATGCAACCATTTTCGTCTTTATTGTTACTGTTGTGATGCTTTTTGCTCAGATGCAAGATTCTAAATGTTCTTGGCGCCATCAGAGGGGAGGGAATACAATCGGAGGCTTTCTGCTCCTGCTAATCACATGATGCTCTGCTTTAGAACATCTCACCATGCAGCACATCATCACGTGGTCCTATTTTCAGTTGAGTGCAAATCATTAGTGTCTCCCGGGGACATGCATTAACTACCTGTCAAACACATGTAGGCTGTTATGTAACACAGAGCAGCAGCACAGCAGCCCTTCCCCGTGTACACACTGTCGATGTGCGTCACTGACACTTGGACACTCTTTTACGTGACAAATGTGTCGCAGTAGTTTGTCAGTGTAAACACTTTGAGGGAAGCTTGTCTGTCCATGGCGCACTCTGGAATGCAAAACCAGCCCAGTTGCCACCAAGCAGCACATCCTGGGAGCAGCCTGTACCCATTTCCACAGGCTCCAAAAACACACAGCTGCACCCTGGGGTGAGGAACGGGAAGTGGATGGATAGCAGTCAGCAGATTCCTCTCCTTCCTGCAGTTGCACAATCATCCAGTGAAAACAAAGAAAAAAGGCCAACGAGCAACAAGCTCCCTCAGCGTCTCCGCTGCTAAGCAGCTGCTGCCAAGATTTCAGCAGCAAGTTTGCATGTCTGTGCATGCCGAACCCTCGTTACGTGCGTTTGCAACTGCCTGGATGTACTGTACTGTAGTAGCGTTACCAAAAAAATTAGCTCAGCTGAGGGAAACGTGCTTAAATAGCTGCCAGTGAAATCCAGAGCTTCTGGAAGCTGCCGTGTACACAGAAGCAGCATTGTCTGTTGTGAGCGCGATCAGCACATCCAAAGTGCAGTTATCAAACTGTTAGTGTAGAAAAGTCTGGATTCATCCACACGGTGCCATGTTCGGTTTCATTTTCAGGCATCAATTCAAGACGACGTGTTGATTATTTCAGGAAAGACTTTCTAACTTCAACTTTCACAGTTTCAAAATTACAAATAGGAAAAAGCCTTAAGCAAACGTTCGGGCAGCTCATGTGGCGAGTGCACGGCACCACTCTGTTAGGTAACTGTCACAGCTTTTAAAGGTTTTGAGTGCCTTCGGGTTATGTGGGGTTATTTAGGGGTTTTTGGGGGGTGGAGGGCTGCAGTGCAAAGACTGAAACTAACCTACTGAATGAGCAACGTGAATGGTACTCATGGCCATTGATCAATGGTTGCTGATCAATGATCATGACAATTTGCATATTAATAATCAAGGAACTGAGCTCCCAGCCCATTGGTCATTCAGTGGTGCTGGTGTCAGTCATTGTGCAAATGTCCTGTTTATACGGTTGGAAACCTGCAGCTGAGACTGAAGACGTCACCTGATGATGATGAAACGTTCTGCTGGTGGACGGCGAGGACGTGTCTAAACCTTTAGCTTTTGTTTCTAGAGATAACACCTTGTGAATTATCAGGTTTGGTAGGATCATCCGTATTGTTGTCATCAGAAGTGTTAAACTATCGTTGTTTACCTACAAACCATTCTTCATCTCACCGCTGAAATGTTCCCTGTGCCACTTGCTGCAACGTCTTTACTCTTAGAAACTCCTGTTGTTTAGTTCATCAGTCCACAGGCTTGTTTCGATGCTCGTTTGCAGACTTGTAGTGCAGATTTTTATGGGGAGGTCACAGGAACAGACTTTTCCCAATGACTCTTCCATGAAGGTCGTATTTATGCCGCAGATAAGAACGGTGCAACGCCATCCCCGACTGTGCTTCCAGGTCTTTTTAAGTGAAACAGGTTTTCATTTCTTGCTGTCCTGTGAGCAGTTCTCTTGAAAAGTGCTGCGATCTTCCAGATCTCAACTTGACCTCCATTCCCATTGACACGATCAGGCTTAAAACATTTCATTAGCCACAGGCTTTTTGGACATTAGATCGGTGTCCACTCTCAACTCCTTGTCGCACACTAAGAGACATTTCTGGAGCGGGGTTCTCAGGGTTTTATGTTTAAGTCGTTTGTTGCTGGTTTTTAGTTTGTTCTTTTGTCTTTTTGAGAGCTGACGCAGTCTCTAAGGCATAGGTGTCAAACTCTGGCCCGCGGGCCAAATTTGGCCCGCAGCCTAATTACATTTGGCCCGCGAAGCCATACTGAATTACTATTGGAGCTGGCCTACTGGTATTATACAGCTAATATATATATTGTTTAGTATTAAGCTTTGTTTGTTCCATATTCAGTTTTTCAGCAAAACTTGTTTGAGTCCATAAGAAAAGATTCATTATATCTAGAGGAAGATTTTTTTTTTTCAATAAATATTAACGTTAGCCCGCGACTTTGTTCCAGTTTTGAATTTTGGCCCACTGTGTATTTGAGTTTGACACCCCTGCTCTAAGGGGATGGGTTTAGCGGGATAACAGGAGGAGGGAAGCTGCAGAGAGGCATTGAAGATGCAACTCTGCTTCCTGCTCCCAGCTCTGGATAGTCACATTTTGGGGGGTTTTAATAAATTTGGCAAGATTTCTAGAAATGAGAGCTGCTCCATCCAAAGTGGGATGGGTGGCAGCTCTCCTGAGAGACAAAGTGTCACACACAAGCTTCCTTCTGTAAAGCTTAGCCCATCTTAAACACTGTGTAGTGGTGGAGTGTGCATTCCTGTGTGAAGTGCCGTACGTTTGACACTTTCTGTTGAAATGTTCAATTCAATTTTATTTATACAGGCGCTTTATATTATAAGGTAGACCCTACAATAATACATACAGAGAAAAACCCAACAATCATATGACCCTCTATGAGCAGCACTTTGGCGACAGTGGGAAGGAAAAACTCCCTTTTAACAGGAAGAAACCTCCAACCAGGTTCAGGGAGGGGCGGGGCCATCTGCTGTGATTGGTTGGTGTGAGAGAAGGAAGACAGGATAAAGGACAGGCTGTGGAAGAGAGACAGAGGTTAATAACAAGTATGATTCAGTGCAGAGAGGTCTGTTAATACATAGTGAGTGAAGAAGAAACACCCAGTGCAT
Organism: Neolamprologus brichardi; assembly: GCF_056152115.1. NCBI lineage: Eukaryota > Metazoa > Chordata > Actinopteri > Cichliformes > Cichlidae > Neolamprologus > Neolamprologus brichardi. The sequence goes on along the minus strand of NC_142120.1, from coordinate 2,508,929 downwards.
CATGGGAATCCCCCAGCAGCCTCCACCTGTTGCAGCATAACTAAGGGAGGATTCAGGGTCGCCTGATCCTGGTGGATGTTCTGCACATCCTCCAGTTTCACAACACTGAACACAAATTCACTCATCAATCTGTTTTTCCATCCCAGCCTTTCAGTCTCCGTGTACTTTGTGTAAAAGCCAAACGACAGGAAAGTTTAGTTAAAGGGTTCATATCTGTAAGACTTTCTTGTGCCTCTGGATTATAAAGTAAACAAGTCCGCTTTAGTGGCTCTATTAGTGGATCTAATTAAACCATACAGGCAAAGCTGTGTGAGAGAGGTTGATGCCACTCCCTTCTGTGTACTCATGTCTTTCTCTGTTTTCTCGTATTCCCAGGGAGAAGCTCAGGGTGGGAGGGACCAAGTTAATGGAGCTTCAAGAGGCCTTGGAACACTGTGTTCAAGCTGCAGGTCAATACACGACGTTCCCCACGTAGCACCGTCGTACCAGTGTCAGGAAAGTTGCTCATCAACCAAACTGATTCCTCGACGTGACGGATTCTTAACTTGAACTCAAAGCTGTCGAGTTAAAGGCGCATCTGCTCGAGCTGTACCCGTTTCTGCCTTTGTTCTCCATAAAGTTCACGTTACAGAGATAACGCTGTTTTCCGAAGGTTTGTTTAATGCTGTAACAGCTGGTTTGTATAATCCAGCAAGTACAGATTTCATTATTCTCTAATAGCTTTGCATTTGTGTCCTGTGGTGAAATTTAGTTTATACATTTTTAAATTTATTTTAAAAAAGCATATTATTGTTTAATTTTTACTTGAAATATTTTTTTAATAAAAATAAAATATGTACCATTTGTTATTTAAAGGCCTGCATTTATTTAGGTTTGTTTTTAAATCATTTCTGGTTACCTGACAGCTTCTTACAGAATCTGTTGACGTTGTTTAACTCACATCGATGTCGCTCTCATTCAGTATGAAGCTGGAGCCCATAAAACACTATTTTTCTTATGAATGCTGAGATTGGGCTCTAAAAAATGCACTGAACATTTTGACATCTAAACTTGTTGTTGGCTAAATTGACAAGTAAATAACATCTTTTATATGCAGTTTGTTTCCTGTTGCTTGGTTTTGAATCACTAAAGAGACGCGTCACGTTTTCTTTACCGAGGTAGCGTTCGCATGTGCAGAGCGCTGCTGTGATCGTCAGCCCGAGCGTGGTCATGCGTGTGTGTGAAGGGTGACTAAGGGGATTATATGCCTGCGATGCCAGCAGACAGGCTTAGAATACACCTGCTGGTAGCGTGACACAAGGAGAGGCTGAAGCATCAGACACCATGCAGGGAGAGGTGGAAGATGGTGAAAGGACGGGTAATGAGGACCCCAACTTCCTGTCTCAGCTTACTCATTTAGAAAAATGTAGAGAGCATTTTAATATACATTTAAACTCGTGTAGCTGTTTAGGGACCTCGCTGTGACCTACAGTGACATAATTAGAAAATGACTGAAAGAAAAACTTTGTATCAAAGTTATTATTGTAATTTTCAGGTAAGAGTTTAAAATGCTTCAACACATGTCGATGCTCTCAGCTCTTTAGTCATGATCCCACTTTACAATGCAAGAGCAAAGTGTACAGCCACACATACTTATGCTAGCCCATTTACCCCACACTGTCAGGTACGGCCACACAGGTTACCAGTGACCAAGTTGTGAATTGAGTGCAGGGCAGGGATTAAACCAGCTCCAGCAGGCAGTGATATGAGGTCACGCAGTCCTCTTTCAACACTTCCACTATCCAGAATGACTGTCGTCATCCCTTCCTGCTGATGTCTGTTAGCCAGCTTAGCATAATCTCCACTAAAAGACACTTGGGAGGGAAAAAAACTGGCTCAGTGTGGTAGTCACTGTGGAAAACGGTGGCAGTGAAAGCTTAGCAGTGAACAGGACGCAGCAATTACTCAGGAGCAGAACTAGAGGAAGAGGAGGTGGCAGCAAAAGTTAGAGCCGAGTCACGACTTAGAAACGATACGATCTGTTATCGAGCGATACTTTGTGTTAATTAGTTGATTAATGTCAGAATTTGCAAACTGATGATTCATCTCAAATCATGACACCACGCCAAAAGAATCTGGTTTAAATGATTTATTAAGAAATGTTACAAATGTGGTCATTTTCTTGCTCTAACAATCCTTCCAGAAGAATCTGCCAATGCCTGACACTTTAAAACCCAAGACGGAAAAAAAAAAAAGATTTTTAGTAAACTGCATGTCTACATACATCAATTTCTTAAGTCACAAAAACAAAAACGTAGTTAGCAGAAGCATGGTTTGTGCGTGTGTGGTGTGTGCACGTGAATGCAACTAAATCTGGCACTGGTTAGATTCAATGACTGAAGCTCTCTGCTACTACTACTATTTTTTTTATTTATTTTTAAACTGGTAAATCAGCAGTGTATAAAAAAATATAAAAAAAGGCCATCGTTTAAGATCCAAAAAGCAATCCAGCTGGTTTAAAATGACACAAAAAGCCATGATAGGTGTTTATCTACTCGCACTTTTGAGTAAGGCTTCAAACTACTGACCTTTAAATGTGTGAGCAAAATTACATTTCCCCCAACAGAAATATTCTTAAATGAAAACATCACCACTCCATACACCTTTTAAGTAACCAAAAGTCGAACGCTTCTGTGAAACCTCAAAGGTGACGAACCTTTGAAATGTAAGGAGGAAAAAGAAGCACTAAATGTGTTGGCATGTGACAGAAATGAGGAAGAAACTAAATATATACAGCACAAAAACCATTGTATGCAATATGCAAAGGCGTCATGTTGCTTTGGGCAACAACCCCCCCCCACCCCCCTACATATAAGTCGATCTTCACTGAAGACCCCTCGCCCAACGTCCCCCCACCCCCACACGTATCCGCTCATACACACAGATCATCACGAAACACGATTACGTCACTAAGCCTGTTAGTTTGGGGAAAAATAAAAAAATAGGTGAAGCACTGAAACTCCGATCCCTGCTCTCCCTCCTCCCGGTCTTCCCTCTTCAGTCGGAGAGGGGAGACGGGGCTTTGGCGCAGTCGTACCACTCGTCCGTCTCGGGGTTGTATACCTCCACCGTGTTAAGGAACTCGTTTCCGTCGAAGCCGCCCACGGCGTAGATGGTGTCGCCCAGCATGGCCACGCCTGCGTTGCTGCGAGACGATGTCATGCTGCCCAGCATCTTCCAATCGTTGCGGGCGGGGTCGTACATCTCCACGCAGCGGAGAGCGTGGGTGCCGTCGAAGCCGCCGACAACAAACAGTTTGCCTATCGAGAGCCAGAGACGCCAACGTCAGCGAAGTCTGACCAAGAGCGCTTCAGTCTGAAAGGTTTTCGTATCTGTGGACTCACCTGCGTGAACGGCAACGGCGGCCCCTCTGCGAGCCACATTCATGGAACCTATCAGAGTCCAGGTGTTGTTCTCGGGGTTGTAGCGCTCCACGGTGTTCAGGCAATTCCACGACTCCGCCCCTCCGATCGCGTACATGAAGCCGTCCAACTCGCACACTGCTGCCTGGTGCCTCCCTGAAATCATATTCGCTCAATGAATACAGCTTTTCGTCTCACCTTAGGCTGCAAAAAAGTCACAAAATCCACGGTGGGTACACACTGATGTTGAGGGAGGCACAGTTGGTCCAGGTTTTGGCCACAGGGTCAAAAGCGTCACAGTTCTTCAGACCCTTCTGCCCGCAGGGATCCGACCCTCCCACAACATAGAGTTTGTTGTTCAAGGAGCAGACGCCTTTAAGAGACGATAGCGATGAGTCAGACATTTTTTCTAGACGTGGAAAAAAATGACATGCATGCACAGTGGACCGACCTGCGTTGCAGCGATTCGTCCTCAGCTCTGGTACTTGAGTCCACTCATCAGTGCGAGGATCGTATTTCTCCCCACAGCTCAGCTCATCAGAATGTCCGTTTGAACCTCCAATCACGTAAAGCTGACCCTGCAACAGGTCATTAGACCCTTTCACACTTCCAATTTTTGCAACATCAAGTGCCAACGAACAGAAATGTAACAAATATATTTGAACAAGAGGAGCAGAGAAATACTTAAACAGGACTAATCCAGTTTGAACAGGTGCAGCTACGCTAAAATCTCACTGTAATCCAGAACAAATAAAGCTGACAAATAAATGCTAAAACTACCATGAGCACAGCCATCTGGAAACGAGCCCTCGGAGTCCGCATGGGTGCGATGAAAGTCCAGCGGTCCTCCTTGGGGTCGTAACACTCGACAGTCCTCAGACACTCCTCTCTGTTGTAGCCGCCTGCAGGAACACAAAGAGGCACCACAGTCAATATAAACTCAAAACATTAATCAGTGCAAAGCCTACATGTCCAGTGAGAACAACGTCTGTCCGTGCTGCACTATAACCTACAAATACACCCCCACCGAAAGAGAAAGCAGTAAGGCTAATGGATGATTTGCCAACCTGCTGCGATGAATTTTCCATTCAAGGCTGCGGTGCCCAGGCCGGAGCGAGCATAATGCATGGGTGAGAGCGGTTGCTCTTCGAGCTCTTCTGGCTGGGCCTCGAAGCTGAGGCTCTTCATCAAGCAGGGAGTGGCAGAGGGAGACGTCTGAGGGCTGTTGCGACCGTGCAAGAAGATCACACACAGCACGCCGTCCAGCACAGCCAGACACAAGTAGTTGTTGTCTAGGAGGAAGATGAGGGATGGTTAGGCAACAAAAAGTTTGGGTGGAATAAACGCCACAAGCAAAGGGAAGTTCTTTCTGATTGCACACTTACTTGCGGTCTTCTCAGAGGCGATGTATTTCCACTCTCTCCTGGCGGTCTGCTTTGGGGCGTTTGCTGCTTGGTTGGAGGGAGACAGGCTTCCTGAAGAGCTGCAGCTCATCTGTCGCTGGTCGCTCTCCCGTACAGGTTTCTTCTGCAAGAGTATATTGCAGCTACAGAAACCAAGCTTGCACCACAGGCCCCAACAGTGGCCAACGCCAACCAATTCCATCCCAGCCTACTCTGTGATCCAGCTGCTCTAACGTAGACGTAGCGTGATCTTGCCGGAGCAAGTACCGAAATCTCACCTCCCCGTATCTGAAGCCAGCTACAGCAGCTACTACAGCAGCGTCAGACCACGGCACAATTTAAAGGAGGCCGATAAAAACCTGAAACGGCAACTGTCCACACTCAGCTGGCTGAGATTAGCTTAATAAACACAATGCGGTTTTAACATGTGCTCAACAGCACTGCCGGGTCATGTTCTACGTTACATTAGCTCTTACATTGTGGCTAAATTATGGTACAAATGAGCCATATAGACTTTTAGCCAGAAAGGGACCATGTAGTTCTTTGATGCATGGTCAGGCACAAGCTGTATGCCGCACGCTGCCAAGCAAAGTGTGGTAGAGGCGGTGAAGCCAGGCACAAGCTGTTGAGTACCTGCACAAACTGAAGGTGGTCCTCCTCGCCACCAAACACCTCACTGTGCCCCTCAATCACCAGCCCTCCATCCACCAGCTTATGGTCAGGTGAGTAGTACAGCGTTTGCACCTGAAAGACAAACAGGAACAACACACCCATGTGGCTGTCTCCATGGCAACACACTGAGAGCCCCTTATAAGGGGGAGGGGGAAAAAAAAAAAAAAGAAGGGGGAGGAGAGGCAGTGCTGTAAAGAGGAGAGGGGGGGGAGGGACAGAGACCTGGATCTTCTGCTGTTTGAATAGAAAGGCTTCCTTTAAAGACACACATACCACCAGCACCAGAGTGTGTTAGGCGTTCAAGCGCAAGAAGATATCGGCCGAATGTGACAGAGCGTCTCCTTAATTTCCATCTATGAACAGAGTTGGTAAAAAAAAGAAATAATAAAATGCGAAGCTCCATCTGGAAAGATCTTCTGTGAAGAATGAAGAAGAGGAGCTGCGTGTGGCACACTTCCCACATCAGCTGCTTCAAAATTCAGCCTCTAGTTGAAGTCGTTACCGTGACAGCAGCCACAACGGGCAGGCAAATCCAGATGCCTAACAACAGTGCAGGTAAAACAACTTTGCTGGGACATAACAGATTAAATCCACCAGGAGACGCGAGCAGTCAGATGTATTCTGTCGGAGCTGCTGGAGTCACTCAGCTGCCCGTGTTTAGGGCGAATAAAAAATAAAAAAGGCAAAGGATTGATGTGTGTGTGTTTTAGGAAAGTTTAACATGAATTTATGTGCAGGAACGGGGTATTCAACTGCATGTATCGCTTGCAAGGGAGATGATGAACCGTGTGTTCTGATAAATGTGGAAATGGGATTCATGTGCATGTATGCCATGGACAGATGGGGACACAGTGTTGTTTGGCTGCAAAGAGAAGCTGCTGAGGGGCAGTTGTGCTCCTCTCCTCCCTCCCTTTTCTCTGACTCATTACCCTGGTGGCTCAGTCCTGGCTCCTCAGTCTGGTCTCCTGCTGCTGCTAATAAACCTACAGGAGATATAAATCAACGGGGAGGAGCGCCTGTTAGTGCTGCAGCAACAAACGTGCACCTGTTCAGATAGCAAAAAGTGAAAAATCAGAATCAAGGCTCAGACCTTTGAGTGTGTGTGTGTTCATAGGAGGAGAGGAGCACCGTAATACTCAGGTGGGGTTGCATGTAATCCAACCACATACCCAAAAGAGAATATTGGAAAAACAAACAAACCAAAAATATAAAGACAAGAGCAGACAGCAGCTCTTTTGGGCTCACCTCTAATTTGTAGTAGGGTTCAGGGGTACAGAGTTTCTTACTGCAAACACTCCAACAAATCAGAGGGAACAAAAAAAGAACAATGCTGATAGAACAGCATGAAAATGGCATGCCATTTCTACTTCAGCCTCCTAATGACGTCTTAATGTCAAAAACAGGAGGAGTTAAGAGGGAGGGGAAGGGGGGAAGGCAAGAATGCAGATTAGTACGAGAGCTGAGACGGCACGCCCGGATACTGACCTCCTCCATCAGTCGTTCCAGATGGTCACCGTTCTCCCACAGGCTACGCTGCACCCAGTTGAGAACCTTCGAGTAGAGCTTGCCATTGCTGGGCAGTGTGAGGTTGTCTTCTAGCATTACCTCCAACTGTAAACACAGAGCGAGGAGGTGAAACGGGAGGCGTGCACGGCAGAAATGAAGCGAGCACGTTACAGGAAATGAATACCACGACCTGCCTGGGTAGCTGGGAACCTCATCTTACTGAATGATTAGCATTTTGCCATTAGTTTGTTTAAAATGCCAATTTCAGCTCTGCTCTCAGCATAATGCAATCCTACAATAAAGGAAATCACCTGCAGGTTTATATTCCAACCTTACAAAAGTGGAGAGGCTCGTTTTGACTCAACCACGGGGTTAATTCAGTCCAGTATGAACAAAAACGTTAGCCTGCTGTGCTTCACGTCCCCCACACTCAACAGGGTTTGAGTGTAATGATTAAAGGGCACACACTCATACTGTAAGTATCGTTAATCTTGCGTTAGAGTCAGAAAGGCATAAATGTAAACCTTAATCCTGAGTTATTTCACTAACTGTAGCTACAGAGACATAAGACTTACAATGTATCACTTCATCGTTACAGAGTAGGGGTGGGGAAAAAATGGATACTGTGTAGCATGGTGATATTTTGTTTGCTAATAATGTATGGATACAGGGACAGCAGAAATCGATATTTTGTTACAAAAAGGTTTTTGTGCTCTGACTTCAGAGCATGTTGATCCTTTTTCTGAGCAAGAATCCTGACATTCCTTCACTGTCCAAATGTGTTTAACTTGTTTTATGGCAGCAATAAACATGACAGTTTACTTATTTTAATTTAAGACATGTTTTATTTTAATTAAGTTTAAAAAAATTTATTTAATGCAAAATTATATTTTGTTTTAATTTACTTTCAAATTCTTCAGTTGCTGAAGGGGCTGCATAGTTTTCATAAACTGCATAGTTCAGAATAGCTATAATTGTACCAGATGGTTGATTCAGTTAAGTTGGACTAGACTGTAATACAAACCGTTCAGTTTGTCAACAATCAAACTGAAATGAGAGAAAGACTGAGTGTGAGACTTTGATATTAGAGAAAATGAATATTGATAAAGTTTACCTTTATGTACAGAATCTGAATATCGCAAAATATTTTAAAAAATTGCAATAATATCGTATCGTGGGATGTATGGTGACTTCCACCTCTATTACAGAATGGCTCAAATGCACTTAAATAAACAGTCAATAAATACTTAAATATTTAACTACATGTGTGATCCTTTATGCCAGTACCTTAAGGCGGGGAAGTTTAAGGAAGTCCTCCTGTTCAGACACTTCCAGTAGATGGTCTTGGATGAAGGCATCTACCTGGGACAAAAATCTAGCATCTCCCATGGAGCTGGCGAAGTTTCGAAAGGAGATGGCATTCTGGGAATCCAACTTAGACAGCAGGTAGTCGCCACAAATCTGAAGTGAGCGGAACATATTGGGATTAATAACTGAGGAAATAACCTTTAAGGATGATGGGGGAGAAAATTGTGACGAATGGGGCCGATGAGGAAAAACATACCTGTTTGACTCGCTCCATTTTAAACCTTTTGGCTGCAGAGTAAACTTCCTTGACCAGCTCCTTGTCTGCCTTGAGTCTATCACACAGAAAATGCAAAGTCGTTAAGGTTAAGAATCATAAAGAGATGGGCGTAAGGGTCAAAGGTCAGAGTTGCTACTGACTGGGCAGTATAGGCGTAGTTTAGCAAGATCTCCACAGCCTCTGGGTCCAAGTCCTCAAAAGTGACATGCGAGACTCCGTGAGACTCGATGTCACTGTTAAAGATCTCAAACAGGTAGGGACTGCAGCAAGCCAGAACTGCACGGTGGGCCATGAGTTCGTGACCACACACCTGGGCAATAAAGAGAAAGAAGGGTCACTCAATCAGGATCGGGGGGGGGAAATGCATAAAAGATCACTAATAAAGTTAAAATGAAAAGCAATTGAGTTTTTTTACAACATGTATTTAAAGGTTAATCGGTGGAGTAAGTGGTCATTTGTCCTCTAGAGACAGAATAACTCGGTGGCTTTTCTGAGAATGTGCAACGGACCATGCAAGTGTTTCTGCAATAAACCATACCTGCAGCCTAACGTCACAGAACTGCCCGTTTTTCCTCAGGGCGTTCATTTTGGCCACGGTAGAGTCCAGGAAACTTTCATCCTCAAAGATCAAATAACCGTTTTGAATCATCTTGGAAAAATTTTGACAAATTATCTAAAGAAAAAAGAAAAGAGAACAAAAAAAAAATATGCATTTAGTCAAGCACTAATGAATATCTTCTGCAGTGTGAGACATGCTTTCAGGTGCAGGATCATAAACGCTGGCTTATTTCATTGACGACTACACGGGATTAGGATTAGGCGTCTGCAACGTGCACTGTCAATTATAATCCTTGCATTAGTGGTTGTCTTACCTAATAGAGAATAATTCAAATCCAGGGAAGCACCACTGCTGAGAGCAGAACAGGAAACAAACGTAGGCACCAGGCAAAGCAGACTAAGATCGCTGTGAGAACTAAGTCTTCTTCACCCAGGGAGAGGGATGGGAAGTTGTCAGAAGAAATGCCAGCTGACCACTGAGCAGAATGGAGAGGGGAAGCAGCCACAAGGACAAACTATCAGGCTTGAAGCGACTGCAATCGAGTCCTTGGTATCCCGTTGGCTATAGAGTAGTACTTATTCTGTGTTTGTTGCACATTATAACCTGCATGGGGGGAAAAAAGGAGAAGGAAAACAGGGAGTTATGTTCTTGCTTAGTTTTTAAATGGATACTGCATGTTCTTGGCATTCAGGCAATGTGAGCATGAGTCAGTTCCACGTGGTAAGAAAGTGAGCGCTGCAGTCCCTTCTCTTTGGAAACAAACAACCATGTAGCAGAGCTCAGTTTTCCTCAATAGTCACAAGACTGCTTACAAAATTCAATAAAAGATCAATCAGACCAGTCAATCCCATCACGTTTAAGAAACTGTTATGCCAATATCCTGTAAAGCATGGAGCCTGCAGCACTGGTAGCCAAGCACCATATACTCCTCCCTTGCAACACTCCCTTTGGCTCTTTAAATCTCCACACCTGCTGATAAGACCAAGCAAGACCATTTAATCCATCTCATGTCTTCAGCTTCATCTCCCCTTCTCTCCGAGGCAAGGCTCCATCAGCTCTATGTTATATGACAGGCCTACTCAGCTAGCTCCTCCCTATAGGAACCTTTATAATCAGGCACTGACCTATAAGAAAAATGCAGGAGGAAACGACTTGTGACATGTGAAGCTTCATATAATAACAACAATAATAATACATTTTATTTAAAAATAGCGCCCTTCAGAACACCCAAGGACACTGTACAGCAAATACAGCATATACATGTAACCCTAGTGCACAACCCCACCTACAAATCACATCACACCTAGTAAATCTCCAAAAGTTGATTCTGTTCACCTGGACGTAGCGTTTTGTGGGAGAAACGTTTCATCATCATCCAAGTGACTTCTTCAGTCTCAGCTGACTGCAGGTTTCAATCTTATAAACAGTACATTTGCATAACGACTAAAACCAGCCCACTGAAGGAACAATGAGCTGGGAGCTCAGTTCCTTAATCTTAATTATGCAAATTCTCATGACCATTGATCAACAACCACTGACCTAGTAAAGATCCTCCCCCTCAGACATTTCGATCCAATACTAAAAAACAAATTTAGACTTCACCAAAAAGTAAAGCAGAGGGATACCTAAACTGACCCCGAAACACAAGATTATCTCAGTTTAACAAAAAGATTTTCACAGAAGTAAACACAGCTGGTCCAATCCTGTGGCTAACCAACTCACCATTGTACCACCTGCAGACTGAAGCTCAGTAAACATAAATAAATCACATGGGGAGAGAGGACAAGACAGACCACGGCAGGTGCACCAAATGGCAAGGCATTTGGTGCACCCTCAGTTTGTACAAGACTCCAACTTGCATGCAGAATGAACTCATTTAAAAAGGTGTCAACCTAACTAAGTGGTACACATGCAGTGCACCTGTCTCAGTTACTACAAACTCCCATAGCAGATTACTGCAGCCCTACTCTCAAAAAAGACACACTCTAGGAAGCATTTTGACCGTGTGCCCTTTTCAGACACCCAGCTAAAATACAGCTGTTCTACGTTTGACTTCACTGCTAACCCGATAAAGACACAGCAAAAGACCAGACTGACAATGAGGCAGACAAACAGCATGGTCTTTGTAAGCCGCTGCTGAAATAACAACCATGTTATCCGCTGTCAGATAGTTCAGAGGAAACAAACACATTCTTTCCAAGCCAAGGTCACGTGTGAATGACACATTTGTAATAAAGGAACAAAAAGGAGAGAAAACGATTCATTTGTACTCTGCTTTTTAAAAACATGTTTTCCAGCTAACTTTGAATAAAGTGCATGTTTGTTTTTACTGCAACATTAGAAAAGGATCAATAAAAACAGTATGAATACATGAATCTTAAACTTCTATCCGATATCATTTACAATCACACTCGCAGAGCAAGTACACACATGTACTGCGCCAGATCAACAAAGTCAAAGTACTCAAATCCAGTGACCTACTAAACTCATAACCATACTGTTAGCAGTTTTATAACCAAGTAATGGAAGGAGGATCTATTCTAAGAAGGGATTACTGTGCTTCAGGCTGTATCAAACAGTTTCTTTACCTCCACTGCAACCCACAAAGGGACATGAATAAATTGGGACAATTCAAGTCTGAGGGACAAAATGATCATGATTTAAAAAAATAATAATGATTAAAAATTAATGCATTTCCCTGAAAAAGCATTACATTACTTGTCAGTCACTACTGGCTTTATTTTTTTGCAAGTGCTGGAGTGATGCTACTTGCGTGCAGTATAAAAATTAAAGCCAGAAAGCATCAAGATGTGCCATGTTGCGCAACTGTTTTGTTTTTGGGAAAGAGCTCATTGGCAAATATGTGAACCTGCCAATAATGTGTGCCAAAGCACACACTGAAAAAAGCAAAGCTCGGTGGCACATTCTAGAAAATAGGCTTTTTACAATGCAATGAACAGCACGCACAGCGAGACTGGCACAGAAAGCTATAATTCAGCACGTCTGCGTGTGGACGGAGGGTACGCTGACCTATTTTTGAGTCGTTACGCAACATCTGGCAGAAGACTCCCCGAGAAGGAACAAATGCTGTGAACTCCTCCACAGGCCTGGGTCCTCCACACTGGCATATTGCCTCGTTTCCCTTCCCTTTTTCCCACCAAGCACTTTACGCAAAACTCTGGCAGCCAAAAACCACACCTTCAACTTTCCAGATAGTTCTTTAACAGAGTTTCCACCTTAAACCCAGCTTTCCTGACACAAGGACCTGGTGTATTTGGATCATTTTAAACCAATGACACAGTTATTCTGGGAACCAGTAAATGTTTATTGTCTCAGGCTTAACAGAATATGTATGAAATTGTTGCCTGTGGCTGTCCTTTGAATCAAAACTTGTATCACATCAGACACTGAGCAAGCAGTAAAATAAGAAGGGGGGGGTCGGGGCGCATGGTTGATGAGCTTCAAATGCTGTTCTACAGGCAGGCTTGAAAGCCACTAAACAAAGGAGGGAGAACAATAGCCTGGAAGAGAAAGAGTGACACTGTTCACAACTTTGTCACAGAGGACAGCTCTGAATGGATCCTCTCTCCGTTTTTCCATCTGATTAGACAGGCACAAAGAATGCTGGTAGGAAAGCTGAACAATTAATGCTTGTTAGGCAGCCCTCTTGTGGTGAAAAGAGGCACTGCTTAATATTACACCCAGTTTTCACCGTGTGGAAATTTACCGCCTGTAACACGTCGCAAGGGGAATCTAATAAGGGTGAACAACAATAACAAAAAGCACTATACACCCAGCTGCCTCTGTAGCTTATTAAAACAGTCCTTCCTACGCTGGAACATGTCTGTAGTTGAAATCCATTCCAATAAGCTACAAGATGAGGAGGCCGTCAAATGCATGTAAGGAGCCAACCAACCCCCTCCCCAAGTCAACTACTGGCCATCTTATTAAAATAACACGTCTGCAAATAAAAGTACTAATGCCTGTGAGCACAACTGATCAGACTGCATATATACGCACACACTCCATTTACCACATACTGGACATACATTAAGGAACCCGTTAAATGTTTATTTTTAGCCCTTTCATTAAATCAGTGTGTTACTAGGGAATTTTCCACGTGACTGTTAGCTTCAGAAACCGATTAACAGCACAGTAGGTCAAATACTACCATGGCGTTAGGCAGCATGCAGCCAATGAATGCCAAATGATCAAGGGTAATCAATAAGCCCCAGTGGCAAAAATGGGGCATCAGTACTGTGGCAAGACTGGTCACAGCCCACACAATGTGGCTAAACTACATGGAGGGTCAGTAAAGGACAGCGTGTCCCACCCTACCATTTCTCGAAGGGTAAATCTTGCAATTTGATTTAAAGTACGTATGTTTGTCTCGTCGCTATTATGCAGTGCCATTCAATAACCCCCTTTCTTCTTCCCTCTAGCGAGAGGAAACCACCACCAGGGCCATGATGTCTGGCGATGATCCAGAAGTCATATAGCCACTCTAAATACAATCCCGCCACCGGAAACTGAGTCAGGAAAGGGACGACCCTCCCCCCCGCCCTAAAGTACCAGATTAGGTTAAATCGATTTTTTTTCTCCAAAGACTACAAAGGCAGATGATACAAATACCTCTGCATTTACGCGACCTAGGCATGGGCATGCAGGTGGAATGAACAGCTAGGAAGTCACGGAGAGATGGATCCGAGGGAAGCGCATGTTAGCCTTTTTTTAAGCTAGCAACCTGCTTCCTAGCTCGGTAACCACGGGGCAGCTACACCAGCAGTAAATTCAGATTCTGTGTTTTATTCAGTAATTACATCTAAAATAACAATACTCTTATGTTACCGGTCAGTGTTAGCTTATTGCAGTCATCAGTAACGCTAACCTGAAAGCTGCAGCTGGGGTAAATTGTCCGCGACTCTCCGCTACGAGGGAGCATTGCGCGGCATTTTCAGCAGTTGTCGAACAATTCCGATAAATGCGAAAATTACCATTTATCTTAAGCTCCAAAATACACATCTAACAGCTGTTTTACGGCCGTGCTAGTGCCCAATAACCCATACAACGGCTTCCCCACGCGTTAACACGTCGAAGCCATCAAGCAACATCAGTTCATCTCTGAATCGTTTTTAAGAGAGAGAACAGTCTTACCTGAGGCGTTTGATAACAAATGATATGAGACATATTTAATGCGAATTCAGACTTGGTGGAGTCGAGCTGGAGAAAAGACGCAAAGCGGCTACAGGCACGGCGTGTGGAGCAAACGGTAGGTCTTTTCTTCCTCAGTAAAGGACCGTCAACACACAGTCAAACTTCGACTGTCTCTGTGCCAGAATGGCCGGGCAGCGCTAAAATGAGAACGCGCGCTCCCGAGAACCGCCACTCCGCCCCCCGCGTCACCGAGAGTGGGCGGTCCTTAACGCCCACTCTGAAAATGATGAAATCCAGGTTGTAGCGAAGCGCGGTGGATTATTAGAAACACTTTGAGAAAGACGGTTTTATTTATTTTTATTTTATTTATTCGTTATTAATTTATTCATGAAAATTTTTCAGTTTAATATTTCTTTAATAACTAGTCCTAAAAACTCTTTTAAAAAGGCTCATTCCTCGATTATAATTAACTGTTGCGTTTAAGGTGTTTCTAAGCAACTTTTCAGAGTGTGGTTGCTATGGAGATGATGACCTTTGTTAATAAAATTTCCTCAAAATTGAATCACCTTACGGTATATACCACTCCTCGTATGATTATCATGGAAATATGAAAATGTGTTCATTTTATTGATTCGCCTGTGGTTTTTCCTACGTTTATCTAAACCTGTTTCATTCATTCATATCAGCAAAATAGAGAAAGTAGTAAAATATCTACAGTGAAACAAGATTAAATTGGCCTTATAGTGTCCTGTTTGAATAGGATAGTCTTTTATCTTCTCTGTCTTTTGAATGCACCTGCCAAAATGTACTTGCTATTACTCACATACTGATCCTATGAGTCATGACAGCAAGCTCTAACAATTACCACAAGTGATGTCCATTAAAAAGGAACATCCAAACTAAACCGTGGCTGCTACTGTAAGAACGTCATTGTAGAAGAGCCCATTCACCTACTGTGACTGAATGGAGCTTAGTACAAACTCAGTGCGTCAGTAATTAGATTAGAGGATAGGAATCACTTCCATAGCCACGTGTCAGTCAGTCAGTCAGTCAGTCAGTATCTGCACTGTGAGCATGTCTATTTGTCTGCAGCACAAGAGCATGTGTTGGTAACCGCAGCGATAAGAGCCGCAGTCAGAGTTTAGCCATCACATATAAAGTATCAACACAGCATAGTCTATTCATAACAGCTCTTGTGCTGGTATTATTACCACAACACGCGGTACTTCCATCCATGTAGGTTAACATTCCTGACAAGGTGAGATAAGTTATTGCTGGCTAATGTTCAAGAAAATAAATGAGTGAATGACAAAGATGGAGCCTGTATAATATTTGACCTCTGTATGTTTTTGCAGTGATGTGTCTCTGGACTGCAGAGGAAGCTTCTCCACAGACAGCTAAGGAAACTAAGCAATTCCAAAATCAAAGCACCGAGGATCTAACAGAACAACCTGACCTTCATGCATCAGTGCTACATTTCTCCCCGTCACTGTTAAAACACTTGTATGAACATTTAAACATGACAATCAAAGTTAAAGTAGCATAAATGTTTGAATTTCTCCCTAACAAAGAGAGACAGTCAACCATTCACGCCTATGGCCAGTTTTCAGTTTCTCCCACTGAGAACGCTCCAGACAAACACAATCAACTTTTTGGGATTACCTGGATGCATTAAGACACAAGATATGCTCACTGTAAGCTTTCTGTTTGGAAAATCACTTTCATGCCCGTGTGGAATAGGGAATGAAGAGCTCTTGGCAGGCACCACAGTGCCTGGAGCTTCAGAGACAGACACAACGATTATAGCTGGAAAGCAGCCAAACAATCCAAACAATCAGTTGGTTTCTTAAGGTGTTTTTAGCAGTCGGCTTGAAAGAAGAGAAATGAGTAGCCAGAGGGATACATTTCCAAAACATCCCCGATATTAAGAAAAACAGCTCAAAACTTTGTATTTCAAATATTCTGTTTTAGCTTAGTTGTGTACAAAAGCTGTAGTCATTTCTGAAGTGTTACTTTGCAGTGTGACTTATATTTTAATTGTCCACGGCACTTTATTATTATAATGCCTTTTATTGGAATGAGCAGAATCAAATCAACGTTAAATTATAAATGATAAAAGCTACAACATCAACCCAAACAAAGCATGAAATGTTAACCAGATGGAAAGCTTAAAATCCCAGCTGTTAGTAGTGCAGCCTCAGGGGCAGACAAGAAACACAGATAAAAGAACATCTTACGAGCACTGCAGAGCGTCCTGTGAAAAACTAAGGGCACCCTTACAGCTTCCAATTAAGAATAAAAGGTTGTAGGTTGCAGCCGGATGCTGCTAATTAAACCATTGATTAACTGATCCTCAGCACGAGTACATCTCTATAAAGGCAGACGTTCTGGCAGCTTGCTGGTCTGGAGCATTCAAGTGTATATTAGCACAGCTGTTCAGAAATAGCAAAAACAGCTAAGAGCTACATCTCTTGGCTGCAGGCCTCAGTTAGCATGTTAAGAGTTCAAGTTCATGACAGCAAAATTAGATAAACCTGAACAAGTATGAGGTGTTTTGTTTTAGAGAGAGAAGAGGCTGAAAAGGGAAGATGGAGGAGTGATGATCTGAGTTTGCTTTGCAGTCACAGGACTGGAGCACCTTGCAGTCACTGACCATGAACTCCTCTGTTTACCAAAGTATGTTAGAGTCTCATGTGAAGCCGTCTGTCTGACAGCTAAAGCTTGGCCTGAATTGGATCAAGCACCGGGACAATGATCTCAAGCACAGCAGCAAATCTAATGATGTGTGTGGGGGGGGGGACCAAGGTGTCAAAGTCCAGATTTTAACTTCATTGAAATGCTGCGGCGAGACCTAGAGAGCTGTACATAAGAGAGGAACGCTGTAAAGTAAAGCGGGCCAAGAGTCCTCTGCAATAATGTGACAGACCGACAAGGTCACATAGTTTTTCACAGGACAGCAAAGAGTCCTGCAAAAGCTTTTTTACATGACAGTAATTACACCAGTTGCAAATGTGTTTGTTTAAAAAATGATGGTATCTTATACATCGCTATGTCCACACGTACACGGGTATTTTTGAAAACGGAGATTTTCCGTTTTCGTTTTAAAAAATAATCCCGTCCACACATAAACGCAGAAATGAAGGAAAACGCTGCTAGGAACATGCCAAAGCAGCAGGTGGCGCTATATTCCTAACCGTGCAGAAATGTTGGCCAATCAGAAGTCTAGAAGCCTCGGCGGGAAATAGTAAACAAAGCTGGGGCATAGAAGCAGAACCCAGTCGTATGTGTGGAGGGACAGTAACTGTGTGTGTATATGTAAGCATTTAAACACTGCAGAGAGAACAATTAACAGTAACAGTATTGTAGAAATTCATTTCACCGAAACAATAACGTGGCGCACAGTGTGACGTCAAAAAAGGCGCACACCTTTGACGCTGCGTTTTCTCGTCCACACGTAAATGCAAAAACGGAGTTTTTAGAAATCTCCGTTTTCAGTGACCGAAAACGCCGTTTACGTGTGGACGAAAGGTGCAAACGCATAGAAAAATCTGCGTTTTCAAAAATACGACGTAGCCCCACTTTCATGAAAGGTCCTTCTGTGGTTGCTTTACTGTAGCAAGCAAGGGTACATTTTCAAAAACAAAGTGAAACAATGATGACATTTTGTAATCCAAATGTATTTATGTGGTTATCTGTCATTGTTCACTGTAAAGCAGATAAAGCTGCATCTCTGTGCTGTATAATTCCTCTCAGCTAATCTCCACATGTCACTGCTCTTCTCTTTTGCACAGTACTTGTTACTAATAGTATTTCTTATTTTGTGTTACTTTGTCTTGTGTATATAACATTTATAAAAAAAAGATTTTACTTTGTCGTGAAGATGGGTTTTATCTCTGACGTGTTGACATTAATTATTGAACCAAGTCCAAAATAATAATTTTAAGTATTTATTGCCTGTTTTACAATGCCAGCACAATGGACGCAGCCCTTAGTTCGCTGAGTCATCTTGGCGCCCGTTCTTTCTACAGAGATTTGTTCACTGGAGCTGCATAAATGTGTTCTGACAAGGACGCTATGAATATTTTAGGTATCTGAGCCCGGCTGTAACACGTGTCTGATCCTTGCGTGTATGAAGTTGAATACAAGCAGGAGGATGAAGTCCTGTCAGGAGTTTAGAGAGGCTCTGCAGTGTTTGGAAACTTTGAAAATTCCACACATGAAAACGTCTTTTGAAAGCAAACCGCTTCGTGCCAGCTGTGGTCTTACCAACCATTTGCAGCTGTCTTATTTTGCAAAATATGATGCGGACTCATTTATTATGGCGAGCTCTCTATTTTTCTTAGGATACCGACTATATCATTCCCCCGGATTTAATGCGCTTCAGTTCTTCTGTCATTGTGGTAAATTGTAGTTGGAGCATCAAACGCGAGCGTGCCTTTCAGAGTCACTAAACTGTGCAAAATGTAGAGTTTTGTTTCTAACGACATCCTAACCCTTCACCCTCTGGGCACGGGAAAAGGAGAACAGTGCCACGTGAGCTGGAGTCACACAGTCCTCTGATAAGGTAGATAAACTTCAAAACTCAACAGTGTAAATTTGATGACGGGCTGAAGATACTGGCAAAATAAACCCTGGGTTTTCAGTGGGTCAAAGGTTAGATTTGGTTGTGTGCATTCTGTGTCCCTCTGTGTGGAGAATCGCCTGTATTCACTTCCTAAAACTCCGCCCTGTGATCTTGTGTTAACGCAGATATTTTGGTTTTCTTTTTTTAAAGCAGTGTTGTTCTCTCAAAGGAGACACTCAGTGTAATGAAATTAAATCCAGTGCATTATTTCTGTGCTTGCTGGATATGTTGCGCTTTCTCCAAATGAAAGAACAAACCCCTCAGATGCCGACGTTGCAGGTAGGTTTTGCTTTGCTGCAGCTGAGGATTGTTTGCATCAGGAAAATGTGAAGGAGGGTGTTTTATAACTTTTCCTGCTGATAAAAACCTCCCCGATGGCCATTCAAGCTACACCAAGGTAAATAAGTAAAAGTAATTTAATGAGAGAAAAGTTTTTTTCACTACTGTGCAAATTTTAAAGGCGAATTAACAAAAGACTTTCTGGGCAAGAAGCTACCAGAACTATTTCTGTAATTTTACACATTTATTTGTTAAAATGTAAGAATTTAACCTCTATGTTACAATTGAAGCTCATTTCTACAGCAGAATTTCTTTGCCACCTAGAAAAAAAGTAGATGTACTATTGTAATTGCAGTTTTTCTTACATTAATTGTGCAGTTAAACATCTTTACACCGACAGATAGGAGTGTTTCCTTAGTCTGGGCCAGTTTGACATCCCTGACAAACATTATGTTAGATGACAAAGCTGAAATTCATTTTAACCCCTAAATTCACCATGAAGTCCTCCCATACTTTTCATGTAATCACAGTGACTATGTGAGTGCACAACTGACCAAAAGTGACCACATTAGAAATATTTAGACACTTATGTATGACTGTGGTATGTTAGCTATATTACAGCGGTCATGAACCTTGAACCTGAGCGGCATCGTCTCCTGCCCTTTGACCTCTATGTTGAAACAGTGGCAAGTGAATCAGTGAGTGTCTCTTCTGCCTCTCATGAAACTACTTCTTCATAATTATCAACAGAAGCTCACAGTCACCATCCAGCTCTTACTTATTAAACGTATTGTTGACTATGACACACGAAGCATTGTTGTAGTAAACGACTTCTTTTACTTTTAACCACTGAACTAAGCCGCTGTTTAAAGGGGGAGGAGTCTCAGGCTTTTTCACCCACGGATATATACAAAACCACTCACATGCTTCAGTGTAGTAACATGACTCTCACTTTTCCACTTCCAACATTTCCCACACAAGGAAGTGAGTCAGTCTTGTGAAATTAGAACCGCATACAAAAACAAACATCCACAAGGAGGATTTGTTGGAATGAAAGACTGTATGGGTTGTAAATAAATATAAGAAGAGCCCGTATTAAGCCTGAAGCAACCGTTTTAGCCCTTTTTTTCTAATCTACTTCATTAAAATCACTCTTATTTCTCTCTGGAGTCACACAAAACATACGTGTCTATCAGAGAGCAACTTGGCATCTTGCTCAAGGATATTTGGAATTGAGACTGGAGCAGCAACCGTCCAATCAAAAGATATCCTACAGCCGATAGAGATGGGCAAGGCAAAGTAGAAAAATGCATGAAAAGGTGCTTCTGCTCACCTTTTTTGTGTGCTTTGTTTTTAAGCCAAGAGGTCATGAAACCAACTACTCAAAACCATCAGTCAGTGGATCCCTTCAAATAGTCGGTGACTTGGGAGAAAATCACATCAGCATCTGAGGTTCGATCGGTGCAGCTGTGGCAGAAATCGGTGTGCAGAGCAATTTGAATGTTACATAAATGACCGAGTCAACATTTGATTGCTTGTAAGGCTCCTGTGAGCTTATATGGTAGCCGTTTAAAACCATGCAAATCTGTAGACTCACATGTGACAGTTTGTTTTCGATCATTCCAAACACTGCCTGCTCTTTTCCCCTCTGTTCCTCCCTTTTTAAAAATCCTCTCCTCTCTCTCTGTGAACAAAGCTCATGCCCAGAGCACAGACACTTAGATCTTCATTTCTTTGAAACACATAAATAACCTCAGTCATCCTTTCTACTCTGTATTCCTCTAGCCAGTATTTTTAATCGGGTGCCGTCTCTCATGTCTATTCCTTAAAATGGGATTACCTCAGCTGAACTCATAAAACATCGCTATTTTATTAAAAATAAATAAAAAACAGAGCTCGGAGCAAGCATGCTATGATTCAGGGAATTTTACAACACGCATCAGTACTGGAGCCACATCATGAAAACCTGTAGTCAATACTGGAGGAGCCAAAAAAAGAGAATAAAATCTGTCTTTAATGTCTATTTATTATGAAATTCACGAAACAAGGCTGCAGTTCTTTGAAGTCCTACATGCACGGTAGTTTCATCCAGGTTTTGTTGTTATTTAAGGACACACAGCAGAGTGAGGTGAGCACACAAATATATAAACATGACAGCTTCATTATGCATTAAAATACAGCAGTCCTCAAAAGCTTCTAAAATCATAAGAAATGAGTCTTTCTTCTTAACACATCTCACACACACTGACAGTGAGAAGTTGCCAGCAAAAGCCAATTAGTTGCATACCAGTGGTCAGCTCATCACACCGTGGTTTACATAATGAGCTAGTTAGCAGCATATCCCCTCTGAGGATGATACACATTAGAGCAGTGATGCCAGTGATGAAGTGTTTCTGAGGCCAAGGTGAACGTTTGAAAAGCCCCTTCGCCTTAGAGCCCTCCCGCTCCCTTCAGCATCATTTATCAGCAGTGTTGGGGAGTAACGGAATACATGTACCGCCGTTACGTATTTAAAATACAAAATATGAGTAACTTTATTCCGTTACAGTTACCGTTTAAAAAGGTGGTATTTAGAATACAGTTACTTTGTTGAAATAAATGGATTACACGGCGGTACTTCCCTGTTTCATATTGTGGCGGGTCAGGACTGTTTGGGTTTTGTTTGACAGCTACGTTCTGTTGTTCCAGGCGGCAGCGTTACGGTTGCCATGGTTACAGGGTGCCGCTCTCTCTTTGCGTGTTTCCTGGGTGAGAGAGCGCCTGTTGTTGTTGTTGTGCTAAGCTAATAGGCAGAATGCTACAGGTATAGCTCTAAAGAATGTAGCATCATGGGCAGTGTAGTCCGTGCTGCAGGGAGAATGGACCGCCATACCCGTTATGTGTCTGTGAGCGAGGGAGGGAGAAAAAGGAAAAGTACGAGCTGTCATCGAGCAAAAACGGGAGCTGGAAGCATGTAAATATAATAATAACCACTGCAGCCAAGAAGAGAGCCTGACGAGCCCAGTTGTAAGTAAGCTATTAAGACTCGACTGTACACCGTGTTCGTGTTTTCCTCCAAAACAATAAGTTCCGTTGGAGCAGCCTTTCAACGCCTCTCTCTGTCTCTGCTAGCAAAGTGACCCAGACAACAAAGTAAAGCTAGTTTTCGGCTACGAGCCCGACACAAACTCGACGTATTAGCCAGAGGTCCCTTTACTACGGTTCGGAGCCGCGGACCTTCAGTAACAGTAATAAATCACAGCAATAGTACATTCATGTAGTTGTAAACAGCATGATAATATATTAAGTAATCCAAAGTATTCAGAATACGTTACTCTCATTGAGTAACGTAACGGAATACGTTACAGAATACATTTTGGGGCATGTATTCTGTATTCTGTAATGGAATACATTTTAAAAGTAACCTTCCCAACACTGCTTATCACTACTTTCTAATCTTGTTCCCTTCAAACATTTCCATACAAACCAACTGCTTAAGTAGCAACACAGAGATATGTTTACCTTGAATCTGAATAACTATGACGATTGAGGGAACCCCCCCACCCCACCACCACCACCACCACCATCAATCTGGGGGCTTAAAGCAGAGCTGCTGATGCTGCAATAAGACGTCTCTGTGTTAGACCTATTGGGGCAATTAGCACTAAAGCAGGCGGACATAAAACGCGACCTACAAATGTCATCGGTCAAACTTCAGCGAGTGGCGAAAGGCGCCGTGCCATGTGGGCAAACATTGAACAAACGCAGACACATCCGAGTACACACAGACGCGCACAGTGGCCGCAGGCTATCAGTGATAATCTTTGTAATCAATCAACTATTAACCAGTCTGCTTCCAGTCATGAGATCTTACATCATCATCCAGTTATAACCGGAGTTTATTTGGCAGCTCAAACGTCCCGTCTCGCAGCACCTGCAGGACTTATTATTTGCTGAAAGGCCCTCATGAGTCCACAAAGCATCCAGCGCAATAAAAGCTCAAGCCTTGTTTGCACGGTTACATTTTACGATCTAATTGCATTCATAAAGTGCTTTTAAGTGCTGTTGCACTTCAGATTGAACCATATATACGCGAGCCAAGCAGCTTAAAGAACCAATAAATAAATGGTTTGGATTCTGCGCGATTAACGTCGAACGAAGAGTTCAAACACGAGTTCAAAACCAACTAAAGTGAGACAGGAAATCTAGTTAGCTTATGTCTCGGAATGTGGATCAAAGTCTTCATCTCGGTGTTTTGTGCAGATGTTTCACTCGATCAGGAAAATGTTGAGTTTCACGTTAACTGACAGGATGAATGAGACTCAGATGTCAAATGGATTTTTGCAGTAAGTGCTTGTAATCTACTTCTTTCACAGTCGTATCTGTTAATATAAATGGGGGATTAACTGAGCAAGTGGATCATATTGAATTACATATCCAGCTGAGGAGAGCTGTAACAAGAGAGGCCGTGGCACATACAGAGCGCGGGCTCGAAAGGGTGAAGTAATGGAGCGAGACTGCGGTGCTAATGCATGGATGTGTGCTCCTTCTTCTCTTTCTGGCATTCACTAATGTGTGCGTTAAAGTAGAGACACAGTCTGCATTCAGCGCTTTATCATCTAGAGCTTTCAGCATTTTCTTGGAAACCAGTTCCTGACTATTTATAGGTAAAAAAGTACCGTTGATCTTTCATGTAATTCATCCGGCCCACACACAACAAGAGGCACCGGTGGAGGTGGTGCGTTTGCGTTTGTCTTACGCATGGAAAGAATGTCCTCATGTAGAGGGAAATTTGCTTGTCACCTTCCTTGTTGTTATGTTTTATCATTGCTGCACGTGATTTGTTTTGTTATGGCGCCAGCAGCAGATGCAAGCAGGCACGTTCTGCCAGGGCAGACCATAATATTTACGTCGAGAAGTGACTCATCACAGTTGCTGTGGATAACATTAAATGTGAAAATAAATACAAATATTGTAATCAAGGATCAAGTGTGAGGGAGATCTTTATTATTGCCCAGGCGCATTATACAGTCTGCAGAGATGAACCAACCAACGAGTAATAAATACAATAAATAGAAAATACAACAGCAACAAAAAGCAAGAGAATAGTGAGAATAATCACAGCATTTTGGCTTAAATAACTACTAAAAATTATTATTATAATGTAAAAACTTTAATTGTAACACTTTCTAAACAAAAGCTGCCTCTTCTAGTTTAACCTCTGTCAAAACATTTCAACATTACATTTCCTAACATCAGCTCTGACCCTTTGTGCAGGTGTGTTAGTAATGTAGCTCTTTCAGTGCCATACTGTGACCCAGTTCTTTGTTTATTGTTGCCAATGTCACATATTAGAAGAACAGCATTTGTATTTTGTCCACGACTTTGTGTTTTGCCCAAAACTCCCGTCACCCACTTCCTAGAATCCTTCCTAAAGGTGTGACCTTGCTCTTTTCATGCTAAATAAATCACACTGTAAATAAAAACACTTTAAGGTTGAGGACGAGTTTTTCGCCTGAGGTCGTTGCCTTCTTTAGTTCAATAATAGGAGGTTTAACTAAATAGTGTTACAGCAGCTTTTCCTTTGTGACCACTTTAGTTAGTATTGAAGAAATAAAGTCACCCCTTGCATTCACTAAACTGAAGTTTTCCTTCTGACTACACTAGCTCTCCTGATGACTGTAGGCCACAGATTATGGGCCTGTACAGGGTAGGCTGTTTTAATATTTAACCCAATAAACACAAACACAAAGAGATAAGGATTTCACATTGAGACAGGTAAGCTCCTGCCCTGTGCCCTCACCCAGCATGTAGATACACAATCTGCACTGCACACATTCAAATGTTAAGACAGCGGGTTTACTATACAATAAAGATAATATACATTTAAGTAGATAAGTCTTAGCTTCATTATTTATTTATTCATAAGCAAATAAATAATTAACATCTCAAAATATCTTTCACTGTAAAAATATAGCCTGCAGGAAACGCTCCACTGCGAGGAGAAGATAAAGATCTTCTGTTAGAAACGTTTGTTTTGTCAAAGCTGCAAACTGTACTGCAAAACTGGTTAGCGGTTACTATAGCAGCCAACTCAAGCAACTGCTGTTGACAGATAAGGTAATAATAGCTCAGTTTGATGTACACACAGAAGTAACGATGCAGTTAGTGTGTGTTTTGCACAGACTGTACATAAAAGACAGATGTTTTTCTGGGTCTGAACAGTTCAGCCGATACAAAAAGGCCTTAAAATTGCATTATTTTCATTGACCAGCAGTAGGCAGCTGCCTTGGCAGGTTTGCTTATCGTAGGGCCTCCTAATGCCGACTGCAAATGTAACCGGTGTGATTCTGCGTTGTGTCTGATCAAAAAAGGTAAAAGAAAGAAAGGCCTCCAAGTAAATAATTTGCCCACTCCAGCTCCTACGACCAAATACAAACAGTGGGGAAGAGGGTTAGCTCAACCCACCACAACTTCCAAGCTAGCAAGAGGTATATATCCATGCTAGCATTTATGGCGCCTAAAACACATTTATGATACACACATACTACACACTTGTAACATCTAACAAAAAACAGGCTTAATAATGACAATAATTGAACTAAAATCACAATCAGAAACATCCAGGTGGCTAAATATGAATTATATGTATAATTATATACAGTGTTGGGAAAGAAATTATACCAACCTCTCCCACAGGGGAATTGTAGAAAAGGGGAGAAGCAAAAGGGGTACACTGTATTTATAGGGTTGCACCAAAGAAGAAGAAGAAAAGAATGAGGAGGGGCTCTAACTGATAATGAACATAACTACAGGCTTGGAGGTCCTAAAAGTCAGGTATAAAAGGAACAGTTTGGGGGTTTAGGACACATTTTGTGTAATTATAACAATGTGATTTATGACCCTGTTACACAAAATTAGTTGTGCTTTCCAAAAAGACCAGGGTCCTGAGTCCAGGTACCATCATATTTTAGTTAAGTCCAGTCACACAGTCCTAGAGACTCCTTGGTCTTCACCGTTTACTGGGGGAAATATTTATTCCTTCATGCCAAACCAAGCAAAAAAAAAATTGAATCGCAGCTGTTTGGTGGTTGTTAGAGGTTGCAAAGATTTTGAGTTGCCAGGACTTTAGCAACCAGCATCTAGGCCTGTGTGTCTGGCGCCTTAATCCATCCATTTTCTTAACCACTTATCCAATATAGGGTAGTGAGGGGGCTCGAGTCTTTCATACCTCATTTGAGAAAACTTCAACTTCAATCGAATGAACGATTCGGTGGATTTTTCCCGTGTCCATGCTGCACCTCTCAGCTGACTTTCATGAAGATTGTCATGGTCGTTTTTGCATAATCCTGCAGTCAGATAAACTGTGAAAACATCATGTCCTTGGGGAAGGCAAATATGTCCTGATAATGGTGTTATAATGAGGAGACATACCCAAAATGTAAATGAGCATAATACACCTTCAGTGCTTCTTGTGTCACATGTCTTACAACCTCGGACACGTGCGACACGCTCAGACATTTCTGTAGTGCCTGCTTGTCTTTCACTGATCACCAAGGTCACCGAGGCGGCTTTGTTGTCAGCGCTTTGCAGGCGATTACATATCTTAAATAAATGTCTTCATTTAGAAAGCAACAAGAAAAGGTCACCTGCTTCACACCACGCGTACAGCAAACACACACTTTCTCTTATACAGGAAAACCTGCAGTGACCTTGTGACCACCTCTGCCCACAGATAAATCTGCCTCAGAAGCCTTCGCTTGGTGTGTTTGTGTTTCCATGGTGAATTATATTAGTAATCTGAAGCCTGTCCACGTGAGTTTTGTTGGTGCCACAGAGGAAGGCAGGGCTGGAACATAAATTTGTTTTTAAAACAGCATGTAGTGGTGAAGATGTGTCCTGAGTTTGTGTGTGTGTGTGATTATGAGTTGTGTATTTTTTGCCTAGTGTGATGGACCGAGTTTCCATTTATTTAACCCCCAAAAATTATATTTACAAGAGTAATAAATGTTGAGCTCATAAAAGAGGTCAAAGAAACAAAACTGAACTCAGGCAAAGACTGCAAACGTAACAAACCAAATGACTGCTACAAACAAACATAACTGACCTCAAACATATATATATATATATATATATATATATATATATATATATATATATATATATATATATATATATATAATGGCTGATCAGACCATTGTGACACATGAGGGGTAACAAACAAAACACAATCATAAATCACAACCGATGCAGTACAATCTAGTTTGTTAATAAACTAAACACCAAAGAAGAAAATCAAAAACCCCATTAAACCCTAAACTCAAATATTTAATTAAATACAAATACTTTGTTTTTAAAGTAAAGAAAACACACATTCTCCCCTTCAGCAGGAAGTGGTGGTGTGGTCCAATTATCTTCCTTTGCATTTAATGGTTTCAAACCCTGGCTACCATCTTTTGTCCAGCAACTCCCAGGGATGGCGGCAGGTAAGAAAGACAAAGGTTAGTCAGAAAGCAAAGAAATGAAGTAGTATGAATACATAAGTAAACTAAATGTGCGCGCTTACAAATAGAACAAATGTATCCAAATCAATCAATAAAGTTATTGGTAACTAAAATGTATTACTATGTTCAAATGAAGAATGAAAATACAAAAGTTACAGACTTTAGTGTGGCCACGTGTTTGGCCATCACACCTAGAAATGATCCAGTTCCTCTGTAGCTGAACATGCATTAAAGACAACCTAAAGGATGGATGTGAAGCAATTATGGGACCAAGATCCAAGTGCATGTGTGTTATAATACTGATGCAAATACCAGCAAAATGGGAGAGACGATGAGTTGTCACCATCATTTTGTTTAGCACAGAGGATCCTTCTGTTCAGAGGAAGTAGGAAACTATGTAGTGAAAACTCACATGACTGGATTTTTCTCAAAGCCTCTAATACATGTGCAGTTGCTGCACGTCGGTCCGTGTTTTGTGTTTTTCTGCGTTTCAAACATGCAGTCTGAGCATTTCGTCCCGTGTTCTTATAAGGCAAACATCCACAATTCAGCTTCCTCAAGGCTATGGGAAGTGAGACTTTCTGCTTGACTGACGCATCCCTGCGCGAAGACAAAACGTCCCTCTTCGCACAAAACACTGCATGCCTGACACAAATATCGACGCCTTCTGTCAAGCATACGTGGGCCGTGAAAGACTTTATTGTCAGAAAGTCGTTTCGCGGTTATAGCAGACATTCTTTCGAGAAAAGAAGTTCGGGGAAATGTTTTGAGAAAATGCTCGTCTGAGAAAAGATGAGGCCTTCTTTCTCACAATATTCCTGCTTGTGTCTTTTCTATGACACACAGGTTTGCGCGTGAAGAAGGGAGGAAAAGACCAGCTGGTTGTGTCTTCATTGCATAAGACATTCATTTCTTAGCCCACATCCTCCTCCCCGCTTCTCTAACGCAGTGCTTACACTTAATCCTCTTTTTAGTGACACATTTTGTTACTGTTGTCCCACCGTCTCTTCGCTTCCACAAAAAAGGTTGTAAGCATTCACGCTCAGCAAAAAAAAAAAGGACAGAAACGGATTAGCGCAGACGACCGTCGACTGGTCCATTTATCAGAGAAGTAGAGAGAAATTGGCAATTACTCAGATCCGACAAGTCATATGACTGACCCAAATCTACACTGCAAAGGCCTAAATGTTACATTAGCTTTTAACACACAGTTTCATATCCTCCTAACAGCTCTAGTGCTGCTGTGCAAAGATTTTGCGCACAATAAGAATCTGTAAAATCTCCCGTCATGTTAGTCATGTGCTAAAACACCTTGCAACAGTTTCCAAACAGCACGACAGGGTGAGTCCCAACAAACGTGGTTTTTTTAGTCCTTTATTTATCCAGGTAAAAAAATCTCATTTCCAAGAGAGACCTGGCATCATGGCAACAAAAGTCACATACCACATAGGTATATAACATTTAAAACAAATACAATATCCCTTACCAACATGTGTAAAATATACAATAACAGATCAAATTAAGAGTACATTAAAAACAATCACACGGAGTAAAAGAGTTGTTCTCTCGTTCCTTTAACCAACTCTGATAATTTCAGTTCCTTCTGCAGATTATTCCAGGAAGCAGGGGCAGCGTATTTAAAAGCCTTTTTCCCCAATTCTGTTCTGATTTTTGGGACAATCAATTGTATGATTTTGTTCGAATGAAGGCTGTATTGGTTGTTGTTTTTACACATATAAACACATAAATAAGATCCAGCCCAAGGAGAGATTTATAGATGAAGATCAACCAATGGGAGTCTGCGAATATGCAAAGATGGATATTTAGCAGCAGCATACAAAGAACAATGATGTACACGATTTCCATAGCCAGTAATAAAAAGTAAAGCACAATGGTGCACAGTATCCAACCTCTTTAGGTAGTGGGCAGGTGCATTCATAAAAAGCAGGTCACCATAATCCAATAAAGGTAAAAAGGTTGCACGAATCAAATGTTTTCTCACTTGGAGGGAGAAACAGGATTGGTTTCTAAAAAAGTACCTAGTTTTAGTTTTAACTTCGACACAAGCCTTTGAATGTGAGTCTTAAATGATAAATTCTGATCTATAATGATCCCTAGATACTTGTGACCATTTCAATTTCAGTTCCTTGAATTGTTTTAATCTTAGGAGACGTAGCTAACAACTCTTTGCCATTTGAGAATAACATGAACTTGGATTTCTCTGGATTTAACACCAACTTAAGTTGAGTTAAATGGGACTGAACGACATCAAAGGCGTTGAGAAGTTCACAGGAAAAAAAGGCAAAAGTTTTGTGACTCATGATGTCAAGCTTGTGCAAAAAGCTGCAAAACTACTGAGGTTTATAGCTGTACCACTGCGTTTTTTTTCATATTATTGGAGGGCTTCTTTCAATGTCACAACTTGCTTGGCCTGTTTCCGGTCCTTTCTGGGGTCTTCAATTGTGTCCATGACAACACAGCGAGAGCCGCAGTGAATTGGGACAAACGCGCACATCTTCCAGTGTAAATAAGAAGTCACTTGACCTTACTAAGTTACAGCTTGTTCCTTTCTTTTTGTTGTTGTTGTGCTCTCTCTTTCACTTTCCGACACGCCCATTTATTCACATGCACGCGCACACGTACGCACGCTGTTCTCGAAGCGTCGCCGAGTTGGCCTGTGAAAAACAAAGCCGAGCATTTAATTATGTAACCAGCTTTTAATGTGGGGTTTTTGTAAGGGAAGGATGCGCAGATCAAATAGTGCCAGAGCCCAGATTCTTGAACAGGGAACAAATGGGATCCAGTTAGATGTGACAGAGGGAGAAACTTCTTCTTTGCTTGTTTGTCTGTTCCAGCACTGCCTGACTTCCCGGATGAAACAATGCAGTGCAGACTGTCTTAAAACAACTATCAGTGTCTTTTGTACTCATGCGTAAAGTCTGTCGTACCTTTAAAAGTGTAACATTTCAGCTAAATTCCTTTATTGCGTCTCATCTCTCCTCATGATTTGAACTGACTTTAATAAAAAATAGCTAACTAGGAAAGAGGAGGATATATTCTTATCACTGCACACTGTAGCCTGCGGTTAGAACTAGGGAATGAGGACAATTGTTTGTGCTCCCAAATGCTTGTACTCGCATGGTTACCCATGTCTATACTGCACACAGTGTATGTTTATGAAAGGGATGAACCCAGAGTGGGGAAAAGAGATAAAAGAGAGAATAGGGACGGATTACAAAGGGTATGTTGTTGTGTGTGCGCGCAAAACCAGTGAGCCTCATTGGCCAGATGAGTTGTGTTCACTACAAAGGGGGGACTTTAGTGGGATGAGAGGGAGTAAGCCCGGGGATTAGGTCTGTTGGGCGACAGAGCACCAGGCCTCAGGGCGGACTTTCTGGTTGGCTTACTGGAATGATGGAGCGCATGTGTCATGCGGAACATGTTGTCCCAGCAGCACTCAGACACAAGCATGTGCAGAGAGACAGAGGCTCAGCTGGTTGTGCGCGCTGAATTTTTCCAATATTATCTAAACTAACATTTACTCGCTTTGACTGATGTCCTCGCAGAGCAATCACAGTCATCCATTCTAGCACCTTCTAGCAGCGCAGGCAGGTATTAGTTATCAGAGAGAAACTGTACGTGCCTTGGCACTGTGCTTTTTTACTTCCTGTCGTTACCTCAGTGCTCAGCAGAAGTTTGTAGTTACTAACAAAGGACTCCATGTGTTACTGTTACCATCATGACTGTATCTTGCTTTTATATACTTTGTTTCATCTAATATATAATTAACAAGCTCACATTTGTTCAGTTTGTTCAGTGATCTTTAAATTTATTAAAGTAAAAAGACGACAAACTCTAATTTTGCAGGACTGCTCGTGGTAAAACGATACATGTGGTTGACAGAAATGGCTCGTGTCAGATATTTTTCCTTCCCTAATCTGGAAGCAATGAAATCCAGATGTAAGATGAGTTGTTTACTGTTCGTAATCAGTGTTGGTCAAGTTACTTGAAAAAAGTAATCAGTAACTAATTACTGATTACTTCCCCCAAAAAGTAATCCCGTTACTTTACTGATTACTTATTTTCAAAAGTAATTAATTACTTAGTTACTTTTTAAAAACACGATTTACAACCTGAATAGGTGATAAAGTGATAGATCTTTCAGCCCAATTCTACTTTTTCTGCATAATCATCATACAAAATGTGATCAAATGGAAAAGTCTCTTTTTAAAACTTGTTTTATTAGTTTTAATCTTTTAACTTTATGCATCAAGCAAACATTTAATTATCTGCAACATTCTCTGACTGGAAGAAATTAGTTTAACATTTAAACCTATTTTCTGCACATTCCAGCACATAAAATAAAAATATTTTTTGTGTGTTTACACTCAGTCTTTCAAATAGATGCAAGTAAAACACAGCAGAAAATAAATAAAGTCAAAGACTAGCGGTCCTGTTGCTCTATTTTCACCTGTAAAGCAGGAGTGGGGTAGGCGGAGGTTTACCCTGGTGCAGGTGTGCAGCGGTCAGTGGAAGAATCCACGAGTTTCTCTGTGAGTTTCCCATTACGTCGTAGCTACTCGGTGCTTGTTCGGAAGTTTAGGGTTTTTTTTCGCTGTAAAAAGAAGTTTTCTTCCCACGCACAACGGACACTAATGTTTTTGTCACTTTTTATGGAATCAAACTCAAAGTAAGGTCAGTACTTCCACGCTTTAAACGCTGCACGCTCATACTCTCTCTGCACTCGATATATGATCCATTGTTGATCTGCACACAGCTGTTGTCACGAACGTCGCACTCGCTTACGTCACTGTCATGAGACATTCTCGCAAAAAAATCACGGTTTTAGTAACGCAGTAACGCAGCGTTCCTACGGGAAAGTAACGGTAATCTAATTACCGTTTTTGCAATAGCAATCCCTTACTTTACTCGTTACTTTAAAAAAGTAATCAGATTACAGTGCCCATCTCTTCGTAATAGAAGAACATTGTGTCTTGTAATGCTCCAAAGGCCTGCTCTCAGCCAGGAAAACGTGACATTGGTATTGTGTGTCCTCTCCACTTACCTGCATGTATGCACATTTACATACCAGTCATACCTCATTGTTTGTCATAAGAAATCTCTTCCCAGCATCATTCTGAAAACAGAAAGCTAGATTTAAAAAAAGATTTTGTACATAATCGTGGGAAACAACAACACAGCACAGTACAAAAACGCTGCAGCTACAAGGTGACTGCACTTTTCTCACTCCCTTTCCCAGGTCTCACTGCTATATTATTTGGAAAGTGCTGGTAGAGTCATTGAAAGCGGTAATATAAAGTCAGTGCGTCTGTTAGCTTTAGATTTCTTGTGAAACTATAAAGGAAGTTGCACAACTTTAACTCAGAGTCCATTGAACTGTTTGGTTTTGGCACGTTTTGTAAATCTCTGCCTCGGGCGTCTGCACTCCTGCCAAACCTCCAACGCTTGACAGAACCTGAAACAAACAAACTGGTTGCCAGCATGAGTCCTGTTAAATTTTAAACAGTGATAAAAGAAGGTGATGTATTGTTTTTCCACCAACGGCTGACAAAGGAGGGAATGCTTCAGTTTTCAGAAGATGTTTAATCATTCGATGAGAGGGTATCGATAAAAGAAACGTATAAATGTGCCACACTTGTGCGCTGAACCCTGTTCAACACAATAAAATAAGCTTTTGCTATCAAGGTGATGTTTAACTCAAAAACCAAAGACGGGACGTGACTGTGAGGCAGGATGTGTGACTGGTCCAATGACAACACGGGCTCCACGCCTGCTGGTTTACAAAGTAAATCATTAATTCTTTGTATTTAGATCAGAGCTGCGGTGGCTGTGTGCTCGGGACAGTTGTTGTACAAACTGACCTACTTCCACTGTTGTGTTTATGAAGTAAATCTGTGCAGCTGTGTCACCGTTAAAACAACAATCACAGAAACAGTTCAGTTCAATCCAGTTTTCTTTGTAAAGCCCATCCTCACATATAGAGCTTCAAAAAGCTTCACGGCATAAAAACACAAGAAACAAGGTCACCTAAATATTAAGCAGACATTTAAATAACAAACCAACCTCTCGGGAATAGAAACACACAGGAACATACAAATGATACATTAGTAAACACTGATGAAGAAGATCTGCTGTGGTTTCTATCTACCTGATTGCTAAATGTCGTTGAGCTCAGTAGGTGTGGCTGTATGGTCGTTTTATTGTTGAGTGGAAGCAAATGTCAGCTTAAAAATGCTTTTAACAGTTTCTTGAAATTCTCAGTAAGGTTTGCTTTGCTGATTTTTTAAGGGAGGCTCTCTGCGGAGCATTCGGTATCTAACATGTTAGCATAACCCTGCAGCAGAATTGGAGAGAAGCTGCACAGTAATGAGGATTTTTGGGGGAAGTCCAGCAAAAAAGGGCACTGCAGTAATCCAGTCTACTGATGCGTGTTTAATCATCCAGGTAAGGAAATGCCAGGAAGTTCATTCTGTTCATCCGAAACATTTTTGAAGAAGTCACCTGGATCAGTGACGCAATGTTTAATGAACAGACTCAACTTCCTGGAAATGCACGATGGAAGTTTTCAGAGTCACGACGGTTCAGGAAGTTTCGTGTCTTGGCATTTCCAGAGATGGAGCAGGACTTTCTTTCTGATGAATTCTTACTCTGTCAGCTTGTGTCCCCACCTGATGGACGAACAGATCTCGTTTGATTTTAAGGTCCAATAAAAGAATTTCAATTTTGTCTTAACTTTTAAAAGGTTTGCAGTCACGTCATCCGGCTCTATAGAAACACATAGCTGTGTAGCATCTGTGTAACTATGGAAACAAATGTCATGCTGTCTGATAAGGTTGCCAAGTGGCAGCATGCATGAGGAGAAAATTGAGGGGCCCAGACGGCTACCCAGTGGAACCCCACAAGAAAAACAATGAGTGGGTGATACCTGATCTCACAGGTGATGAGGAATTTCCTGTGTATACTCAGGTGAAGTCAAATGAGGACAGCAACCTTATTACAGAGATAAGTTAGTCTGAGGTCATTTCGTATATTGGTGAGGTCCGTCTGTGTGCTGTGATTTGCTCCATGGCCAGTATTGAACCTAATTTAACCTTTAAGAAAGCACTGATTTGCATGAATACAGTTTTTGTTCTTATACTTTACTTAAAAGGTTTTATGTTTATCTGTAATATTAAGATTCATTCTTTTCTAACTGCCCCATCTTTTTTAAACATTTACCCTTTTGCAGTGTCAAGGTCAGAAAGGTTCATTTAAACTTCCGCTCGCTGGACTGGACTGTCATGTGGAAACAAGTGTATCGACTTCTACAGAACTTAAACAACGTTCAGCTGTTTGCCCGATGATGAATCAGCTAACCTAATGTGGTGTTTACCTTAAAAGCAAGTCATAGCACATGTCAGTGCTTGCAACACAGCTCTCGTGTGTTAAATAGTAGATACACTTGTTTCCAGGGAATGAAGGAGTGTAAATTCACAGTGTGCCAACACGTTTACTTCTGCAGATTGTTTTGTGATAGGTCGATCATATTGGTAGAAAGCTGTGAAATTGGAATGTGCTAACGATCCCCTTTAAGCCCGGCAAGATGTGATTTATATATACAGAGAAATGTGTTGTGTAATCACTGCCTCGCAGACTCATTTCTCTGTACTTGGTGCATTTTCAAATAGCTTTAACCTCCCTATTTGTTTGCCATGCAAAATGCTCACAGGCAGCTGCTCTCCTCCTACATCGTTTTAGCAAATCTTGGTTAGAGAGGTTTGGATTCTTATTTGAATTTTTCCATGTAACTTTCCACCCACATCCTCCGCTAAAGACCTTTAAAATTATCCTTGGAAAAGACAGGCGATTAATGTTTCCCATCATTTTAAGAGCTACATTTATTTTTGATATATACTATAAACATGTTGTTGTTTGTAATCACTGACCCTGTTTACAGTACTAATCACCCCCTCCCGCCCTTTTTTTGGTTACATTTACAAAAAAGCAAAAAGAAAGAAAAAAGGCAGGACGTCAGTGGCTGACTAGCTCCACCTAGTGGCCAAACAAGGTCATTATTTACTGTTCCCATTGATAAAAAAGTTTCCACTTTTAAAGACATCGTGATCCTTTTACACCCGATATCTCACACAGTTCTGGCGCTTAATGGGCAAAATGGTTTAAAGGTTGTTGGCCTGGGACTGAAGCTAGAAACTAAAATAAAACTTATGAGCATCGCAGTGCTGAGCTTATAAAACTAAAAAATGTAAACCTGTAATGGAGACTCTCAGAGGTCTTTATTTCCAGATAGTAATATCATGAGTGCACCAACTGAAGTTTGATCCATCTGAAAGTCTCAAGGACTTCAACATCAAGAGTAAACAAATGAATTAGTTTCATTTCGATATAAATCAAAACACATTTGACATGTTAGAAAGAAATCAGGTGTGATATTTATTGCTTAAGAGATTTATTTGATCACTTGTCATAAAAAACACAAACATTATTGAAATCTGCCAAAAACTTTTAAAACTTAAAATTAATTATTTATTTATTAACCTTTATTTAACCAGGAAAATCCCATTGAGATTAAAAGGGAGACCTAGCCAAGATAGGCAGCAGCAGGTGTCTCACAGTTACAGAAATGACTCAAACACAGGCAGCAACAACACACATGCAACAATAAGTGAAAGAATACAAATAAAATAAAATAAAATCCAAATAAAAATAAATAAATAAATCAGTTAAAATGACAATCAATCTAATTTAAACAGTTGCATGTTATGAACTTGGCCTCAAGGATTCGTAGTTTAGATTTAAAAGCACTTAATGAAATAAATTCAGTCATTTTCCTTCTGCAGTTTGTTCCAAGCCGACGGTGCTAAATGGACAAAAGCTCTTTTACCAAGTTCAGTTCAGGCAAATGGAGCAGAAAGCAACAAGTAACCATGCGGACGAAGAGAATACCGACCAGCATGTTTCATTACAAGCAGGGAACATAGATAAGAAGGCAGCAACCCAAGTATCGCCTTATATATAAAACTGTATAAATGAGAGTTCCTCCAACTTACCAAAGCAGGTCCTACCTGAGAGTATAGTCACAGTGGTGAGTCTGAAATTTACGGTTAGTGATGAACCTCAGAGAAGCACGATACACAGAATCAACCATTCGAAGACATTGAGCAGAAGCATTCATATATAGAATATATATGAATGCTTCTGCTACTTATCTGAACGCAGATAAGTCATTTATTACATGACTTATCTGACAACTCAGTAATTAATTGAGGATTTTTTTTCTGTTTAAGAATTCAAGTAAATAACTGATGTTTGGCATCTTAATCCAATAATAATAAGTATTGTAAAGACTCACCTTTCAGCATAAGGACTGCACTCACTTACAGCTCACTTTTTCTTCACTGCCACATGGGGCAGCAGCTGAGGTGAGTGTCTGTTTGAGTTTTCTGCGTTCATGCATTATTTTAACTGACTAACTTAAATCACACTTTGTTTCCTTTCAGAGTTAGCAGTCCATGTGTGTCTTTCCTTTAATGCTGATTATTCAATAAAACGAGAAACCTGCAAGTGATTGATGACTGTTCATTCTCATCCTGACCAGATGAGCCCATGATGGTAACTGTCTCCAGCCTCCTCTGAGCCTTCCTTCATAATAATAATAATAATAATGATAATAATGATGATGATAATAATAATAATAATGATAATAATAATAAAAATAATAATAATAATAATAATAATAATAATAATAATAATAATAATAAAAATAAATAATAATAAATAATAATAATAATAATAAATAAATAAAAATAAAATTACTTGGTGAAAAACTGTAATCATCATCAGTGTTAATTTAGGGGGGCTGTGGCATCAATCTTACATCGGGTGGTGGGCTGAAATCTAAACAGTGTATTAAGAGTAATCGTTCTTATTTCAGGGTCTTGATGTTGTACCTCTGCCTCATTGATTGTTTTAATGATTAGAAATATGTGAGCTTTCCCCACTGTGAACGCTCAAAACTGATTAAAGTTTGCAGTAAGGGTCCTGGCTAGTTATGTTTTTACACTGAAGCGCCAAACTCCTCACATTTGTGTTTTCAGATGTACATGAAGAGATCATCACAGTGGCTGACATGGAGGTAGTCGAGGACTAACGGTACCTGGGAGTACACACTGACTGTAAAGTGGACACAGACGCTGTCTTCAAAAAAGGGCAGAGCCAGCTTTTCCTACTGAGGCGGCTCAGGTCTTTCAATGTTTGTAGGAAAATGCTGACCGTGCTCTATCACTCTGTGGTAGAGAGTGCTATGTTCCTTGCAGCTGTGTGCTGGGGCAGTGGGGTGAAGACAGCTGATGCTGAACAAGCTGGTTAAAAAGGCTGGTTCTGTCCTGGGTGTCCGACTGGAGAACCTGGTGGAGGAGAATATTAAAATAGCTTCTCAGCATCATAGACAATCCCTCTCATCCCAGGAGCCATCGGAGCACAAAGACTCATCGCCTCTAAATGCAGAACTGACCGCCACAGGAAATCCTTCCTACCAGTGGCTATAAGACTGTACTACTCTTCATCGTTCTGTAGGTGACTTGATTATATTAATCCTATAGGATTAATATGAATGCCTTTTATTCTCACAGATTGTGCAATATTATTACTCATCTGTATGTTATTGAATGTTTTTTCATTCCCCCATCATATGCTGCTACTCTTTTATTCATTGCACTAACATGTCACTTATCATAATTACTCGCACTGATAATTATGTTATTTTGTTTTTCTGCACAAATTTTTCCTCTTGCTGCATTGAGCATGTTTACGACAAAAGGATAAATAAAGTTCTTCTCATCTTAAATAAGAGCAAATTAAAATTACTTTTGCAGTCATTTTTCTGCCATTAACGTCACAATAAAAACGTCTGATAAATATTTGATTTTCTTTCCATGCAAAACAATCTTCAGTTTTCTTCTATTGATACTGACAATGAGGGTTTTTTTATTATTACTTTTTTTTTTAATAAAATGGGCCTTTTATTAAAAACCTTTAACACAACTGGGTTTACACTAAATTTGTGTAAAAGCCAAGTTGCAGTCGCTAGATGGCAGTAGTGCTCAATATCTCAATACTGCAGACCTTCATTTATTTCAGCTCGTTTCACTTTAGGTGAGCGTCCTGTTCATGCCTCAGCGTCAAATCTTACACCAGTATTTTTTTTAAAAAAATCTGTCAAAAATGAATTATAGCGACAGCTTTTAAGAAATAATCGCACTGTGGTACTTTTGTGTCGTTGCTGAAGTAAAGGAACTCACCCAAAACATCTTGTCCAATCATAGCGCTGCTATTGTGCATGGGAAGTAGTCTGCGCCCTGGAGACTTTCTGGCCAGCTGAGAGGTGGTCTTTGTATGACAGAGCTGAACAGGGGCTCTGACT
The DNA here is from genome assembly GCF_056152115.1 of Neolamprologus brichardi. Classification (NCBI taxonomy): domain Eukaryota; kingdom Metazoa; phylum Chordata; class Actinopteri; order Cichliformes; family Cichlidae; genus Neolamprologus; species Neolamprologus brichardi. Next base: position 2,469,823 of record NC_142120.1, on the reverse strand, counting down.
CTGCAGATCTGAGGGAACAGGGGCCGCCACAGCTGCTGGGAACAGAAGTTAAGCTTGAGCGTTGAGAGGAAACAACAGACTGCAGGAGAACCAAAAAATAGGCGCTCGAAAACTGCACCGGGAGATTTTTGTTTCTTTCGCTGATGCTGGGAATTTGATCAACTCTTATAAATTTTCAAAACTTTTTGTGAGAGCCAGATGTCTCTGCCTCTATCTCGAGACTCACTCTGAGTTTCCCAATGGCGAAAACAAAACATCGTGAAACAATGACAGAGAAGACTCCTGGATCACTGATGTGGCTTCCGCTCGTCCTCTCAGTGGCGCTGGCCGCAGGGCAAGACGCAAACACGGGGGCCGTAAAGGAGGACATCCCGGAGGGCGCATCCACCCTGGCGTTCGTCTTTGACGTGACCGGCTCCATGTACGACGACTTGGTCCAAGTGATAGAGGGCGCATCCAAGATTTTGGAGACATCCCTGAGCAGACCGAAGAGACCTTTGTATAACTTTGCCCTGGTGCCCTTTCACGACCCAGGTAACGTAACAAGAGACAAAGAGATGGTTTGATTAGGTCAATTCTGCTTCTTTTTTCTTGTTTTTCTTCTCTTTAAATGTGATGATTTGGTGCTTACTCTTTGCAGTCTACACAAAAGCAGACAGAGGTGTGACAAATGTGATAGTTTGCTCACAAGCCGCCCTCTGACTGCCTAAACCTCCTCACACCTCCACGGGAGGCACTTCTGGGGCATTTCATCTCGCACAGATGTTCAGCCTGGCGGTCACTGTATCATTAGCATTCCGCCAGGGTTACTGTGTGGCTTTAGGTTTGCAGAGCAGCTTGATGATTATCATCACTCGTGGGTGCTCTCTCATTCTGAAAAGTAATGCCTAGGCTGTATTTTATTGGGCAGTCAAACAGTATCCCTGGCTAGTATTAGTCTTCAGAGGCGCATGGGGGGGGGGGGTCATACAAGATAAAACATTTCCAAATATTCAACACACACATCTGACAAGAACGGAGTCCCTGTGAAGAGTAATGTGAGACTGAGGACATCAGTCTTATTACTCTTATTGAACAACAGCAGATTAAAGTCATCATTTAGGGTTTGAATATTTGGGAGGTAACGTTGACTCACCTTTGTCTCTTTAATTGGAGATTATGTATCGGAATTTCAGGACCACGCCTCCAAACACGCTCCTTACAGTTGTCATCTATATAGGTTCCTTCAGTTCTGCAAGCAGTTCATTCTCGTTTACGTGCCCCACCCTCCCTCCTTGTTCTCAATTCTTTAACTTCACTTCTATTTAGTGCATGAGGATCTGCTAGACTGTCACCAGTCCCCAAACCGCAGCTCAATTCATGTCCAAGCATCACCTTTACCTACTAGAACGCTGTCAAACCTAAAATGAGGACGTGGGCCCAGCGAGTAGAAGCCCCTTTCGTGATTATTTCATTCAAAACAAGGAGGCTCAATGGTTACTTTTCACCAGCATTTAAGTGTACCACAATTCAATTCAACTTTATTTATACAGCGTCAAATCACAGCAACGGTCGCCTCAAGGCACTTTATATTGTAAGGTAGATGCTACAATAATACACACAGAGAAAAACCCAACAATCATATGACCCCCTATGAGCAAGCACTTTGTCGACAGTGGGAAGGAAAAACTCCCTTTTAACAGGAAGAAACCTCCGACAGAACCAGGCTCAGGGAGGGGCGGGGCTATCTGCTGTGATTGGTTGGGTGTGAGGGAATGAAGACAGGATAAAGGCATGCTGTGGAAGAGAGACAGAGATGAATATTAACTAATGATTAAGTGGAGTAAAACAAACGGAATGAGCAGAGATGAAATGCTGAGTGCATGATGGGTAGGCTCAGGGTTGAAATTGAAATGATTCAATTCAACTCAATTCAAGTTTTATTGATGTAGTGCTACAATAATAGATCAAAACCCCCAACAATCACATGACCCCCTATGAGCAGCACTTTGGCGACAGTGGGAAGGAAAAACTCCCTTTTAACAGGAAGAAACCTCCGTCAGAACCAGGCTCAGGGAGGGGCGGGGCCATCTGCTGTGATTGGTTGGGGTGAGAGAAGGAAGACAGGATGAAGACATGCTGTTGCATGCATTTAATGTTTAGTTTCCATACGTAGCATTCTGCAAAATGTGCTTCGTGAATATTACTTCACAAAGTGCATGAAACACAATGCTTTCATATTTTAATGTTGTATGCAGAGTACCTACATTTTTCCTAAATGCACTCGGAGCAACAAACATTCCAGGATCTGAAGGATGGAAAGAAAGAGATGAATAGACGGAGGTGATCTGTGAGGTGAAGACACAGATTCCTATTCCAGATGTTTTTTTCTCTTTTCAGTTTCAGCATGTCACAAATTCTCATGAAGCACATTTCTTCAATCATCGTTTCAATCTGCTCTGTGCCTAGAATAATAATTATATTCAAGGAGGAAAAAATGCACAGTGTACACAAATCGTACAAATGATGAATTCATTAGTGCGTGCCTCTGTGGGGAAAGTAAATCTTAGGTGATTAGCGATGCTCTTGGACAGAGAGACAGTAGTGAAAGAATGCTGCGGTTTTAACCTGTTTGTGTAACTGAAGGGCTTCATTTAGAGGAAATGTTGACTTCATTGAGAAGCGATTATAAGATTATCCTTTGGTAGTGAAACACAACAGCTCGACTGAGCGCTCCAGCGTCGACTCCTCTCTGTGTTTGTGACGTTTGTCTGCTTCTTAAAGTGTTTACGAGGATGTCAGGATGTGTGCTCCGACACCCCCGGGGGAATAGAGGAATGATTACTGCAGCGCACTGCAAGCAGGGGTAGCTGAGCATTTCGCCAAATGTTCTGACCCCGTCTCTCTCCCACTTTCTGTCCTTTTCCAACAAAATCCCGGCTCCTCGGAGAGAGTCGGTTTTGTTTTATTAAGGGTTTGCTTCATCGTGCCGCGGATCCATTTTCTCTGCTTTGCATCCAACGTGGTGCGGTAACGCAGTCCCTCCTGTTTGACTTGGCTGCTTTTAAATCAGAGCTTCCCTTTTTATTTACACTGCAATCCGACACTGTAAACAAGAGAGTGTGTTTGCAATCTTTGTGTCTGTGCGCGCTTGCCTGAACGTGTGTGAAGCTAAAGAGTCAGGAGGATGCCTGGATATTGGGGTCAGGCCTGTGTGGGAAGATCAGTCAGGAAGCCTCCCCCCTTTCCTCCATCCTGCAGGCAGAGAAAGAAAGAAAGGCACAGGATGCTTCACAAGTCATTTTACCACAGTGCAAGTGTGTGTTTACCGCTGAAGTCTGTCTGTGCTCTTAACAATACAATATGTCATTACTCTTGAAATGGGCATTCGTTTATTCGGGGCGAACGTGTCTCAGGGGGTTGGGAAGCGTATCTGTAACCGGAAGGTCGCCGGTTCGATCCCTGGGCTCTCTGTCCTGGTCGTTGTGTCCTTGGGCAAGACACTTTACCCTACCGCCTACTGGTGTTGGCCAGAGGGGCCAATGGCGCGATATGGCAGCCTCGCTTCTGTCAGTCTGTCCCAGGGCAGCTGTGGCTACAACTGTAGCTGCCTCCACCAGTGTGTGAATGAATAGTGGCATTGTAAAGCGCTTTGAGTGCCTTGAAAAGCGCTATATAAATCCAATCCATTATTATTAATGAAAGAAGTGGCTTTACAGAAGAGTCCTGGACAGCTACAAACACGAACATCTCGCTTCTCTAGCTGCAGTCTGACGATCAATCTGTCAATAAGGACTTCAGGCTCATGCAGAGAAGCCAAAGGTGTGTTGCAAACAGACTCGCTGCACTTCTAAAACATTTATTTGAGAGTTTACAGACAATTAAACTCATTTCACGACACTTCCGTTCTTCCCGAGCTACAAAACGTGGCCTCTAGCCCAAGACTAATGCCAGTTTGTGCATTGTTTCAATTAAAGAAACAAACATTGCATGACAATAACAGGAAATAAAATGGTAGACACTTATCTGTCTGCATGGCCCTGTTGGCATCCTTACACACACACACGTCCATGTAGCTACCTCGCTGTGAGAGGATGTGTTTGTGAGTGTCTGACGCTGCTCGTGTTAATGTTTAACCGTCCAAGGTTAAGATGGATCCAACCCCAGCACCTGGGACCCAACGTGCCCAGGAAAGTCAGAGAGCCTTTAAACCTTGACACTATGTTGTAGTGCACACTCCAGCTTAATGGAGGGTGTCTAAGGCGTTTGGGGGGTAGCACCGTCTTCCACTTTAGAGGACTTAAAATAAACTTGCAAACCCTTTGCAGTCAGTGACGTCTATGATCTGTGGTAATGCTCTACCAGTCCTATCTTGCATTGTTGCTGGTTTTGATGGTGTCGACACACTTCCAGTAGGACTGAGGGTATAGTGAAAATGATTAGACTTCCATCGAGTATGGATGAAACACTGTTATCCTTAAAACCGATAGTTAACACCTAAACGTAACGCTTTTTCTATTTTAAAGATAGATGAGCTAGAGTAGGGTTGCCATTGTGACTCAGGGTTCTTTGATCTACTCTGAAAATATATGATAAAGACTTAAAGATCTATGTTAGGCAGAGAGTATCATTAATCACCGTGATGTCTTTTGTCTCCCTACAATGATTGTGTTTGTGGAAGCTCCAAACAGAGAAAGGATGAAAGATGGAGACATTTTACTGACTCATGCCTGCATGACATCAGCGTGAAGGTTTTGAAAATGGAACAAACCACCGACGTGTTTCTTGGAGTTTTGCTTGTTTTATTCTGCACGTTCTTTGTGTTTCCGCTGCGCGATCTCGGGGTTGGTTCCAGTAAGCTGTTGACCTTCCTTGCTAAAAATTTCCTTCCAAGTTGTCTAAGTTAGAAGGAGATCGACTAAAGGAGTGCGGAGTGATGGGAGGAGATGATGGAATAGCTTCTGCCTTCTCTGCAAGATCAAAGGCCGTTATCACAGAGCCCTCTATGCTGGCGTTCGCGTCCTTTTCTACCCCTCGTCCCTTTGTTTCCTTCCTTCCAGAGTAGCTTTTTTTTGTCTGAACTGCCCCGCCCGTGTGAGATTACGCGCAGCCTGCGTTTAGCTGGACAGAGTCAGTAATGATGCTATTAGGCAGGAATGCCAAAAGAGAGAGGTGGAGGTTCGGGAGAAAATATAGGAGGAGAGAAAAGTGTGGCAGACTGAAACTGTGTCTGTGAGTTTTATGTTTTAATGGATGTGGAGTATTAAAATAGGTATTAACTTTTAGGGCTGCACCTCCTGACGTGGCCCAAGGTGCTCGTAGTTCAGTGGGTTCAACTCACGACACACAAGTGGAAGGTTTCCAGTCGTCACTGAGCGACTTTATGTTTAAAAGTTCGACAGCTTTACAGATCCTAAGGTTCAAGGATCTTCTTGCCTTTTAAAAAACAGTCACATCTAGATGACCGTAGGATCCACTGTCCCACATAACCCCATGCGTAGTAAGTGGCCCATTCGTGAAGTATTTGTCAAACATTTTTCTCTCTGCTGTGTGAGGTTTGTTTCAAAAACTTGTTTTCTAATCTCCACTGGAGGCTCATCAACCCGAGGTTCAATGTGCTTGTGACCTTCTACACTCTTTGACATCACTGTCTGGTCTGCCAGTATCCCTTTGACCTTCTGTAGCTGTGCTCTTGGTTGTGTTTTTTGGAAAAGTGTCTGGCTGTCAAGACATGAACCTGAAACAGAAAGCAGTGGTGAAAAAAAAACAGTGAAACTGAGAAACAATTTCATATAAAAGATTTTCCCCACACGTCGTCATCATCTGGGAAGGAGCGGTGCTGGACAGTGAAAAATGTGTGAGCTTGCACTTCTGTATAATTACATTGTTAAGTAAGTTGATTGACTTAGCTTGTGACTAGGGCTGCCACGATTAGTCAACTAGTCATGATTACGTCGACTATTAAAATCGTCGACGACTGATTTAATAGTCGAAGCGTCGTTTGAAGCTTTGTAAGATCACAAAAGACGCAGGAATAAGTAGTAGGATTTAAGAGTGTAATAACGAACTGAAACAGAAGATGGCAGCACTGCATGTACAAGGATGCCAGCTGTCGTTAAACCCCGAAGAAGAAGAAGAAGTTTTATCCCAGAATTCATAGCGCGGCCCAGCTAAGTTTCCAACAATGGCGGCAGCTAGTTAGTTTTAATATTACTCTTATTATTTTTTCTGGGTCACAAAATAAACGTTTAACATATTTTCAGGCGAGAATGTAGCTGTGTAAACCTCAAATATCTGCTCAGTTTATCAAGACACCACATATTTTCAAAAGCGCTCCGACGTTTTCGGAGACGTCTGTTAGCCACTAGCTCGATAGCTAGCCGGGAGCTAGGCTCACTAGAGCCGTGAGAACACCGGACTCCCGCAAATCGTTTTTAAACCCACCGCCGTCTTTCGCTACTCAGGTTAAACATGATATATAAGTCACTTAGATACCTTAAAATGTTATTGTTTGGCTTTTTTCAGTATTTTATTTGTTCCTGAGTAAATCGGTTTGGCTGAGATTAAAGTTATAGTTTTTACACAGCTGAATAAACGTCAAGCAGACAGCTGATTATCAGAAGTGTGAGATGCTCGAGAATTTACTCTGGTGTCCTGTTATATTTTAGATAGCAAGGAGTTTATTAAACTTCACCGAAACAATCTGCAAATTTCATTAAAATTTAATAAACTATCATCTTGTCTTTATTTTTAGTTAGCACATACCTTAAACACTTAAAGCTGTGAGCTAATGATAGTTATATAAGAGCAGATGCTGCTGGTGCAATAAGCAGTACGTTTTAAGTCCAATGGATGATGATCTGATTAGTCGACTAATCGCAAAAATAATCGGTGACTAGTCGACTATCAAAATAATCGTTTGTGGCAGCCCTAGTTGTGACTATCATGACCAGACGTACAATATTGTGTAAAAGTCTTGAGCCATCACTTTTCGTTTTATTTTTCCAGTAAAATCAGAAATAGGCGTTTTACTGAAATGCTCAAACATACATAGAATTACAGCATATAAGGCAAAAGCAGAGTTTGCACAAGTCTAGAAAGCTTGAAAGTCAATATTTGGTATGATCACGTTTATTCTTAAAGACAGTCTGAACACTCTTAGGAAAGCTTTCTTGTCATTTCTTCAAGTAGTCTTTAGGAAAAGTGCTCCAGGCTTCTTGAAGGACAAAGCTCTTCTTTGGCTGTTGGCTGCCTTTTGTTCTGCTCTGTGTCATGATGATCCCACACTGCTTCAGTAATGTTTCGATCTGGGCTCTGGGGAGGACGGATCAGGGGCCGATCGTGTTCCACTATTTTTCTATCCAGGTGTGTTTTTGATGCTGGTTTTGGGATCATTGTCATGCTGAAATATGAAGGTGCTGTCACTCAGATGATATCCAGATTAAAAATCTCACTGCAACCTTTTGACTAAATCCCCAACAGCATGAATGAAGCAGTGCCAAACATGACAGAGCCTCCACCGTGCCTCCATGGCTGAAGACTCTCACTGCGGTGCCTCTTTCGATGTTTCTTTAGTATTGATTTTCAGTCCAGTTCTTGCCTTGTTCTTGGCACATCCCGGCCTTTTTCCCTTCATTAAGAGCGGCTTCTTAAAAGCTAACCTCCTTACTGAAACCATTTCTGATGATGCCTTGGTGGACTGTACATGGAGGAGCTCGAGGCCGCGTTGCATCTCTCAGGACCCAGCAACACACCCAGATACATCAAGTTTTCAGCAAACAGCTTTTGAGAATCCATATGTTGATGTAAAATACTGTTTTATGCTGTCAAACTGTGTGATCTTTAATATTTTTGTAGATTCAACTAAAGAAATGGGAAACAAATTTGTGTCTTTTGTGCGAGGCTGCTGGTTCATCCCCTGAGTTAAGTGTCTTGTGTATGTTTGAATAATTCATAGGTCAGTGGTAAGTGGCTTAACAAACACAAAAAATATTCCTCTGAGAACAGCCAGGTACAAGGAATGAAAATGATTGAAAAAAGCAGCCAAAGAAAGACCTTCAGAAAACCTGAAGAACTATTGCTCCAGACAGCTTTAATTAGCAGAGCGTATGGCTCCTTGAAAGCAAAGCATTAAAAAATGAGGTGTTTCAAGACTTTTGCACATTACTATATATGGATACTGGTATTGGACCACACATTATACCTACGGGAAAAGTGTGTCGTGAAGCTCCTGGTGCAGAGTTATGGTGCTGATATTAATCCCAGAGGAAGCTTAGAGCTGTGCACCATGTGCCTCTGCACACTCTGTAATTTTACATGGTCTGTCACTTCACTTCAAATCAATTTTATTTATACAGCGCCAAATCACAACAACAGTCGCCTCAAGGCGCTTTATATTGTAAGGTAGACCCTATAATAGTAGATACAGAGAAAACCCAACAATCATATGACCCCCTATGAGCACTTGGCGACAGTGGGAAGGAAAAACTCCCTTTTAACAGGAAGAAACCTCCGGCAGAACCAGGCTCAGGGAGGGGCGGGGCCATCTGCTGTGATTAGTTGGGGTGAGAGAAGGAAGACAGGATGAAGACATGCTGTGGAAGAGAGACAGAGATTAATAACAAGTTATCTATACTTGTGTCCAAGTTGTTGCGGTGCCTAAACTTTTCCTGATTGTGAAATATCTAAAATGTGTGGCCAGTACTTTTGTCCATATAGTGTAGCTGACACTTTACCAGCTTGTGGGGTGGCTGTAGCTCAGGTGGCAGAGCAGGTCAGCCACTAACCAGAAGGTCGGTGGTTCGATCCCTGGCTGCTCCAGTCTGCATGCCAAATATCCTTGGGCAAGATACTAACCCCATGTTGCATCCATCGGAGTGTGAATGTGTACGAATGTTAGATACTCAGCACTTAAACTTAGAAGTGCTTGTGTGAATGGGTGTGATTGGGTGAATGAATTAGCTGTATAAAGCGCTTTGAGTACTCGGACAGAGTAGAAAAGCGCTATATAAGAACCAGTCCATTTACCATTTAAAAAGATTAGCAACTGGCTAGCTGTTAATGTCTCTTTCTGTCTTTGTAGTGCACATAATGTTGGTACACAGAGTGCTTATCAAAGCTGGAAACAATGCTGAGGCTGAGATTAGGGAAAGTGACCCCCCCCCCCCCCCCCCCCCCGCTATTAAAAAATGCAGTGAGCTCACCTTTTCTGCTGTTTCTCTCCTGCGAGTTAGAAATACGTTACTGTTGCAAATTAAACACACGAGCGGTTTGGTTTTAAGGATTCAGAGCTATGTAATCACGTATTAAGCTAAATTATACCACTCGTGTCCCAAACATGTTCTCCTGTGCATGTTTGAGAGAACTGTTCAACTGCAGACAATATGGTAGCCTTGATCACTTTGGAGAAGATGCGCATTGCTCTTGTAATATCTCACTTGGTCCACACTGAAATGTTACACATGTTACACCTAAAATGTACTAACACTCAGTAGTACCGTGTACAATTTACACACTAAAGAATAATAAATCACCGCCTTGGAAGTCACAGCCAACATGAGATCATGCCATTGCAAACCATGGGAATGTTCAACTTTGGCGTCACGTCTATGAGAGTAAATCTAACGTGTTCCAAATGAGTCCTCCAGACTCTAAGTGTATGATGCAAAACAATGAAATCAGATGAATTTGTTAGCTAAAACAATCCTTAGAAAAGTAATTTCCTCAATAATGTAGTCTAGACATCAACTGGTTATGCTGTTTTAAAGACAGCCTCAATGAAAGTGCAGAGGCTGGGCTTATTATTATGAGTAATAAAGCAGTAAAAATGCAGAATGGCAAATACTCAATATACAACATCATACATGTGTGCCTGCAGCTGGTATAGCTGGCAACAAGCAGCTGGAAACTATCCATTTGGACTGTGTAGTGGGGCGTTTGAAAGTGTGGTTTGGACCAAGAAACAAATGTAGTCAGAACACGGTAGCTAAAATGAAAGAAGCCTTTAAAAGCCCCCAACCAAGAAAAGACAGCCAGCGGCAGCTGTTATCAAAATCACCTGATATCCTCAAGGACTCGGCTCTCCTAAATGAAGTTAGATGACTTGCTGCTCAGACCCAGAACACATGGTAAGAGTTAGGGACAGGTCAGATAAATATGTCTGACCCAGAACAGGAAAACAGTAACCTTAGACGTGCAGCAAAACCCTCAGTTTGTGGAGCAGAATGGTCAAATTCCTCTGAGATTTTCTTATGAACCACGTTTTGTGCAGCGTTTCATATCAAATTTAATGTTGCATCCCTCTGATGCAGACAGTATACATACAATTAGGGTATAGTGAGGTCTACTTATTATAATACAGACAATCAGGTTATCAGAATAAGTAAATGTAAAGTAAATAAACTCTTTATTTCACAAATTTTCATTTCAGTCCTTGGGCTTGGCCACTTTGTGTGTTTGTTAAGCCACTTAACGCTGACCTCTGAATCACCCAAGCATGAAAATGATGCCTAACTCAAGAAATGAATCTGTCGTCACCAGACATCTTAGCAAAGAACCGATTTTAAATTGTGTCTTCAGGCACTTTGTTACTAGCAGCCTGGTGCACAATCACATCATTTGTTCCAATTTCTTAGTTGAATCTTTCACACACAAAACATCACAGAACAGTCTCGACGGGCGTGAAATCGTCTGCACCAGGAAGTTGAACAAAACCACCTACAATGGATGAACAGTATCGAAAATCATGTCCTTAGGAAATAGGAAAGAAATCCAGCAAAGCCCTGGCACAGGACACAGGAGATAAATCTGGCCGCTCAGTTGATCCATCTACTGTTCACTGAAGCCTCATCAGAAATGGTCTCATTGGATTTGGCTGTCAAGAAGCCTCCCCAGAGCCCAGACCCGAACGTTACACAGGCAGTGGATGGAACAACATCCAAAGATGATGTCCTTCGAGAATCCATCCATCCATCCATCCATCCATCCATCTTCATCCGCTTTATCCGGGGCCGGGTCGCGGGGGCAGCAGCCTAAGCAGAGAGGCCCAGACCTCCCTCTCCCCAGCCACCTCCTCCAGCTTATCCGGGGGAACACCAAAGCGTTCCCAGGCCAGCCGAGAGATATAATCTCTCCAGCGTGTCCTGGGTCTGCCCCGGGGCCTCCTCCCGGTGGGACATGCCCGGAACACCTCACCCAGGAGGCGCCCAGGAGGCATCCTTGTCAGATGCCCGAACCACCTCAGCTGGCTCCTTTCGATGTGGAGCAGCAGCGGCTCTACTCTGAGCCCCTCCCAGATGGCCGAACTTCTCACCCTATCTCTAAGGGAGAGGCCAGCCACCCTTCGGAGGAAGCTCATTTCCGCCGCTTGTATCCGCGATCTCGTTCTTTCGGTCACTACCCACAGCTCGTGGCCATAGGTGAGGGTAGGGACGTAGATCGACCGGTAAATTGAGAGCTTCGCTTTTACACTCAGCTCCCTCTTCACCACGACGGACCGGTGCAGCGTCCGCATCACTGCAGCTGCAGCCCCAATCCGTCTGTCGATCTCCGGCTCCCTTCTCCCATCACTCGCGAACAAGACCCCGAGATACTTGAACTCCTCCACTTGGGGCAGGAACTCATCCCCGACCCGGAGTGGGCACTCCACCCTTTTCCGGCTGAGAACCATGGCCTCAGATTTGGAGGTGCTGATCCTCATTCCCGCTGCTTCACACTCGGCTGCGAAGCGTTCCAGTGCGAGCTGGAGGCTCTCACCCGATGAAGCCAACAGAACCACATCATCCGCAAAAAGCAGAGATGAGATTCTGAGGCCACCAAAGTGAAAGCCTTTGAGAATCCTGGTGAGCTATTCCTGAAGACAGCCCAAAGAAACAACGAGACAGCTTGCCTAAGAGATGTGGTTCGCAGATAACAAAGGTTGCACCAAATACTGACTTTCAAATTCTGCTTTTGCCTTATTTGCTGTATCGTGTGTTTCCATGAATCACTGCACCTACTGTATTTCCCATTTTCTCAGCAAGAGATGAAGAAATGAGGGCTGGCTCAAGACTTTTGCACAGTACTGTGCAAAACACTTCCAGTCTCCAAATGTTCTGTATCTACAGGATGTGTAATTAGAAACAGTAACTCACCACAGCCACTTTATAAAGTGATAATATGTCAGTATTATGTTTATAGCTTGTTAACTTACCTCAGTGGCCAAAAATATGGTCTTCCTGCTTTATTTAAATGTTGTCTACCTTGCCAGATTTAAATTTCCTTAAATAGAGTCTTTACATGCTTGTAAATGTCAGGCGTTGTGTGGAGGCGAGGAAGAAGGAACCCAAACGCAGGACTCACAGGTAGGTGAAGACTGGTGGATGTTTATTATAAGGAGTGGAGGAACAGAGGGTGAACGGACACTGACTGGCTGGAACACTGAATGGCTGACTGACTGAGAGAACACGGGGAGGACAACATCACACGAACATCATCAATGACACGACAAAGAACGAATGGAAACAGAAGACCTAAATACACAGACTGATGAGGATGATAATGAGAGACCGGTGAGTACACAGCTGAACATAATCTGGCTAATGGCACGAGACGAGGTGACAGGAACAAACAGGAAGTGACGAAATAAACTGAACGTGAACAAAACGGAAAGCACTGGGTCACCGACCCAGGAACCCTGACAGTACCCCCCCCTCCAAAGGCCGGCACCCGACGGCCAAAAGAAAGAAAAACCAGAACAGGGAGGGCGGAGGGGGCCCAGGACGGAGGGACGGAGTCCACAGAGAGACAAACAGGTCAGGCGGGCGGCCGCGTGGCCGGCGGCCGAGACGAGACAGGTCAGGCGGGCGGCCGCGTGGCCGGCGGCCGAGACGAGACAGGTCAGGCGGGCGGCCGCGTGGCCGGCGGCCGAGACGAGACAGGTCAGGCGGGCGGCCGCGTGGCCGGCGGCCGAGACGAGACAGTTCAGGCGGGCGGCCGCGTGGCCGGCGGCCGAGACGAGACAGTTCAGGCGGGCGGCCGCGTGGCCGGCGGCCGAGACGAGACCGTTCAGGCGGGCGGCCGCGTGGCCGGCGGCCGAGACGAGACCGTTCAGGCGGGCGGCCGCGTGGCCGGCGGCCGAGGCGAGACCGTTCAGGCGGGCGGCCGCGTGGCCGGCGGCCGAGGCGAGACCGTTCAGGCGGGCGGCCGCGTGGCCGGCGGCCGAGGCGAGACCGTTCAGGCGGGCGGCCGCGAGGAAGGCGGCGGCGGCCGCTGAGCTGGTCCGGCGGGCGGCCGCGCCGGCGATGACGTCCAGAACGTGGCTGGGGCGACGGTGCGGCAGCCGCAGGACCAGGCGAAGCGGAGGCTGGCGACACGGCAGCCGCCGGACCAGGCGAAGCTGAAGCTGAAGCAGAGGCTGAGTCCGGACCAGGCGAAGCAGAAGCAGAGGCTGAGTCCGGACCAGGCGAAGCTGAAGCAGAGGCTGAGTCCGGACCAGGCGAAGCTGACGCTGAAGCAGAGGCTGAGTCCGGACCAGGCGAAGCAGACGCTGAAGCAGAGGCTGAGTCCGGACCAGGCGAAGCAGACGCTGAAGCAGAGGCTGAGTCCGGACCAGGCGAAGCAGACGCTGAAGCAGAGGCTGAGTCCGGACCAGGCGAAGCAGACGCTGACGCTGAAGCTGAGTCTGAGGCTGGCCCAGGCGAAGCAGACGCTGAAGCTGAGTCTGAGGCTGGCCCAGGCGAAGCAGACGCTGAAGCTGAGTCTGAGGCTGGCCCAGGCGAAGCAGACGCTGAAGCTGAGTCTGAGGCTGGCCCAGGCGAAGCAGACGCTGACGCTGAAGCTGAGTCTGAGGCTGGCCCAGGCGAAGCAGACGCAGACGCTGACGCTGAGGCTGGACCAGGTGACGGCACGGGAGCCGGGGGTGACGGAGCCACAGCTTTAGGGCCAGCGGGCGCGGAAGCCCCTGGCTGGAGACAGGCAGGGCCAGCGGGCGCGGAGGCCCCTGGCTGGAGACAGGCAGGGCCAGCGGGCGCGGAGGCCCCTGGCTGGAGACAGGCAGGGCCAGCGGGCGCGGAGGCCCCTGGCTGGAGACAGGCAGGGCCAGCGGGCGCGGAGGCCCCTGGCTGGAGACAGGCAGGGCCAGCGGGCGCGGAGGCCCCTGGCTGGAGACAGGCTGGGCCAGCGGGCGCGGAGGCCCCTGGCTGGAGACAGGCAGGGCCAGCGGGCGCGGAGGCCCCTGGCGGGAGAGCGGCCGGGCCAGCGGGCGCGGAGGCCCCTGGCGGGAGGGAGAGCGGCCGGGCCAGCGGGCGCGGAGGCCCCTGGCGGGAGAGCGGCCGGGCCAGCGGGCGCGGAGGCCCCTGGCTGACAAGCAGGAGGGCTCACAGCTGGCTCTGGGTGCTGTGGCTGCAGGTCCAGGAACTGAACTGACTGGACGGGAGGCGACTGGACTGACTGGACTACAGACTGGACTACAGGGGACTGGAGGACGGGAGGAGACTGGACTACAGACTGGACTACAGGGGACTGGAGGACGGGAGGAGACTGGACTACAGGGGACTGGAGGACGGGAGGAGACTGGACTACAGGGGACTGGAGGACGGGAGGAGACTGGAGTGAAGGCTGAAGAGCAGGTGAGTGAACTGACTGGAGTGAAGGCTGAAGAGCAGGTGAGTGAACTGACTGGAGTGAAGGCTGAAGAGCAGGTGAGTGAACTGACTGGAGTGAAGGCTGAACAGCAGGTGAGGGAACTGACTGGAGTGAAGGCTGAACAGCAGGTGAGGGAACTGACTGGAGTGGGGAAGCTAAGGGATGAACAGAGGTTGGCGATGCTAATGGCTGAGCTAATGACAGAGTTACCGAGGGGGATAAGATTGCGGCCTGGGCTAATAAGGCTGGTGCCTGAGCAGGGGACACCTCAGCTAGCCTAACCAGGGACAGTGCGAGGGCGTGAAAGGTTGGATCAGGAGGTGGATGAAGAGGTGAAGTAGTAGGTGGGCCGGTGAGCTCTTCCAAGCCTCCAGGGAGGTCAGGCTGGGTTGAGGCTGCCCTCAGCCTGGGCGCTGGGACAGGCACGGGAGGTGGCTGGACACCAGTCACCCCCACCCGGGAAACAAGAGTGGATGTGGAGGTAGACTGCGTCGCAGCTGCCTTCCTCCTGGGAGCTGGCACCGGTGTGGGTGTAGGCCGGGCCCTAGACATCTGAGGAGGTGAAATGGCTGAAGAAGAAGGCCAAATCTGGGCTGCCGTGCTGGTGGGGAATGGCTGAGTGACGGGTGTGGAAATGGTGACTGGGTGTGTGCTACTGGCAGGTTTATCAGAGTTCGGTCTGTTTTTTCTGCCACCACGATTTACAGTCTTTGTGGGAGCAGCGCAGAAAAAATCTTCCCAGTCGACATCCTCCAGGAGGGAAACTCCCCATGGATCGGTGGTGGATCTGTTATGTGTTTTATGGGGATAATCAGATGATGGATGTGGAAAACAGTTAGTGGAACTCACCACCGGGAGTTGTTGAAAATAGTCCATATTATGGCGGCGTGTGCGCCGCTTTCTTCGGGAAGAGGAAGCGGCCGGGGTGAACAGCTGAGCCTCTGGCGCGGTAGCCTCCATTGAGTCGAGGTGGGAGGCGTAGCCGCGGTGCCGTGGCGAAGGTGGAGGTCCGGCGAATGAGGCGGCGGGTGTGCGAACGAGGAGCGGAGCGGCGAGAGAGGGAGCGGCCGAAACGCGGCACGAAACGTCTGCTCTCCGCGGCAAATGCTCCGAGGCAGGTGTGGCAGCAGGTGGGGGAACGCGGCGTCTCCGAGGCCCGCCCAGAGCCAGGCGAGTCCCCTCGAAGACGTGCTCTCGCTCCGCGAAGAGCCGCTGTTTTCCCCTGACCACCTCTGCCCAACGGTAAAGCGCTGCCACCTGCCGCTCGTTGAGGTCCGAGTCCGCTGGGTCCCAATCGTGTCTTCGTGGCACGGGTCGTGTCATTCTGTCAGGCGTTGTGTGGAGGCGAGGAAGAAGGAACCCAAACGCAGGACTCACAGGTAGGTGAAGACTGGTGGATGTTTATTATAAGGAGTGGAGGAACAGAGGGTGAACGGACACTGACTGGCTGGAACACTGAATGGCTGACTGACTGAGAGAACACGGGGAGGACAACATCACACGAACATCATCAATGACACGACAAAGAACGAATGGAAACAGAAGACCTAAATACACAGACTGATGAGGATGATAATGAGAGACCGGTGAGTACACAGCTGAACATAATCTGGCTAATGGCACGAGACGAGGTGACAGGAACAAACAGGAAGTGACGAAATAAACTGAACGTGAACAAAACGGAAAGCACTGGGTCACCGACCCAGGAACCCTGACAGTAAAAGGTTGCTGATGGCATAATAGTGGGACCATGAAGCTGTACCTGAGCAAGTTTAGTCAGCGTCAGTATACGAGCATGGACAGAAACACGAGAGCTGAGTTTTGTGGTTTATTTTGCATCAGTGAAGCCTGATCACTGTATAATTGTTCTTTTCCAGAGAACTATGGTGCTAAAGCGTTTCATAATAAGCTCCACGCCTGACGTCTCATTCGCTACAAGAAGAAAAGCCAGAAGATTTTAACTGTGTGGATTTTTGCTGCGTATGTATCACCATCAGCATTTAGGCAGTCTGTGCTGGGGGGAAGTCATATATCACAAAGACCATCTTAGCCATAACTAGCTGTGTTTGTAGACCTCTCCCTTTATAAAGTATGCATCTATGTTACTACCTCACAATTAAGGATTTAGGGTGAAGCCTGAGCTTAATCTGATGGTTTCCACGTATCCTACGTCAAGCTGATGAGAAGCACATGTCGAGCCAGTTTTACATTTTCAGCAACACAGCTGGACAAACCTTTGTGCCATGGCACACCGTTTGGAAATCACCGCTGCAAACATCTGAGTGTGCATCCGTGTGTGGTCGACAGCGCTGATCTGCTGCATCTGAGGTTTCTCTGTCTGCTTCAGCACAATTAGAATTTCCCCCGTTAAACAAAAGAGCCACAGTGAACCGAAAACGCCGCCGGTCTCTTATGAGCAGACGTAATTACAGTCTGTCATAAAATACTTATTCATGAGCTTTGCAGTTCTGTGGTTTTAATATTGAAGTTGATGCCATTTATTCTCAAGCCTTCTACTTTTTGTTTTTTTAAAGAAAATGAATGCAATTACTGCAATTAAGAAGCTGATTTAGCAAAGAGAGAGTAAATTTTAAAAATCAGGCCAACCAGCTGTGAGTGCTTTGACTTTTCTATAGTAGAGACCAAGAAACATCACAAGCAGCAATGTGTTTGAGGCCTGTGCCAGTTTTCTTAAAAGGCATTTGGAGCCTTAACTGTCACAGTGAGACACGTGAAGAAAGACGTTCATTTAAGGCTGGAAAACATTACAAAACAAAAGGCAAAGGTGAAGCTAAACAATAACCTAAACTGGGTGAACTAAGATTAAAACATGAACATGGAGACCTGCCATGGATACACAGAAAAACCTGGAAATATGACATGAATACAGCAGACGACCGGACGAGGAATGAATGAAAACACAAAGACTCTATCCCAATTCAGGGTCTGCAGCCTTAAAGGCCGCATTTTAAGGCCGATTACGTCACAGCGACGCGACGAAGGCTGTCCCAATTCAAAGGCTGCTCGAAATGCAGCCCTCAAATGCGTCCTTCATTTCCCTGAATTTTAAGGACGTGGCGGTGTAGACTTCGTGGCCCAACATATCCCAGAATGCATAGCACGGCGGTGGGTGTGGATAATTTTGCCGGAAAAAAAAACAGCAGATGAGGGGCGCCCGAAGAGTAAACTTTAAGTAAGTACTGAATATTATGTCACTTATTTATGTGCAAATGTTTAATAACGAAGAACATTAAAACATTACTGTTGGCCACATGTCGGCAAAGTTATGTGACATTAGTGACGTTTGTAATAACTTGGTTTTAAAGCCTTTACTTTAAAATATACGCCGTTCAATAGCTGAGCTTGATCAGAGAATGATCAAAGCTCATGTAGAAACAAACAAACAAATGAACAAAAGATTTTCTCCTTCATTTCTGTCAAACAAAGCTGTATGAAACGTTTCCAGCTGTTAGTATCATGGTTGCTAGGCAACCTGGGCAGCAACGGAGGCTAGACCGTCCCATTTCACAAGCCTCGCACTTCCGGCCTTAGCGGTCTTTGAGTACGCGGCCCTTGAGGATTGTTGAGGCTGCGTACTTTAAGGCTGCAGACCCTAAATTGGGACACAGCCACAGACTGAATGCACACAGGAGGTGACCAAGGGAAGTGGAAACACATGGGGACACAGCTGATTCAAATGAGCGTAATGATGTCACAGGGAAAAGTAAAATTAAACACATTGAAGATAGAAACCAAGACTTTCAAAATAAAACAGGAAGTATGGAGAGACGTAGACATGACAACACGAGCTTGACGATATGGAACGCACAGACATAAAACACATGACAGACTAGACAAGAAACAAGACACAAAACTGAAGAGACAGATGATAGTAATGCTAAACTGAAACTCAGCTACGCCCTAAATAAGAAAAACTTATAGGAACTTATAATTAAGCCTCACATAAGAAACTCAAAAATACAGAATAAGCTCAAAGTGCTGGGTCACAGATTGTCCCCGACACTAAACAGAGGCAGACTTGCTGCTCTGGCTCATCAAGTCTGCACCTTTGTCTTCTTTATCCTTCGCACGAACGCTGCTTCTTTCTGTGCTGTCAGAGCAACGTGGTGGTTTTGTAAGATCCCGTTATGACCATAAAAAAGCATCCATGTGAGTCATGACCACAAGTTTTTTAATATCTTCAGTTTTTCATAGGTGAAGCTGATAGAAGGAACATTCATCAGCGCCGGATCCAGAGACTTTTATGTCCGTTACTATTGATCTGATGAAGTCACAGACACTTTGTAAGTGAAAACATACAGAGCACCAACCATTTGATCATAAATCAGACCAGAACTCTGTCAGCAGGAAGTCATGTGTAAAGAAAGGCTTTAGAGGACTCTGTGCAGTCCCACCAAGGCAGCACCTTCATGCTTCTTCAGCCATTCTGTTGTAGCTGGTGTAGATCTTTGTCCTGTTGGACCCCAGGGTCTGACCTTTTCATCCACTCTTTAGAAGATTCACTATTTCAGATCTATTGAAGAAAGCAAAACACCCTACGGCCTGTGAGTCCTGCAGGCATCTGTCTCTCCTAAATGTGGATTTTAAGATTTTGGCAAAAGTACTTGCAACTCGGCTCGAGGCCGTTCTTCTTATTTCACAGGAACAGAATGGATTCATCAGAGGCCGTCAGCTGTTCTTTAGCACTCATACTCTGCTAAACACACTTTTTTGTCCCACGTCTCCTGAGGTGATTATTTCTCTAGATGCAGAAAAGGCTTTGAACGGGTTGAATAGGATTACCTCTTTGCTGTCCTGAGTAGGTGTGAGTCTGGAGAAAGGTTTGTGTCTTGGATCAAACTTCACCAACTCTGTCCCATCTGATTGTTTCCACTATGCTGCTGCATCTCCCCTTCTGTTTGCTTCAGCCATAGACCTTCCCTCTGTTGCGCTGAGATCCCTCTCTTCTTTTCATGGAATTATCCGTGCAGGTGTTGAACTTAAGGTATCCCTGTACGCAGATGACCTTCTTTTGTATGTCGCTGACCCCATATGTAGTCTTCCTCCAATTTTATCTGTCTTGGAAAAATTTAGTTCTTTCTCTGGCTATAAATTAATTTACACAAGAGTGAATGTTAGCCTGTAAACTCTTTAGCGTTAGCACGTAAGCAGTCTGACATTCCTTTTACGCTCAGCCCCTCAACGTTTAGGTACTTGGGAATTAATATTACACAAACTTTGCCTTCACTGGTTTCACCATTTGCATCAGATTTCCCTCCCTCTGTCACTAATAGGCAGGATTAATATTATCAAAGTGCTACCCAGATTTCTCTTTTTATGTCAGTGTATCCCCCTGTTTCTGCCATCTTTTAAAAAAGTTTTTTAAGTCCCTGGACCAGATGGTTTCTTTTTTGTGTGGAGTGGACGTGCCCCTAGACTGACGCTCTCTTTATTGCAGCCGTTTACCTCTAATGGGGGCTTTCCTTACTGGTCTTCGCATATTCATAAGTTGACCTACTGCCTAAATTCACCTAACCTGATTTGGTGTAAACTTAAAATTCAATCATTTTCTCCATATTTTTCACCCGCCTCTCTTATCTCTTCATCACTTCCTATTAAAACATCTTCTGTTGCTTCAAATCCCGTAGTGCTCTCTACGCTTAAGATATGGTTTCAGTTCAGGTCTCATTTTAAATTCATATCCCCCTCGACCAGATTACTGTTGTTAAGAGATCATCATTTCCCTGCCACTACCAACGCCGCCTATTTGATTTCTGGAAGAGGCATAAAAACCATGACAGCCCTTTACAAAGATGATGTCCTTCTTAGTTTCTCAGAATTTCACCTTCCTCCTTCTCACTTGTTTCTCTATTTTCAGATTAGACACCGTGTCTCCTCACTGTTTCCAAATTTCCCATTTCTCCCTGCTGACCCACCGTGGGTTGACCTTCTGCTTGTTAGGCCTAATCAAAAATCACCTCTATCAAATATATATCGTACGCTTATGGCGGCCAAATCTGACTCTTCAGGTGAATTAGGTGCTGAACTGTTTGAATCATGGTGGGATGATGTGAATCTCTTTTCTGTTCCCTTCTTGTTAGACGCTGTATTTGACTTCTTTAGAAATCTCTTACGCCTCCATCTGCATCACTGTGGCTTAATACTGAGGGTGGAGATGATGTCACTCACTGTGATGGGTAGCTCTGAAAAATGTACCCTTTGTGGAATATCTGAAATCTTACCTTCTCAGTATTTAATGCATTTTACCCACAAAGTGACTAAATTGAAAAGATTTGTGACTTACTCTTATTTAATGTAGACATAGGATTTAAGCACCCCCTTTCCCTATTTTATTTTTATTAATTTTTTTTCTAATTTACTTACTTTTTCCTTAACTTTCTGTTCTTGTGTAGGTATGACGTTTTTCCTATTTTACTTTGTTTTTTGTTTAAAAAGAAAAGTTTAAATGTTTGAAAAGATCTAATGTCATATAAGATGATACAATGTATATAAGTTTCTCTCTTTAAAAAAAAGATGTGATCACATTACTGATGATGAATTAATCGAGTGCATTTGAATAGCAGCTAATGAACGAGTGCTACTTACCTTTTTAATTCTTGGGGAGTATTTTTCCTCAAGCCTGTTCTTTCTGCAGAGTTATTCACATGTGTACGATTTGCCTTGAAGTGTGAATGTTTTAAAACCAAACCGGATTCTGAAAACAAAAGAATAAAATTGCGGTCAATCTAAAACACCCCTAAATTGCAGATTTGTGCTTCCACAAAGCATTTCGTCAGATAGTCAGAGGACAGAGAGACAGCAACATTATTTACTGAGTTTAAAAAGTCTGGTATGGTAACATCTGGTTTCAAAAAGCGCTGTGGCACACGTGGCTCGAAATGTCTTTTATATTGCACAGTGAAAAACCAAATTAAATTCCGAAATAGTTCAGAAAGTTAAGGTAAATGCGCTCCAGATGGAGCTTGCTGTTGTTTATGCTTTGCAGACCGTTGTTGAACACAGCTGACAAACTGTAGGGGTCAAAGGTCAGTGTTGAAGACAGGGTCAGGGCAGGCTCTGAGAACATCAGCTTTAAGGAAAGATCCGGATGCTTGCAACTCATCGGAGTACTTCTTAAAAAACACCACACATTCCCATAAATGACAGTGATAAATTTACATAGACGCTCATGCACACGTTTAATTACTGTGAGCCGTACCCTCAGGTCTCATCCTCCTCTGTGCTGCGTCTCCAGCACATGTTATCCTGTCAGATGGATAACTGACTCTGGATCAGGCTTCTCGTGGGTCTGTGCATCTGGGAGGGATTACACAGTGAGCATCAGTTTTTATTTATTTTTATTTGTGCGTAGCGTCGTCTGATCATTCAGTTAATAGATATCTGTGGTGTCGGGGCCCACTGTCCCCAGTCACATTCAATTACAAAGACTAATGATCACCAGGAGAGGCAGGGCCACAACTGCCCGGTGCTTCTTCTCTCTTAGTTTACGTCACAAGTTTGATGTTTGGTGCTTTGAAATCCAGCGTGCTGACAGCTCTGTTGCTTCAGGGTAACGTTCAGTCATTAGATGTAAATTGGGGATGGTATGCAGAATAACAAGATGTAGATTAAGAGATTAGAAAAGAAACAGAAGAGAGCCCAACTATGAACATGTGGATGAACATTACAATGGACATTTACAGAATGGAGAAAATGACAGCAGATGTGAACTACAAGAGGGACCTGTTTGTATCACAATGGAAGAAATGGATGGACTACATTAAAAAACGCAGGCCAGTTTGACTTTGTTAACTACTAGAAGACTAGAGGAAATATTAGTTACATTAATGGAAACAAAAACACACTCCCTACATTTATTTATTTATTTTTCTTTCCTTTTTCTTTTTCCTTATGTATTTTTTATTTATTTTGTTTGTTGTTTCCTGTTTTGCTTCTTTTTCTTTTCTTCTTTTTCTTTCATTCTTATTGTATGGATATTTTAGTTGTTTAAATATAGAAAAAAAAAGAAAAAAATGTATGTACTGACAGATAGCTAAAGTTGATGGTATTGTATAGTGATTCTAAAATGTCAATTAAAAAAAAAAGAAAAAAAAAAAGAAAAGAAACAGAAAGACAGAAAGAACAACTCTGGGCCAACAATGAGCAGTCTTCTGCTCAGTTTCTTCACTTAATGTGTCGTCTTTGGATGTAGAGTGTGTGAAATGGTCTGCAGAAAAACACTGGATTGTGCCAGGTTAATGTTTGCCCTCTGCAAACGTCACAGATGCATGATGGAAATAAAATTGAGCACAGTGAGGCGTCAGAAGGAGACTTTGAGGGAATCACTCAAAGATAGCGGGAGCTGCTTAGAATTGAACTTGACCCTAAAAAACCTAACCAGCCAAATTTACCTGAAGAGGTCTTTCCTTTTTATGGATAGAGTCGTGTCTCCTTTAATTCGGACGTCATATTTTATTTAGTTCTTTTCTATTCTTTTCTTCTTCTACCAAGTAGAAGTGTTAGCGCTTGTGCTTGAAGTGTGGTTATTGCTCTGCAGCAGTGAGGGAAAGAGTCGCGTGACTGTCAACACCAGAAGTAATGAAATGTTATTTGGAATAAATGGACATTATTATCCTGTCAGACTAACTAACCACTTCCTCTCCACAATACTTTCCCCCCATTTAAAACAGACACACATGAAGTTAGTAAAATGTAGGAATTAATCTTTCTCAAGATTACAATTTCCTGTTTGGTCTTTCAGGCTGATATCACGCCTGGTGTCGTAGTCATGCTCGCCAATTTGAGCAACAAAGAAGGAAAACAATTTGGCGCTTCTGTTTTTTTCTTCTTTTTCATTTGTTTTGTCCTGTTTGCACGTGTGCACTAGTGATGCCTATTAGAAGTGATCGGTGCACGTTGGGGTTGTTGCAGAAAACATTGCTGGAACATTATATGCACCATGTACAATGTAAATGATTTGCAAACCTGTTTGCTGTTACGTGTATAGTATATAGTATAATTTCTGGACACTTTCCTCACCGACACACTGTAATTGCCTCATGCTGTGCATTTCCCCGTGGGGCTGATTAGGTGAATTAAACTCCAAACCTGACAATGAAGATGAAGCCACTCTTATTCTGGCAGACTTTGCTTTGAGTCAGCAGAATGACAGATATTTGTGTTTATTTACAGCCTCTGCTGCTGTTAAGTGCTATAACAGCTACATGTTGTGTAACCTGTTGGATTTTTGTTGGATCGGAAAGCCACAGAGTCTCCTGCATGACCATTGTTTAAGAAAATAACCCTCATTTCTCTTTATCCTGCTAGAAAAATGGGAAATAGTTGGGATTTACGTGGAAATACAGTATACAAGGCAAAAATAATTTAGCCTAACAGGTTTTAAAGTCAGGTGGTGTGACCACCTTTATTCTTCAACACAGTCTGAACTCTCTCAGTCAGCTAAGTAGTCTTCATGCTTGCTGAAGGACATCCTAACCTCTTCTTTGTATGTTGTACTCTTCTCTGTCAAGATGATCCCACACTGCCGCAGTATTCGTGACCTCCAGGCTCTGGGGAGGTCATGACTGATGTTTTTCTATCCATGTGTGCTTTCACTGCACTGGAAGTGTGTTTGGGATCATTGTTATGCTGAAAAACAAAGCTGTTACCAGTCAGATGCTTTCCAGATGGCATTGCATGGTGGATCAAAACTTGACTGTACTTTTCTGCATTTATAATTCAGCCGGTTTTGACAAAATCCCCGACATCAGCCAATGCTTTTGGGGATGCTCACTGACAGCAACTGAACCGAACATTTCTAATTTGGATTCATTACTCCATAAGATCTCTTCCCACTGATTTTCATTCCACTTCTTGTATAATTTGGCAAACCTCACTCTCTTTCCCCCCATTTTCCTTCCTTAAAATTGGCTTCTTGACAGCTACCCTTCCATTCAGGCCAATCCTGATGCTGCTTGAGGAAACAGTAGATGGATCAACTGAAGGGCCAGACGCATCTCTCAGGCTGTGCGTCAGGTCTAGCTAATAGCTTTTTGGGAATCACTGTGTTGGTACTATTTTATGCCTGCAATTAAGTCGTTTAGCAAACAAAAACATTTCTGTGAAAATGATTGAAAAAGCAGCCAATGTCCAAAGAAAAACCTGGAGAACTGATGCTCACGACAACTTTAAAAATAAAGAGAAATCTGGCTCCTTGGAAAGAAAATATAAATAAATGAAGGACGGCTCAAGACTTTTGTACAGTACTTTGCATGTACTGCACACTGTGGCTCGCTAATTCATTTTGAAACAATAGGTTCAGTCTAATGAGTTGTTAATATAAATCTTGAAATCTCGAAAGTTCTCCGAGTAAACGTAACCTTCAATGGCATTCCTGAACAGAAGATACACTTTATGTTGTGTCTTTTATTGTTAGGAAACTGCATTTCTAAGGGCTTGGTTGTTAAGCTTTTATTAGCAGTACGATTGTGAGCTAACATCCACTTCTTTGACCTCAGGAGTGGGAAAAAAAACAATGTGGACCGTAAAAGTGCATAAAGCTGCATAAAGTCTCCTCACTGTGGCAAAAAGAGAACTTTAAACCTTTGAACCAAACAATTATATGACATCATGATCATAACTCATCAGCAATTAACTCTAAATTTTACAGTTATGACGATTTTCAATCATATAGCAGCTTTCCTCAGAATTTCTCATGCGCTGGCTTTGAAATTCCTTGTTGCTGCTGGTGTACAGCGAGATAAGCTCACTGCACAGTAAATGCTTCTGTGATTCCTTGCAAATTACTTCAAGCCTGAATGTCAGAGGAGGTAAAAGTGAGTTTGCCTTTGGACAGTTGCCCGTCCCATTAAGACTTCTGTAAGGGTTCGAGCTTGCATGTGGTTTGCAGATGGATGCTTTTTAGAGCAGGCGATACAGGTCAGTGCTCCAAAATGCTCATATGAAGGCTGGAGTGTCTCGTTTTAGTTATTTATCTCTAGTTCCCTTTTGTCAACAGTGAGCAGAACTACCACATTAACGCCACCAAAAAACACCTTTTTGTTTAGTTCTTAGGCGGCCATTTTTGTCAGACTTTCTTTCACTTTGAGCTCATTCGGTTGGCTGCATCCATAGCCTTTATGGGTTCATCACTGAGAAGCTCCTCTGTGGAAACCAAAGGTTAGGTTTCCCTTGCACATGAAGCTATAGAATTGGGATTACTGTGATTCCTTTTGTTGTAGAATTTTATTTAAAATGCTAAAAAAGTAGGAAGTTTCACATATGAAACTATTTCTATGACCCCCCCATGAAAAATGTCTTTTTGAAATAATGGCACTAATAATATGTCTTTTCTTAACTCCTCTTAAGGATGCCCCTGGGTAGGGATGCACCGATACCGATATTGGTATCGGGTATCGGGGCCGATACTGTAAAATGTGTGTGTACTCATACTCGTAAAAGTTAACCGATACCATGAACCAATACTAACTTATTTCATTAATCAGAGGGTGGCTTGTCATTTCTGTTGTAGTTTTTTAGATTGGCCACTAGGGGGCCAATTATTATTTTATTTATTATTTGTTTTATAATAATTATTTTGTTTGTTTGTTTACAATATGGACACTCTGCAATAATTTAAAAGTTAAATTTATTCGCAAACCTAATTTGTATTTATTTTATTGCAAACAGAAGTGTTTATTTATTATTCTGAAAGGTCGAGACAGTGCCAATAGTTCAGTGATATTTTGTAAAATTACAATGTGGAGACTCTGCAATAATTTAACAGAAGTGCTTATTTTTCACTTGAAATTTTTTTGTGGTCATTTTTATTAAGATTTTTTTTTTTTATCAGCAGGGAATATAATAAAACCTGTCTTCCAATTCATTGCATTTGTGTGTGTGTGTGTGTGTGTGTGTGTGGTAGAAGTATTGTTTTTTGTACTCTGTATCGGTAAGTACTCAGATCCAAGTATCGGTATCGTATCGGTTTGAAAAAATTGGTATCGTTGCATCCCTACCCCTGGGTAAAGCACTTGACCCCTAACAGGTGTGCCTTTGCATCAAAGAGGGTATTTGGCTATTTGGTATTGGAAAAGCGCACAGATTCTCTTTCAGGCGTCCAAATGTAGACAAACACACATTTAAAGAGAAAAGTAATGACAAACAGGAGTGGCAGCATCATCCTGACATGTAAAATTCAGAGCTAATTAAACTAGAAGAGCTTGAAGAGTTGAATCTTTTATGTCTCATGTTGCTTAGATGTCACGAGTATTATGGTTTTCTACACTACAGCCACAGCAAAGAGGGCAGCGGTGCTAAAGGGCACCATATTCAATGCTAAAGAATACAGCTACGGGAACTTCTCCCATAAGGAAAGAGATGTCAGCTTTTCCTTCTATGAAAAGTTTGGCTGGAGATCCATGTTCCCATCAGAGCAGCCAGAAACATTTCCATGTTAGTTTTTAAAAAGCGTCTCTGATCACCGCAAATGTTCCTTCGCTCCACCTTCAGGAGTTACAGTGATGCCAAAACCTGAGTCGTTTGGAAAAATTACTTCTTGCTTCTTTGTGAATATTGTTATTGAAATTGAAAGTGCCTGTAGGCTGTGTTTCGGGAAGGAGTGCAAGGTGATGGCAGCTGTAAATACATAATGGATCGTCATCTCAGGCAAAATATGAATATTTAAATTTGAACTCATTTGAGTCTGGAGCAGAACTGAGCAGGGAGTGTGACTCTGCAGAGTTGAGGACTGTTGCAAAACTGTATCTGTTTTCAAACGTCTTTTGTAATTGTCCTCTCTTCAACAAGGGGACCAGTGTGTGCGTGTGTGTGTGTGAGCGTGTCTGTGTTTACATATCTTTGTGGGGCCCAAACATTGGACATTTACTCTACTTGTGGGGACCAAATCCCGGTCCCCACAAGTTTGAAGGTATTTTTGAGACTCAAAATGTGGTTTTAGTGACAGGGTTGCAATTTGGTTATGGTGTGTGTGTGTGTGTGTGTGTGTGTGTGTGTGTGTGTGTGTGTGTGTGTGTGTGTGTGTGTTAGGGATGGGTATCGTTTAGGTTTTATCCGATACCGGTGCCAAACCGGTACTTTTGAAACGGTGCTCAAACTGGTGCTTAAAGAATGGAGAACACAAAATTGGTCCAAAAACCTCTCATGTTCAGCTGTTTTTTTGTAAAAAGATAACAATGTTAGCCTTTTCTGCAGCTATGGGGCATATATGGTATCACTCTTGGCTGGAAGCAGCTTAAACAATGGAAAAAAACACCAACTTTGTCCAAAAACCTCTCATGTTTAACTGTTTTCCACTTTTTCTTTGGTCATTTTAGCCTTTTTGTCCAGGATGAAGGGAGCATCTGCCATCAAACAAGAAGACAGCCGCATGTAGCTATGATGATGTTTGCTAGTTCACCTTACATGCATTAATGTAATAACGTGGTTAGCCTACTCAACGTAAATTATACAGAACAACATTAAGCTACTCACGCAGAGAAGGACGGCTGCTGCTGCATCATCATCCTCATCATTTCTGCTACACTGGCAGGGCTAGGGGCCAGGACTCTCCTCTTCGGGTTTTTGGGGGACGTTGCAAACTCCGGGTCGATAACAGGCACCACACCCGCAGTAGACGTGCTCGGTGTGAGGTCTCGCAGCAAGCTATCAAATACGGCGCATTTCTCGGGTTTTAAAAAAACCGCTATGCGTCGCCAGGTGTTTCATCAGATTTGAGGTGTTACCTCCTTTAACAGTATCACAGTATCAGCTTAAAGCACTTGTTGCAGCTGCTGAGTTTGCATCTTTTGCTGTGAAGTACAGCCAGACTTTTGACCGCTTCGCCTTGGGCGTTTTTAATCTGTAGCTCTGCTCTAAAAGAACGTACGTACCTGGACCCGCCTACTATCCTCGGAAACGTAAAATGATTGGCTAGAATCCAAAATTAGTGACATCTCAGGGAAAAAAAGCACCGAAATGTGCGCTGCTTTTCGGTCTGGTTACTACCGTTTATGCCTGATACTGGTACCCATCCCTAGTGTGTGTGTCTTTTTTGCAGCCCCTCAGTCTCTTTCCACAGCACAGTTGTGATGGCTGAAGTTACACAATTTGACTTGAGAAGATCAAGAAGATGCTTAGCAGCTCATTAATGGACACAACAAAGTAATCTGGTCATGCTGTCACCATGTGGTAAAGCTCCAGCTTTTATGAGACAGGCCTCTTTATGTCATTTAACAGACAAATCTTGTGTGAACAATGACCTAAAAAAACTGGTAAAAACTGCTTCCAGAAGAATTCAGAGGCTAAATAGCAGCCAGGTACATTTTATGCACCAATCATCAGCAATTGTGACCGACTCTGTAAAAGCATGTTTTGGAGTTAACACGGTGCCACAGTCTTTCCAAAAGTGGATGTCCCAGCAAATTCTACCACATGTCAGATCATGCAATGCAAAAAACCAAGGAGCTACATCTCAGACTCTACAGGCCTCAGTTAGCATTTTAAATGTTGATGTTCATGAAAGTACAATTAGAAAAATACTGTATGGCACATCTGGAAGATTTGCCAGGAGAAAGCAACACTGAACAAAGAAAAGCTTATGTTTGCAAAAACAAACCACAAGACTTCTGGAACGATGTCCTTTGGACAGATGAGACCAAACTGGAGATGTTTGGCCATAATCCACAGCAACAAATTTGATGAAAATCAGACAGCATATCAGCACAAACACCTCATGCAAATGTCAAGCATGACGATGGAGAGTGATGATTAGGGCATATTCTGTTACCACAGCACTAAGCAGGTTGCAGTCATTGAGTTGATCATAAACTCTGTATATGACAGTTTACAGGAAGGGTATGCTTTCATATGAAAGTCAAATGTGAGACAATCTGTATGACAGTTTTGCCGAGTTTCTGCGATTTTGTCCATTGAAAGAAAAAAACTCTGATCTCAAGTTGATCACACTTCCCTTCAGATTTGTCTCCTTGTGCATATCTGGCTCTTATTCTTCATTTGTGTAGCTCCCAGGAAGAACCATTTCTGGACAACCTGTCCTTGAAAACTGTTGAAAACTGGTCAGGTCATTTTAAACTAAAATTTTTCTTTCTGCAGATTGTAATTTAACTATATTGATCAGTTTTCAAACTTTCCAGTGTGCAAACATTCCCTTGTTCAGCTTCTGAAATGTGAAAATGTTTGAATGTTGGTTTCACAAAATGATCTTTTTGGTCTGCGACAAGCTGTATGATTAATATAAAACATAATCTTAGATGAATTGAAAATAAAAACAGTTTTGCTTGTTGTGGCTAAATGTAGAATAGTGATAACAGCTCCACTCGGCAAGCAAAAGGTTGCTGGTTCAACTCCAGCTGAAGACATAATTCAATTCAATTCAATTTTATTTATATAGCGCCAAATCACAACAAGGTCAAGGTCAAATTTATTTATATAGCACATTTCAAACAGCCGGTGCTGCACAAAGTGCTTAACAATATAAAAATGGTATTAAAAAGCAACAATGTAATACAATAATAACAATAAAAAACAATAATAGGACAGTAAAAATATTAAAACAATAACTAAACTAATTCAAATAAGACCAAAATGCTTGGGTCATAGTGTGTTAAAAGCCAGGGCATAGAAATGTGTCTTTAGTAATGATTTAAATTGCTCAAGTGTTTGTGGAGATCTAATATTTAAGGGGAAACTATTCCAAAGTCTGGGACCTGCCACAGAGAAGGATCTATCACCACGGGATTTGAGATTAGTCCGTGGGATGGACAGCATTAGTTTTGAGCTAGACCTCGTGGTTTTTCCTGGAGCACAGGCAGAGAGGAGCTCAGACAGGTAAGAAGGGGCTCGGGCATTAAGTGACTTAAAAACAAAAAGTAGAAGTTTAAATTGGATCCTGTAGGAGACAGGAAGCCAGTGTAAAGAAGCTAAAACTGGGGTTATATGCTCTCTCCGTTTGGTACCAGTTTGCAGGCGAGCAGCTGCATTTTGAACCATCTGAAGACGATGGATGGAGGCCTGATCTAGACCATAATACAATGAATTGCAGTAGTCTAATCTGCAAGTAAGAAAAAGGTACAAAAGTCGCCTCAAGGCGCTTCATAACACTTGACATAACACTTTGGGAATGTAAAACTCTGTGAAACAAGACATGTGGAGATGTTCAGGAGAAGGCTCAAGCTTGCCATGAACTAGAAACTGCTGGAACACCAGTGTCATTGTCCACAGTGATTTTAATGTCTCCAGGAAGAAGCCCCTGTTCCACTTTCAAGTTTGAAAGCTTGCTTTATGGTCAGAGAACATGACAAGACGTATGTTTGGAGGACTTCAAACCTAAGAACATTTCACTCCTGCCAAGCATGGTGGTGGCAGCATCATGTTCTTAGGCTGTCAGATAGTTGAAAACAGGACACAGTTTTATGTTCCAGCAGGACAATGATCCCCAACACACATCAACACTGCTTTTGGTTTTGATAAGGCAGGTAAACATTAAGCTTCAGGGATGCCCTTCCCAAGCCCGACCTCAACATTATTGAAAATTTGTCAACCGTGTTTAAAAGCCAGGAAATTAATCAATTTAAATAAATTAATAATTCTGCCCAGAAGAGTCAAATATCCATCCAGAATTACACCAGAATCTTCTCGCTGCCTTTCTAAAGCATTGGGTCGAAGAGAAACTTGTTGAGGGGACATTTAACCAAATCTAACCAAATTTAGTGGTGTGT
Organism: Neolamprologus brichardi; assembly: GCF_056152115.1. Lineage (NCBI taxonomy): Eukaryota > Metazoa > Chordata > Actinopteri > Cichliformes > Cichlidae > Neolamprologus > Neolamprologus brichardi. The sequence goes on along the minus strand of NC_142120.1, from coordinate 2,438,486 downwards.
ATGTTTATACATGACCCTGTGTAGAAGCAAAACTTTTTATTTTGTAAAGACATTAAAGATTCATGCTGTACAATCATTTCCTCCTAGAAGAAGAACAGTTCAAAGAAATGTCTTAAAGGATGCTCAATCATTCAGGTTAGTAAATCCCAAAAAGTCGATTCTGTTCATCTGGACGTTTTCCGTGGGAGAAACGTTTCATCACTCATCCAGGTGACTTCTTCAGTCTCAGCTGACTGCAGCTTTCACCAACCTTATAAACAGGACATTTGCAAAATAGCTGAACGTAGCCGACTGAATGAATGATGGGCTGTGAAGTCACTTCCTTGATCATTAATATGCAAACTGACCTCACAGCCCATCGTTCAAAGAAATCATTAAAAATGGTCACGCCCATGATGGATGTTTGTAAACTTCTGACCACAACTGTTAATAGAGTCCAAATATGATGAGCAAGCCTCTTCTTTAACACTTGGTTATTCACAGTATTTTTTGTATAATTTCTCTTTGTTTGCAAACCAAAAATGGTAAAATGAATAAATCCTGTGAAATTGTAACAATGCTGCTTCAACTGTTTTGATTAGAATATCTTCAGTTTTTAAAAACCTTTGTATGAATCTGATCTGTGTTTTGAAACACTGTTCGTTCGATCTTCATTTACCTTTTCTATCATCGATCTGTATCTTCTTCACATTTCCTTCTTTCCCTTCCTCGGTTAGTTAAATAGTTTTTATTTCCCCACTGCGTTTTAAATTGTGACATTTTTATCTGGACATCCGCGAGCTCTTGCCAAAGCTAACATTTGGCCCCAGAGCAGAGTTTACGAAATAAAAATGCCTTCAGTTAATCATCAAACTCGAGCCTGTGGCCCTATTAATCACACAGCTTCTTTTGTGTTTGCAGAGATTGGACCCGTTACAATCACAACAGACCCAAAGAAGTTCCAGTATGAGCTGAGAGAGCTGTACGTTCAGGTGGGTTCAGAGTTCACATCTATCAGTCTAAGGAAACCGAGGCTGAAGCCTGGATGCTCAGGTCATCTGGCTTTGATAAAGGCAGCAGGCTTTGCTCATGTCTGATCTGCTGGTAGAACAACTTGCTGAGCTTATTAAGAAATTTTATCATTCATACAACATCGGATGATGAAAGAGCTTCAATTAGTGTTTTCATCTTAAGCGGATGCCTATCCTTCATGTAACTGGGGCCATGCACCTATTAAATTAAACGATCGTTTGCTGACTTTGATGCACAAAAGCCCCGAAACTTCACCCCATCTTTACCTCCCCTGTCATTACAAAGAAATGCATAAACAAAATTATACAATGGATGGACAGCTAAAGCATTACTGCCAGCTCTGCATATTTCTGTAATTAGTTTGGTACAAAAGGGAAGTTGTACCAGAGGTTTCTGATATATGATTTGAAGCAAAGCAGAGAAGCTGCAAAGCGAGATGCATTCACATGTGATGAAAGCGAGACAGACGAAGATGAGTACCATTCAGAGGCCCTTTGAAGAAAGACTTTGGCGAGTGTCTGTGCATCCTTGGCATGTCCTATTGTTAATCTGGTGTGCGTAGCATGGAAGGGATCCAGTTTCCTCTCTCTTGCTGTTTCATTCCTGAGTCTGTTTTTCTTCCCCTCACCTCTTCACCTGCACAACTCCTGAAGAGGCTTTGGCCAAAGAGCGTGGAAAATAGACTCTTTGGAATTGATATTTTTCTTAAAATTGAAAAATGTCTGTCACGAAGGCAGTTGTGTTTCAGAAGGGAGAAAAAGTCAGGCCACACTTCAAGAACCAACGTGCGTTGGGGGTTGGCTTAGCCTTAGTGTTTGGGACAGTGGGGGAATGTGGGAGTGCAACATTGTCCAGAGGGGAGATGGTGGACTTCAGAGGAGTCCTGTCTCTTTACCTACCACCCAAATCCCCCCACTGTGGCTCACCCCGTTCCAGATGTTACTCTTGGGGGTTATGCATCCTAGCTTGGTACTGAACCCTGCAGACAGACAGACAGACAGTAATGTGTCTGCTGGAATGCAGCAGAGAATATTTATCTTTGACCCCACCGACGAGCCAGAGAGAAGAGTGGAAAGAAAACAATGAGCATTCATACATTTCCCTGCATATTTTCTATTTGATGTGCCTTTCACTATATTCTAGATTGTAGAGCTAGAGTTACTAGATTTTATCAGTGCTTTGGATTTTTTTCAAGACATATATTCCACACAGTGTGGCTAGTGGCCAGTTTCACTGCATATAGAGTAAGGCTGCCACAAACTATTATTTTGATAGTCGACTAGTCACCGATTATTTTTGCGATTAGTGACTAATCAGAACATCATCCATTGGACTTAAAAGTACCGCTTATTGCACCAGCAGCATCTGCTCTTATATAACTATCATTAGCTTACAGCTTGAAGTGTTTAAGGTATGTGCTAACTAAAAATAAAGACAAGATGATAGTTTATTAAATTGTAATGAAATTTGCAGATTGTTTCGGTGAAGTTTAATAAACTCCTTGCTATCTAAAATATAACAGGACACCGGAGAAAATTCTGGAGCATCTCACACTTCTGATGATCAGCTGTCTGCTTGACATTTATTCAGCTGTGTAAAAACTATAACTTTAATCTCAGCCAAACCGATTTACTCAGGAACAAATAAAATACTAAAAAAAAAGCCAAACAATAACATTTTTAAGTTATCTAAGTGACTTATATATCATGTTTAACCTGAGTAGCGAAAGACGGCGGTGGGTTTGAAAATGATTAGCCGGGAGTCCGGTGTTCTCACGGCTCTAGTTAGCCTAGCCCCCGGCTAGCTATCGAGCTAGTGGGTAACAGACGTCTCCGAAAACGTCGGAGCGCTTTTGAAAATATGTGGTGTCTTGATAAACTGAGCAGATATTTGAGGTTTACACAGCTACATTCTCGCCTGAAAACATGTTAAACGTTTATTTTGTGACCCAGAAAGAATAATAAGAGTAATATTAAAACTAACTAGCTGCCGCCATTGTTGACAACTGAGCTGGGCTGCGCTATGAATTCTGGGACACAGCTTCTTCTTCTTCGGGGTTTAACGGCAGCATCCTTGTACATGCAGTGCTGCCATCTTCTGTTTCAGTCCGTTATTACACTCTTAAATCCTACTACTTATTCCTGCGTCTTTTGTGATCTTACAAAGCTTCAAACGTCGCGTCGACTATTAAATCAGTCATCGACGATTTTGATAGTCGACGTAATCGTGACTAGTCGACTAATCGTGGCAGCCCTAGTATAGAGTCCAAATCAACCAAACGTTTTGCCATAAATCTCATTCAAACGCATTTAAAGCTCTGTTTGTGGTTCACTCACTCACACTTAGGATACTTAAACTCATAAACTAGTTTTTGATGGCTGCCTTTTTCCTCTCAGGGAGGAGGAGACTGTCCGGAGATGAGCATCGGTGCCATTAAGATTGCCTTGGAGATCTCCTTGCCCGGATCGTATATCTATGTCTTCACTGACGCGCGCTCTAAAGATTATAAGCTCACCCATGAGGTCCTGCAGCTCATTCAGCAGAAACAGTCACAGGTTTGGATTTTCTTTTTCTTTCTACGCTCAGTAATATCAACAAGCTCAGATTCAAAGTGACCATGTTTTTCTCATCTTGTCTGTAGGTGGTGTTTGTGTTGACCGGAGACTGTGACGACAGGACTCACATTGGTTACAAAGTATACGAGGAGATTGCCTCTACAAGCTCTGGGCAGGTCTTCCATCTAGATAAGAAACAGGTCAATGAGGTGAGAGAAAACTTTCTTCTTTTAGCTTTTTAGCACGTACAAGCATTCAGGTTTCAAACCATTTGTGCTTTCAAGAGGTAATTTGGTCGTAGCGATCGAATCATTTAAACCCATCACAGGTTTTGTTCCTAAGCTGTGTACTGTAAATAAAATGGCAGCAGAAGGTTTTACAGCCTCGCGTATTTTGCTATGCCCACGCTCGAGTCTGGTCTCCAGATCAAGTGTGCAGGAAACATTTAGTTGATTGATGTGTACCGTAGCTCTTTTTAACTTTTCCAAGAAATGTAAATCATCAGTCTTGGATGTAGAAACGACTCGAAGCCTCAGCTTTAAATGGTATTGCTGTTTTACTGCTGTAAGATAAGATCCCCTGCTAGGGAACTGAGACGTATAGATTTAAAGCAGTTTTCTCTGGCAGTTTCAATTTCATATATATCAGAGACTCAGAGGAAGGAGGCAGGTCACGGAGCATCGTTAGAAACTTCCAGATCAAAGCGTTCACGTGTTGGGAAGCTGACCTTGTATGCAGTTTGTGTGTTAGTTTTCTATATCACTTAAGTCTCCATGATATTTTGTCAGGTGTTTGAATACAGATTCAGGGTCCCAAAACTATACACCATATATGTGTAACTTATGCATTCTTCACATTTCCTTTCCATCGCTGTAGGTACTTAAATGGGTGGAGGAGGCAGTGCAGTCCTCAAAGGTCCACCTGTTGTCCACTGATCATTTCACTGGAGTCAGCAACACGTGGCAGATGCCCTTTGACCCCAGTCTCAAGGAAGTCACCGTGGCACTCAGTGGCCCGGCACCTGACATTGAGATCAAGAACCCCCAGGGTATGATGAATGTAAACCACATGTCAACATGTTTCCTAAAAAGCTTTGTTTTTGATGTATTTTTTGCATTCACTAAAATGTGTATAAATTATGTATTCATTCATTTAAAATGATGAATAATGAATAATAGCTAAATTTGTGCAGCATTCAATATTGTGCAACAGTACTGAGTCATTGCTCGTTTCTTATATAAGAGCAAGTGAAATAAGTGCAGAGCTGTTGTAACATGTGCAGCCATATATGCAAATATAATATAGAAAGCAAAACTAGAGTTTGTACAATTCTGATGAACTCTTGTTCTTCACTGGCTGAACTCTCAAGCAAGCGCTCCTGTTTCTTTCAGTAGTCTTCAGGAATAGTTTAGGCTTCTTAAAGCACATTCAGAGTTCTTCTTTTGACTGCCTTTCTTCCTTTGCCTGTCTGATCCCACACGGCTCCAGTTTGTTGAGACCTGGGTTCTGGGGAGACCAGTCCATGACTGTTAGTTTTCCATAGTGTGTGTGTTTTTTTCTCTCTATCCGGGGATGCTTTAACTGCTCTGGTAGTGTGTTTGGGATCACTGTCATGCAGAAAAATGAAGGCAATCAGAAGCTTTCCAGGTGATATTGCATGGTGGATCAAAATTAACGACTCCAACCGTGAAAACAGCAAAGAGGGGAAATACCACAACAAACATGCACAAACATTTGACCCACAGCATGCATTTAAGTCGCGTGAATCTAATTTCTTTACTGCCGGTTAAGGATGGTTGTGATATCAATAAGAAAATCGGAGTCGCTAAATTCTTATCAGTTCTCCATGTTCATAATTGTGTCAATTTTGACAAGATCCCAAAACCACTAGGGGTGGGGGAAAAAATCGATACTTTGTAGTATCGTGATATTTTGTTTGCTAATAATGTATGGATACAGGGACAGCAGAAATCGATATTTTGTTACAAAAAAGGTTTTTGTGCTCTGACTTCAGAGCATGTTGATCCTTTTTCTGAGCAAGAATCCTGACATTCCTTCACTGTCCAAATGTGTTTAACTTGTTTATGGCAGCAATAAACATGACAGTTTACTTATTTTAATTTAAGACATGTTTTATTTTAATTAAGTTTAAAACTTTTTTATTTAATGTAAAATTATATTTTGTTTTAATTTACTTTCAAATTCTTCAGTTGCTGAAGGGGCTGCATAGTTTTCATAAACTGCATAGTTCAGAATAGCTATAATTGTACCAGATGGTTGATTCAGTTAAGTTGGACTAGACTGTAATACAAACCGTTCAGTTTGTCAACAATCAAACTGAAATGAGAGAAAGACTGAGTGTGAGACTTTGATATTAGAGAAAATGAATATTGATAAAGTTTACCTTTATGTACAGAATCTGAATATCGCAAAATATTTTTAAAAATTGCAATAATATCGTATCGTGGGATGTATGGTGATTCCCACCTCTAATAACCACAGTCTGAAATGAAACCATGACAGAGCCTCCAAAATCAGCTTTGTTTCTTTTTTTAGTTTCTCTGGAAGTTAGAGGAGATTTCTCTATGTGCAGTATGTAAAATACACACTTTCTAGCTTTGTGAGAAGCCAGAGAGAACAGTGAAGTGACAGGTGTTGTTGTCCCATGTGGCACGCACACACGGTGCAGATAGCAGAGTCAGCAGAACAGACGAGCGTCAGCTCAGGTTTCACAAGAGTTGTCGTGGCCGAGTGGTTAAGGCGATGGACTAGAAATCCATTGGGGTCTCCCCGCGCAGGTTCGAATCCTGCCGACAACGGCACAATGCTTTTCTCAGCCGTCAGACAGTTAAAGAGCAAACTAACCCTGACAGGCTGTAGTTGCTGATTTTCTGAGAAGACATGAAGGGATAATCACATAAAGAAAAGAGAATACTGCAAATATGAATACTAACTGAGGGACCAACGTCTTAATACATGCTCAATCATCCAGGTAAGGGAATCTCAAAGATTTCTGTTCGTCTGGACGTAACAGTTTCAGTGGCAAAAGTTTCAGGTCCCACTGAGATCTGGGAAGACTACGGCTATGTCCACACGTACACGGGTATTTTTGAAAACGGAGATTTTCCGTTTTTGTTTTAAAAAAATAATCCCGTCCACACGTAAAGGCAGAAATGAAGGAAAACGCTGCTAGGAACATGCCAAAGCAGCAGGTGGCGCTATATTCCTAACCGTGTAGAAATGTTGGCCAATCAGAAGTCTAGGAGCCTCGGTGGGAAGAAGTAAACAAAGCTGGGGCATAGAAGCAGAACCGAGTCGTATGTGTGGAGGGACAGTAACTGTGTGTGTATATGTAAGCATTTAAACACTGCAGAGAGAACAAGTAACAGTAACAGTATTGTAGAAATTCATTTCACCGAAACAATAACGTAGCGCACAGTGTGACGTCAAAAAAGGCGCACACCTTTGACGCTGCGTTTTCTCTGTTTTTCTCATCCACACATAAATGCAAAAAACGGAGTTTTAGAAAATATCCACCCTGGACGGAGTTTTTAGTAATCGCCGTTTTCAGTGACCGAAAACGCCGTTTACGTGTGGACGAAAGGTGCAAACACATAGAAAAATCTGCGTTTTCAAAAATACCCGGGTACACGTGGACATAAACCAGGACTAAAAGCTAGAATAGAGTAAATATAGAAACCAGTCACATGATGCTAAAGTAATACATAGATCAAAACAGAAATCCTAAATTGAAAACAACAATTTTAAAAAAGGACTAATTATCTAAAACAGCAACTAGACGATACTAACATGTAGAAACATATCATATAGTAACTTAACTACAGTGTTTGAAAGCGTCTTCTTTCTGTCTGCCATAGTAAAGACTGCAGCAACATCTGGGATGCATACATTGCGCACATGTTTTAATTACAGTATCTTGGCTAATGTATCAAAGACATCTTGGATGATTTATAAGACGTGCATCCATCCAGCAGCAAGAGTTAAGAATTAGGCTGTATAATTCAAAGCTGTAGAAAAGGTAAATAATTATCTCACGGTCCATGTCGATGTTCCTCCAGGGAAGCTTGTGGGGGAGAGTGATGGCCTCACTGAGCTTTTGCACATTCCCAACTCTGCCAAAGTTGTCAACATCAAGGATCCACAGCCTGGAATGTGGTCTATCAAGGTAAACAATTCATTCTTTAGCAGAAAATGTGTGTAAAATAACAGCCTGCTAACAACTTCCATCGCTGGACTGCAAATAGTTGAGTGGTGTAGCCTTGAAACGAGGTAACAACGTAGATCCCAGGAGGGAGCCGTGGCCTTGAAGAAGGTTCAAAACTTGAATTACTGCAGTAATATATCAGCATGTTGAGATACAACGATATGTAATCAATTTAACATGCTGGTGAAGGCATCTCAGATTCCCAGTGAATCAAAGCATGATCAGAAAAACACACGTGAGCCCTGAGATGGGTTTTAAAGTAACACTGAAGATCGAGACGATGTTTAACATTCAAAGCTCTGCTCCTGTCAAATCTTGGCACCCAGCTGTCACACGTTGTCGCTGCTGCTGTCAAAGACAGATGTTTTGGATTTTGTTAACCTGAGTGATTTGTCGGCGTTGTCTCAGCGTTGCCTCTGAGGCCCCTGGTGGTGCACTCAACTCTGCATAGAGTTTTTGTTGTGTGTGGGAAAAAAAATGTCGACTCAGCGCTTCCTCTAATAAAAAAGTGTGCATCAAACTCTGGGAGGTGCATATGAGCGATGAGAGAGCATTAATGGGTGAAATATTTGTGTATTGCTGTAGCTTTTTCTACATGTTGGTGCGATATTACTCTCTCTGGCTTTTATATTACATGATATTCCACAGTATATACGATGCTTCTATTTTGTAGTTCTTTCTTTTGTTTTTTAGGCAAACTAGAAATTAAAACGAGTCCTTTCCAGCTGTATCTGCTGCTAACCCACAGGTTAAACCACTGCTGGGGTCTGTCTCTTTTCAGATTGTTTCCTTATTCCTCCTGTGTTCAATTCAATTCAATTCAATTTTATTTATATAGCGCCAAATCACAACAAAAGTCGCCTCAAGGCGCTTCATAGATACAGAGAAAAACCCAACAATCATATGACCCCCTATGAGCAGCACTTTGGCGACAGTGGGAAGGAAAAACTCCCTTTTAACAGGAAGAAACCTCCGGCAGAACCAGGCTCAGGGAGGGGCGGGGCCATCTGCTGTGATTGGTTGGGGTGAGAGAAGGAAGACAGGATAAAGACATGCTGTGGAAGAGAGACAGAGATTAATAACAGATATGATTCAATGCAGAGAGGTCTGTTAACACATAGTGAGTGAGAAAGGTGACTGGAAAGGAAAAACTCAATGCATCATGGGAATCCCCGACAGCCTACGTCTATTGCAGCATAACTAAGGGAGGATTCAGGGTCACCTGGTCCAGCCCTAACTATATGCTTTAGCAAAAAGGAAAGTTTGAAGCCTAATCTTAAAAGTAGAGATAGTGTCTGTCTCCTGAATCCAAACTGGAAGCTGGTTCCACAGAAGAGGGGCCTGAAAACTGAAGGCTCTCCCTCCCATTCTACTTTTAAATACTCTAGGAACAACAAGTAGGCCTGCAGAGCGAGAGCGAAGTGCTCTAATAGGGTGATATGGTACTACAAGGTCATTAAGATAAGATGGGGCCTGATTATTTAAGACCTTGTATGTGAGGAGCAGGATTTTGAATTCTGGATTTAACAGGTGTGTGACAGAGAAAACACTCCCTGATACACAGAATTACCTCTCGTGAACCTTTCCAGGTTTTAATATGTTGCTTATATTTGTTTTTCTCTGCTGGGGGTACTGGTAAGTGAAACTCTGAGATTGAAATATGCGCTAAGGTGAATCATCTGTAGAGTTTGTTTTATATCTGCTTAAAAAGCTCTCAGGAAGCTTTGAGTTCTGTGCTGACTTAACTCATCCAATGTGATCTGTGTTTGTAGAAGTGCTGATGGATCTAAACAGACACCAAAAACAGAGACACAGCAACTTTCTGTCTTAATCATGTCATCCAGTCGCCTCTGCTGCTGCCCCCTTCCCAACATTCACTCCCGTTCTGTCACTTACTGAATATTCCTTCCTCTTTCCATTCTTCTCCCCTCCCCAACACATTTAGTCCTCTAATTCTCTCCCTCAGAGACTCAGGGATCCGCTGCTCAGCTTAAACTCCCAAAACATCTTGTTTTTCCTTTCGGAAAGTGGCTTTTCCAGACTCAGTTCCCCACATCACTCTAACAGGCTTTTAGACGTACATATCTCCTTGTCATCTGTAGCTGTATTTCTCAGGGCACCCAAAGAAATGTGAATAAATACTTGAGGGGGATTTAGCTATTCTACCATGCTGGGTTTCTGTAACGCTAATGGCCCATGACATCCCAGTGTAACGCCCAGACCACAGATTTTTGTGTGAAAAGGAATTTGATCCATTTTAATCTGACTTTAATTGGATAAAGTAGTGATGTGTTGAAGCCAGGTTCACCCAATTATCAGCACCTGCTTCTTCACATAATTCTTGCAACATTAATCTCACTTTTGTTTAATTTAATTTAATTATTTCTCTGTAAGGTTAGTTCATGTACACATACCACCTCTGTACGCACATAAGGTAATCAAACTGTGAGGTCGCTGTCATCCACAAGTGGCTAACCCTAAGCTAAAATGCTTTAATTTATATATATCTAGAGATATATCTAAAGCCATCACACCTCTGTTATAAGAATTTATATATTTTACCAGCATTAGAGCTCTGTGGTACAGCTGTCTGTCAGCACCACATATTTACTGCACAAAAAAGGGATCTAGGGATATGAATTACAGTGCAGACTTTCCATATGCTTACTTTGAAGAGTGTGTTTACAGAATGTTGTAACCCATGATAGGAATGAATGAAAAGCGTGTAAAATAACTTAAAGCTTCCCCAGGCACTTTTTTCCTAAATTGGTGCTTCATTAAAGTCATTCTGACTCATTTGCTTGCAGTATATCACAGGACTCGCACAAAGAAAATAAACTGAAATTATAACCAGATGCAGCTACTAACAAATTATAGGATGTAACAAAGGCATTCGCTCAAATTATACTGTTTTTTGTATAGATGCATGCTTAAGGTAAGGAAATCCCAGAAAGTTGGTTCTGTTCATGTGAACGTTGTTTTTAGTGTCACTCACCCAACGACTTCTTCACTTCTGCACATTTGCTTTAGTTTTTCAATGAATTAAAGTCGTAACCAATAAAAAAAACGATTACAGCTCTGCGCACGAATCCAATCAGTGATTCTCCAGAAAGCAAATAAATGTCTCAGCACAGATCTGATTCAGCTGAGCGCTGGTGTATTCAGGCCTGGACAGGTCAGTCTGTATGGGTGGGCGTGAAATTGGGAAATGGGAGTGGTTTTAATTGCAATTCAATTCAATTCAATTCAATTTTATTTATATAGCGCCAAATCACAACAAATGTCGCCTCAAGGCGCTTCATAGATACAGAGAAAAACCCAACAATCATATGACCCCCTATGAGCAAGCACTTTGGCGACAGTGGGAAGGAAAAACTCCCTTTTAACAGGAAGAAACCTCCGGCAATTGCACTCACTGTTCTTTGCCTTTTCTAAAGCAGTGACCTTTGAAGAACCTCTCTCCTAATTATCCCCTCAGTTACAACCAACTAAAGACCGAGTGTAATGCTGTGGCAGCCAGTAGGGTGGGTTTAATGCAGGCATTAGCCTTTGAGGCTGAACCAAATCCCCTCATTATCTGAGCAATTTCACCTATAGTTTAATAATTGCTCATCTTTGCCTGCAGGCTCTGCACTATCCTATTTGGTAGTTTTCTCTTTACTGTACGTCAGATAGAACGTAGTCATTAATAAATGCAGCAAATTCACAAACTCTCTTTCATTTCAGGCAATTGCAAATGACAGTTTAGGTTCGCGTGCCTTGTTTTGCCCTGTGACTCAGTGTCTGTGACACCACCGACGTCTTTCACCTTAGGTGAGGGGTTTCCACCTCTCACCAACATATACTTCATTGTAATTACTCTGTCTCTATTTTTCAAAGCTTCAAATCACCTCCACATGATGAGGACCACATGAGCAATTACCTGCTCTCTGATTATAGTCGTTGTGTTTAAAGTGATTCTTAGACCAAATAGGTCATCTCCCGATTGAGATGTAAGATATTAGGCTGTTAGCAGTGGCTTTGTCAAAGCGGCGTGTCTGTACATGTGGGGGATTGTTGGCATACAAAAGACTCTTCCCAAAGCTGTGTCTGTCATTTACACCACTCAGCGCCACCTTTGATGACCCACGACCTCTTCATTTGTTTGAATCTGAGCTATTATAGTTTCACGAGTTCTGATCAGCTGATCAGGTTTTCCAAATTCAATAATTAGTTTTAGTCGTTTTATATTTTTCAAAAGCCTAAAATGTTTTAGTTTTGTTTTAGTAACTATAACAGCCTTTTGGTGAATCCTATAAATCAGCGCTCCCCAACCTTTTACGCGCCAAGGACCAGTTTATGTCCAATAATATTTTTACGGACCGGCCTTTAAGGCGTCGCGGATAAATACAACAAAATAAAACCAGTACCGGTACCTAGAGCAGGGTGATATGACCAAAAATATTTATCACGATATACATTTGAAAATTTGCGATAAGGATATAACTGACGATATAATTGACACGAGACAAAATACTTTACAACTCCACAACTTTATTAGTGCAAAAAAACCCATCAATGTATTTTCACTTAAACAAGCAGCTGTTTTTTATGTGCATTAAAGTTATATAAAAATGTAACAATGCAAATGCAAATTCCTCGCTGACAGTTTAACCAAAAGGCATTTCCAGTGGAAACTGGCCGACATATCCTCAGCATAACCATGTATAATATCCACAAAATTTTAAAAGAGGTTAAACACACACAGTATGGTAACATTATGTTGAAGCACAGTACGTATCACTCCGCGAGGCTCCGCCTACGATAGCCGTAATGCTCCGACAATCCATCAAGCGGTGCGGCTTCGTAGCTTAGCAAAGTCGTACTAAAACATCTGACAGATTTTCGAGCGCCGTGTCCATAAAATCGTTTCGAGGTCAGTAAACACAACCAGAGTTCATACATAAGGCACACGGGATTATAAGGGGCACTGTCGATTTTCAGAAAAATCAAAGGATTGATTTTAAGTGCGCCGTATTTTCCAAACAACACGGTAATAACGACGGCCCGCTAGCATGCGCTACCAAAAATAGTGCTTTGTTGTGTATCTGACGGACAAAAGCTAAACCAGTTCCACCACTGAAGTTGCAGCATTTTTACAAACCAGTTCAGGTTCATCTGTTTCATTCAACGATCCACTTTCGCTCTTCTCATTCTGCGTCGCCGCCATGTGCGTATGTAAACAAAGGCACTGCGCATGCGCGTTTTACCCATATTCTATCGCGATATTTCATTTTCCTATCGTTGCCCAAAATTACACCGGTATTACCGTGAACAGTATGATATAGCCCAGCCCAGGTACCAATTTTATTCATAACACACAGGAAAAGACCCAGGGAAGCCGAGTTAAAATCCCTGTTAACCATAAATTTCACACCTGAGCTTCAACTCTCGCGGCCCAGTACCAAACGGCTCACGGACCGGTACCGATCCGTGGCCCGGGGGTTGGGGACCGCTGCTATAAATCATATCGCCATTAAGCATCAGCTTGGATCAAACATCTGAAATTTAAGAATAAAGGTTTATCCATTAAGAATTCTTGGTACCTCAAAGACAGTATCTGGTAAAATATGGACCTAAAACACTTCTACCTTTTTTAATACAGACCGCAAGTGAAGGAAGGCACTCAGTCCGTATCTCAGGTCTCAGTACCATTGACTTCCGAGCTGGGTTTTCCAGGAAAGCCACCATGGACTTTAAAAAGACATCCAGTAGGCCAGTTCAAGGTCGGTAAAGGAAACATTTAAAAACTTTGGAAACAACAGGATGCGATGTTTGTTTGTTTTGTACTTGCTGTTTTTTTGCTTCCATCTTTTGAGATGTCAGAATATTCCACATGAGGACACAACACATGTTGATTTTCCAGGTATTCCCACCCATATCCTTCTGAACACCACTGGACTCTCTCCTCCTGCTCGACCTGACAGGCTGGAGCTCCTGTCTATCTCTGGCACAGTGATCAAAACTTTGCCAATCCGGTACTACCCGGACCGTCAACCGTACAACCTCTGGAACATCACAGAGTTCATACCACCCAACGAGGCCTTCTTCCTGCGAGTGACAGGATATGACCGCGACGGTTTCTTGTTCCAGAGAGTCTCGAGTGTTTCCTTCTCCAATATTGTACCTGGTCAGTGATGCATATTATTAATCATATTTAGATGGATATATAAAAGGTTTCCTACCAATTTGCTTATTAATTTTCCTGACTTCATTTGCTTCTTTATCTTCCCGTTAGATGCTCCTAAGGTGCTGATGCCAGCCAAAACTCATGGTTACTACCTCCAGAGAGGGATAATCAAATGCCAGGTAGAGAGTTTCATCCCTTTCACACTGCGCTTCAGCAGGGATGGAGGACGACTTGGGGTGGACCAACTTTTCAGGTGAGCAGCAGCTGTCAAAATATCACAATCCGTATCCATATGCATTTCATCAAAAGTTCAAGTCCTCCATGTCCTATTACTATTAAGTGTTAAGATTAACACATTCTGCTTAGGACCACTGTGATCCAAAGAAGATTCTGTTGTCGTTTATATTTGGAGTCATGCTCTTTTCTGCAACCCATGAAAAAACCCTAAATCTATTCTAATGTTTGCCAGACCATATGCTTACTCAGATCTCAAAACTGGTCATTAAGGGACAGTTGAGCTCTGAAAAGTCATCTTTATTGGGGCAAGCGTTAAAGACCTAAACACCTTCAGGGTGTTTTTATGAATCATTTTGGCTATGTGTGGCTTGTTGGTTATTGTTATTGTCTTTAATTGTTACTACATTTTCAGGCTTTGTAAGAAAATGTATAACGTCCTCAACAGAGTTTTTATTTTGTTTCCATCTCGACATTAAATTCAGTTAAATTTTACAGAGATGAGTTGGTAAAGTACCAAAAGGATTCCTAAAAAGCAAAAAAGAAAGTAAATCTGCTGGTCGTTAACACTTTTTCACAAATTTCCTGTGATTCTTTCATTCTAGTGAGTCTGACAGTGCATTATGGGAAATAGCCGAGGTAACTCTAAAGGACGAGGGTTACTACGAGTGCATTGCCATCAGCAGCGCTGGAACAGGGCGAGCTCGGACGTTTCTGGATGTATCAGGTAAACAAAAGTTTATTGCACAAAAATTATGAAACACCAGTTCCAAAACATTTAACTTTTTCTAGTCGTTTAAATAAGACTTGTGTTTTTAAAAAACTATGATCTGAGTCTCTAGTTCATGTTATGGATTACAAATTATGGAAGTAACATAAATGGGGGCTCGTCCGGGATCTTTTGGACTCACCGTCAGAGATCTCAGGCACAAATCACGGACGAGCCTCCAATTTTCACAAATTTGCTTTAGATGTGTGACAAATAATGAGAACCTACAAGATTTTTGTTTAAACAAAAGAGAATTCACAACACAAACACAAAAGAGAGTCGAACCGAGGTGGAAGCGAGAGATGGTTAATCCGGGCCAGCTTTTATTGCCTGTAAGCTAGTTGTTGTCTAATGCAAGTATAAACAGTGTGGGAGAGGCATGACAATACAACAAAATGATAAACTAAGTTAAAGTAGTTCTCAGAATTTGTGTTGCTGTGTTATTGTTATTGTGATTATTAGTGAGCTACCCTCCATCACTACATTACATGTTGGGGCGATCATGGCTCAAGAGTTGGGAGTTCGCCTTGTAATCGGAAGGTTGCCAGTTCGAGCCCCGGCTTGGACAGTCTCGGTCGTTGTGTCCTTGGGCAGGACACTTCACCCGTTGGTGGGCCTACTGGTGGTGGTCAGAGGGCCCGGTGGCACCAGTGTCCAGCCTCGCCTCTGTCAGTGCGCCCCAGGGTGGCTGTGGCTACAATGTAGCTGCCATCACCAGTGTGTGAATGGGTGAATGACTGGATATGTAAAGCACTTTGGGGTACTTAGGGACTAGTAAAGCGCTATATAAATACAGGCCATTTACTATTTTACATTAAATGAGCCATGGCCAGGAACGCTTACAGGCATCAGACTGTCAACAGATGTAAATGAAGTCTGATCGATCTGCTGGCAGGGCAATGAGCAATTCAAAGAATGATTGCATTTAATGTCCTGTCCTGTTTAGAAAACAACACTTAAAAGATAAAGGTTAAAAAAAGGCTACACACACAGGTTTACACACACACACACACACATTTTGGGTATTCATATCTTGTGGGGACATCTAATTGACATAATGCTTTCCCTAGCCCCATGCCCTAACCCTAACCATGAAAAATGAATGCCTAACCCTTCCCCTAAACCTAACCATAACCTAATTGTAACCCTAACAGAACCACATTTTTAGTCTCAAAAATGCCTTCAAACTGATTAGGACTGGGATTGCCTACAAAGATATGAATGCACACACACACAAACACACTAAAGCTGTGGACCTATGGAATCTATGTCACAGTCAACGTGGGCTAAAGTTTATAGTTTCTCCTGCAGTCGAGCCCATGCAGAGACACTGCACGATGGCAAGATTAATGTAACTTAATGGAGCGTAAAACATGATGCTGTAATCCATGCCTCAGTGCAGGTTTGTAATGGAGCCTATGGTATGGTTTTTGTGAGTCATTTGCAAAGAAATGAGCTGTGGCTACAGTGTAAGATGAGAAAACATAAAGCTGCAATTAAGCTGCGGGATGTTCAAGGAAAAAAACATCCCACTGATGGTTTGGTTGATGGTCACTGACTTGGATGCACAGTTTTGATAAAGCAGCTGAGCTTAACCACAGATACCAGCTGTTCTCCACAACGAGAAAAAAGATCACGTAAATCATTTTTTGGATGATAATTTTATCACTCTAAGCCCTGAGCAAGGACAGAACCAGAAGGGATCATACAGCGATTTATATGTTTAGTCTCACCACCGGGCAAAATAACAATTATGTTTCCAAAATTCTCTGCAGAGTTTTTATTTTTCAGACACAACCTGTCCTGTCGTAAGATACCAGAAACTAACACGAGTCTGAATTCATTCCATCTTTTTTGTCCAGTTTTCCCAAGAAACTTTCGGCTCTGTGGATTTCACAGAGCTTCATCTGCATGATTATTGCCAAGCAAGGTTGAAAGACGCTTTGTGAAACAGAAGAGCAATAGATGAAGCCAGACAGGGTCCTGTGTAATATATGAGCGTAACTCATTGCGCTGACTGACCTGCTGTGTTTACAGTTCAAAGTTGCGGAGGTAGCTCAGTGCGGCTAACTGTTGCCTTTTATGATGTCCCTAAAATTTCATGAAATAAATCCCCTCTCAGCCACAAGTCCAACCTTTGTTAGTGAGCCAGCTATACTCTGAACAGGATGACAGGGCCCTGTTTTTTATACACATGCAAACACATAATACCGCCCCTGCTGCCAAACTTATGTCATCCTAATCCCAGAGAGCTATTCTGAAATCCCCAGCATCCTCCCTTTATCAGAGCCAAAGCTTCCACCGCCACATCTTCCATTTCTTTTCTACTTTTCCTTTTATTACCCTTTTCTCTACTTAGCTATGGTTCCACACTGATTGATGACACGACAGGGCTCACAAGATTCTTGTTTTTGACATGATGCAAGATGCAACAAGCAAGTTTGGTGGATATAAGATCTGACAAATGTTGGACATCATTTGATGTGCGAGCAGAGATGGGCAGTAACGCGCTACTTGTAACAAGTTACAGTAATCTGATTACTTTTTTTTAAGTAACGAGTAAAGTAAGGGATTACTATTGCAAAAACGGTAATTAGATTACCGTTACTTTCCCGTAGGAACGCTGCGTTACTGCGTTACTAAAACCATGATTTTTTTGCGAGAATGTCTCATGACAGTGACGTAAGCGAGTGCGACGTTCGTGACAACAGCTGTGTGCAGATCAACAATGGATCATATATCGAGTGCAGAGAGAGTATGAGCGTGCAGCGTTTAAAGCGTGGAAGTACTGACCTTACTTTGAGTTTGATTCCATAAAAAGTGACAAAAACATTAGTGTCCGTTGTGCGTGGGAAGAAAACTTCTTTTTACAGCGAAAAAAACCCCTAAACTTCCAAACAAGCACCGAGTAGCTACGATGTAATGGGAAACTCACAGAGAAACATGCGGATTCTTCCACTGACCGCGGCACACCTGCACCAGGGTAAACCTCCGCCTACCCCACTCCTGCTTTACAGGTGAAAATAGAGCAACAGGACCGCTAGTCTTTGACTTTATTTATTTTCTGCTGTGTTTTACTTGCATCTATTTGAAAGACTGAGTGTAAACACACGAAAAAAAATTATTTTATGTGCTGGAATGTGCAGAAAATAAGTTTAAATATTAAACAAATTTCTTCCAGTCAGAGAATGTTGCAGATAATTAAATGTTTGCTTGATGCATAAAGTTAAAAGATTAAAACTAATAAAACAAGTTAAAAAAAAGAGACGTTTCCATTTGATTACATTTTGTATGATGATTATGCAGAAAAAGTAGAATTGGGCTGAAAGATCTATCACTTTATCACCTATTCAGGTTGTAAATCGTGTTTTAAAAATGTAACTAAGTAACTAAGTAATTAATTACTTTTTAAAATAGGTAATCAGTAAAGTAACGGGATTACTTTTTTGGGGAAGTAATCAGTAATTAGTTACTGATTACTTTTTTCAAGTAACTTGACCAACACTGTGTGCGAGTGCTTCAAAAGATAACAAAAAACCTTTGCACATCTGTTGCAGAAGAAGAACAGACTGAGCAAATGTTGTAAACAGGCAAACAATAAATTATTGCTCAGGCGTGTGAGGACATCAAGGAATACATTTCCAGAGGCTAAGAACAATACACCCTGTATTATTTGACCGTTAGAAATCTATGAATTTCTGTAGTTTTGGTCTATCTGTCTGATCTGTAACTCATATCTCTTTTGGTTGTTTGCAAACATTTGTGTGTTTCACAGCTTCTGACCAGTCGACCAGTAACTCATAGTTTGTGCACGTGCAGAAAATTTAGGTTAAAAAACTTGACTCCAAAAAAGTCAGGGCAGTTTCCATGATTGGATTCTTTTTGTCGCCACTTACGTAAGTGTCACAAAGAAAGTAACCACTTTGCTCTGAACTGCTGTTTATTCTATGATGTCACGTTTTTTCAATGGCTGCCAACAACCTTCATCCTGCTCTCACACTCACACAGAGCCCCCTCCAGCCGTCACAGTCCAGGGTAACGTAACGGCCTCCCCGGGCTCCCGGGCCGTCCTCACTTGCCACGTCGTTAGCACCGTCAGCTTCAACCTCACCTGGCTGAGAGGAGGCCAAGACGCCCGTCTGGACCCACGCGTGAACATCCTCGCCAACCTTTCGCTGCAGGTGTCCGCCGTAACCCCAGATCATTCTGGCTGGTACGAGTGTCACGCTGTAAATGAGGGAGGGGTGACTGCAGAGCGGCTCTACCTCACTGTACAAGGTGAGCTTATGTGTGTTTATGTCTTTATGTGTTTTAACCTGCTGATGGTCTGTGCGGCTTTGTACCTGCACCTGCAATTCTCAGCGAACAAAACCACTTTTCTAAAATATATGTCTCTTAAGTGCCCCTGCCTCCCTTCCCTCCCGTGCTCCCCATATTTCACTCTTTCGCTTTATGAGATGTGTGAAAATTATTTATGGTTGACTCTCAGGCAACACTGAAGTAGAGTTTTCCATCTCCGGACAGCTCTTATAGTCGTGTTCCTAACGCTTCACTGACACGAGTCGGGAACACTGTTGCATGGATGAAAGAGTGCTGCTATCTATCTGGCCAGCTCCACGGAGCGCCTGCCAGCACCTGGGCAGGAAACAGTGATGAAAATCCACTTATTAGCACAGGATCTCAGCCAGAAACATTTGAGAAAGGAATTGAGGAAGTAGGAATGAGTGAAGAATTTTTATTTTCTTTCCTTAATTCAATCTGTCCACATGAACATCCTGTGTTTGCTTGGCTATACAACCAGAGAAGAAGAAAATTCAAACTCCATATGCTGCACGATGTTAGCCTAAATCTCTCCGCATGCTTTACTTCTTGGGTTTCAGTGGTTTTAAAAAAGGCAAATTGGCGTTCTTCTCTTTTTAAATGAGAAGGAGAGCCGTTTACTCAAAGTGGCTTTTATTTTCCTAAATTTAAAGTGTTCTTGTGATCTTACCTCAGAGCAAATTGTTGTCTTTTTAAGTGAATATTTGAAGCTTCAGGCAGCTTTTGAGAGGAACTCTGTCATTTGACTCGTCTCACTGAGTGACGACTTACACAGTTGACCCAAAAACTGTTTAACTGGATACTTTTTCTCTTTTCTTTAATATCTCCACCTGTTTGTTTTTTTGTCACTAGTTTATTTTAACCTGTTTATTGCTATTTGTTTTACTCCTTTTCCTTCTTTCTTTCTTTTTTTGCACATTATTTTCTCTGTAAAAAAAAAAGCAGCTGTTAGCAGGCCCTGGGGGTTTCCTAATTACTCCCTGTACAGACCCATCCTAGTGATTAGTCTCACTTTGAAGTAAGCCAAGTCTGCTGACAGCTTCCAACACTTGGACGCTGCACAGTGGAACTTGGGAGTGTGTCTGTGCCGTCTGCCTTAATTTAAAATGTCTTTTCTTCTTTTGATTTTTCTGTTGTGTCTCCACAAATTACCTGTTTAAATGGCAACATGTCACACCATCCGAATGTTGTTTTTAAGCCTTATTCAAACGGTTCTTGTCAGACAAAGTTTCCAGCTAAAAATAGGGCTTTTAATGACCTCTTGCCACAGCTGTGTAGCAGTCGTCGCTTTGTGGTTGTTTAGTCGTTGGAGGACAGAGATAAAGAAATATGTGGGCGAAGTGTTTGTGTGTCCAGTTTTGTGAGTTGTGACTTACAATACTACTCTTTGTAAGTTGGATGTCTACAGTTTGGATACTGCCAGTGAGTCATTAGCATGCATGGCCTTTTCAAAATTAGACAGCCACAGATGTAGTCATAGTAGCTGCAGTCTGACAGAGGGGTCAGAGGAAGACGTGTAAAGAGGAGACTCGGGATAAATGAGAGGGAGTGAAGGCAGATGAATGACGCAGAGGTGGGAGAGGATCAAGAGACTGCTGGAGACAAGCCTCCCAGACATATTACATCTGTTGCTGGGTCGGGAGAGGCTTGTTGATATGGTTGTCCTTGTTTCTCTGCTGTCCAATGTCCCCGGTGACATTGTGAGAACTAGAAAAATTTGCATTCCCTGCGAAAATGCTGTGTGGATGCCTTAATGGTGAAGATGTCTGCTGAAAAAGTTGAAAAGTTGCAAAAAGTTGTAAGGTGGTGAAGAAACTGAAAATTCTGCTGAAAACAGGTGAAGAAGCAGAATTTTTTTGCTGAAAAGTGGTGAAATGAAATGTTGCCGTGAGCAGGATTCAAACCTGGCCCTCCTGGTCTCAAGACAGCTACTCATCTCACTAAGCCAAACTCATTCTCAACGAGAATAGGTGGAGAGACTGACAATTGTGCTGAAATGAGCAGAAGCTGCTGAGAATTGTGCTGATAAGAGGTGAAAAGGCTGAAAACTTTGCAGAAAAGAGGTGAATCAGCAGAATTTCTGCTGAAAATAGTTTTTTTTCTGAAAACAGCTGAGATTTGTGCTGAAAAGAGGTGAAAATTCAGAAAATTTTCAGTTTTTTGCTGAAAAGGGGTGAAAAAGCTGAAATTTGTGTTGAAAAAAAGTTAAATAAGTTGAATTGGTAACTGAAAGAAATGTTGCCATAAGCGGGATTTGAACCCGGGCCTCCCAATCTGAGAACGGATGCTCATCTCACTGAGCTAAAACACAGCTCAACCGGGCAAGGAAAACTAGTGACCCCACTGATAATGTGGCAGAAATGGGCAAAAGATATTGCATTAAAAATTCAATATCTCAAAAAGTATAGCAGTTATGAGCACCAAAAGTCATAGCAATAATTAGCAGGATTTTTCAAAGTTTGAACGGTGCAAATAGCATGAAAACTGAGGGAGTAGTTAAGCGGCAAAAAATGTACGGAAGCAACCAGAATAATAAAGAATAAAGAGAAACAGGAACTTAATAGTGTGGATGCCCTCAAAGGGCATCCACACAATAAGAGGCAAGTGAAGACAGAGAAGAGGGGCCTTGTAGTTGTTCTGGCACTCTTTCCTTTGATCTTGTGTGTTTTCCAGTCCTTAAGTCAAATTGTTCTCAAGTCAAAGTTCTAATATGTCGAAACTTGACAGCATTTGGTAAATGTGCTGTATACCTTTTAAAATGTGGTGATTGAAGCACCCAACTCATGTGTGTGTGTGTGTGTGCCTTCATTTTCTTTAAGCGTATTCCCTCAGCTAACCTTTCATAAAGTAATTTATAGATGGCGCACAAGCCAGAGCAGGTTTCTGGCAGGGACGCAGATTTGATGTTTCAGAAAAGTCTCTGCATTAGGAAGAGTCTTAGACGGATTTTCCTGAAGTCGGAAAGGTCGGAGAAACTGGACGTGATTGCAGCAGCGGGAACAGAGTAGAGAAAACACACCCTTAAAGAGAAGAGTTACACATCGTAAATCAGTTGGAAAATCTCTGTATAGCCAGCGTCTCTGGGCCTGGATTCAGTATTCCTTCTTGTGTTACCAATAAAACGAGAATGTGAGGGTGAAAGATGTCCTGTGAAACACTAATGGTTGTCATATCTGCTGTCACTCCTCTCACTACGGTGACAATAAAAGTTTATGCACTGTTACAACGTCTGACTGCAGCTGGACTCGTTCAAAGCACAAATTCCTTGAATCTGTCCACGACTGTGTTTCACTGCAGACCGTGCAGACAGTCGATCTGCAGTAACATGCAGGCGATTCATTTTAGCAACTTGTCTTTTCTTCTAGAGGTGCCCAGAGTGTCAGTAGAGCCGCGCAATCAGACCTTTACGGCAGGAAACGATGTGCAGATCAGCTGCTCGGCTAGCGGCTATCCTCCACCTCGCCTGGTCTGGACCCACAACGGCATGTTCATCACGGCGTCCAGCAGGTATAGATTTCCTCTCACACAAACAGAATCAATCATTTTTCTTTATATTAATTATACAACTCAGATTTTTCAGCGCACAGAATAAATGTTGATCTTTTCAGACACAGGATGACTCCCGGTGGCTCTCTGGTTATAAAAAATATGGAGAAAAAGGATGGAGGAGCGTACGGCTGCCTGGCCAGCAACCAGGCTGGGACCCACTCAGTGACCTCCATCCTCACTTACATTGGTGAGCGCACACGTTCACAGACACTGGAAGCAAACACAACATTTACTAATATGTTTTATGCATCACGTGGACTGTTTTTCTATTTTTTGTGTTTCTAGAGTCTCCTGTAGTGTCTGTGGCATTCAGCGAGATCCTTATTGGTGTTGGAGAAGCCACTGTGATGGCCTGTTCAGCATCTGGAATCCCCCAGCCTGAGATCTGGTGGTACAAAGGTAGCATCTCAGAGGACGGACAGGTTTAGAAAATAAAGAAAAATGGAAACTGTCAACATATTCCCACAATCAGTTTGGATTACGTATAAGTTCAAGTGCGTTTTCCTTTTACGTTCGCACTTCCTCGTCGTTTGCTTTCAGAGGACAGCTGCTTAGTCTGGATAGACTTTTCAATTAACTGCAGCTCATCTGTGTATTATTCTTAGAAGTTAATAGTAACGTCCTTACCAGCAGGATTATTTGGACTCTTAAACCTCTGAAAGCTGCTGTGCTCAGGATTTCACAAAGTAAAAATGAATCCAAATGCATCCTCTAATCTTTTGTGGTTTTATCCAAAGAAAAAAAAAGAAAAAGAAAAATCAGATGTACAGAAAAAAGTATTTCTAATCAGGTAATCAGACAAGTATTATTACGTGTTATGTTATAGTTAATGCATAACTTAGATCAGAAAAAGATTTTTCCATTGTTTGCTCACGCCACACCAAAACACTTATTTTTTGTTACGCTGCTCTGTTTTGTAGGCCACGCAAAGCTCCGCCCATCGTCCCTCTTGGAGGTGGACACATCGGGGGGGACGCTGACCATCAAGGAGACCCAGAATGCCGATGCTGGAGATTACACCTGCTTGGCTGTCAACGCTGCTGGCACCGCATCAGGACGGATCTCTCTGAGCGTTGGAGGTGAGAGCGGGACCGAGTTTTGTTCATTCTCTAAAAAGCTGTTTTAATTACTCCGTTTCCTGTGCTGCATGTTGCTAATGTCGTGCAACTGAGGTTTTCTGTCTTTGCTTCTGTTTTCAGCTTTAATATTTGCTTTAAGGGAGACATGTTTTACCATCCAGTCCTATAGGATAGCCAGTGTTGGGGAGTAACGGAATACATGTGCCGCCGTTACGTATTTAAAATACAAAATATGAGTAACTGTATTCCGTTACAGTTACAGTTTAAAAAGGTGGTATTTAGAATACAGTTACTTTGTTGAAATAAATGGATTACACGGCGGTACTTCCCTGTTTCATATTGTGGCGGGTCAGGACTGTTTGGGTTTTGTTTGACAGCTACGTTCTGTTGTTCCAGGCGGCAGCGTTACGGTTGCCATGGTTACAGGGTGACGTTCTCTCTCTGCGTGTTTCCTGGGTGAGAGAGGCCTTTTTGTTGTTGTTGTGCTAAGCTAACAGGCAGAATGCTACAGGTATAGCTCTAAAGAATGTAGCATCATGGGCAGTGTAGTCCGTGCTGCAGGGAGAATGGACTGCCATACACGTTATGTGTCTGTGAGCGAGGGAGGGAGAAAAAGGAAAAGTACGAGCTGTCATCGAGCAGAAACGGGAGCTGGAAGCATGTAAATATAATAATAACCACTGCAGCCAAGAAGAGAGCCTGACGAGCCCAGCTGTAAGTAAGCTATTAAGACTCGACTGTACACCGTGTTCGTGTTTTCCTCTGAAACAATAAGTTCTGTTGGAGCAGCCTTTCAACGCCTCTCTCTGTCTCTCGCTAGCAAAGTTGACCCAGACAACAAAGTAAAGCTAGTTTTCGGCTACGAGCCGACACAGAACCCGCCGTATTAGCCAGAGGTCCCTTTACTACGGTTCGGAGCCGCGGACCTTCAGTAACAGTAATAAATCACAGCAATAGTACATTCATGTAGTTGTAAACAGCATGATAATATATTAAGTAATCCAAAGTATTCAGAATACGTTACTCTCATTGAGCAACGTAACGGAATACGTTACAGAATACATTTTGGGGCATGTAATCTGTATTCTGTAATGGGATACATTTTAAAAGTAACCTTCCCAACACTGAGGATAGCTACAGCTCTTACTTTCTTTTCAGGAAGACTAACAAATCCTTCCCTGCAGAAGTAAATTGAAATCCAAATCTGTTAAACAGAAGCAAACTCAGAGGAATTGTGGGTAGTTGTCTCTGTTTGGGACTTGATCCCCTCGGTGAACTCGTGCAGAGCTGCGAAACCTTTTTCAGGGGCCAGATGTATAAATGACATAAGCACATGTTCCCTGAAGATGGTGTTGTTAACATACTTGTACCTTCACACATATTTTACACTATACACACGCTTTACTTAGACGACCTGAGTGCGACACATTTTCATGCCAAAGACAACAATAGAAGCACTGATTGAATCCTGGCAACGCTTTATTTGGAGCCTTGAAACATCGTCTTTATGTGCTATATATGAATGCGCTCTTTACCAGACCAAGAACAAAAACAGTTAAGAAGGTCGTACAGAGGTGGATTCACATGTTTGCAAGGTTAATTGTGCAAACTGTCTACAGTAGCTGTACGCGTGAGTCCTAGAATCGGTAACTAACAACCCAAAACGTGCAAAAAGCACGGACAGACTGTCTTTAACGTGGATCATCTTCTACCCTTTTTGGTCTCTTCACCGCTCTAGCTGCACCCAAGTTCACCGTAGAGCCGTCAGATGTGGCTGTGGACATCGGCTTCAACGTGACCCTGCCCTGTTATGCCCAAGGTTACCCTGAACCAGAGATCGCCTGGCGCAGAGAGGACGGCTCGCCACTTTTCAACAGGCCTCGCACGCATGGCACTATCTCACAGAGCAAAGGGCATCTACAGATCACCAGTAAGATTATATATAAGCTGTATATGAATTTACAGATGACTGATACAAACAGTTATTTTATCCCTTAATGTCCCTCTTTCCTTCAGACCTATGGGTGGGGGATGAGGGGGTTTATATTTGTGAGGCCCAGAATCAGTTTGGCAAGATCCAAACCCAGGCCAGCGTCGCTGTGACTGGATTAGGTAAGAAAAGCTTATTAAATGTCTCATTTCTTTGATACTATTATATTTTTCTGGTCTAGCACCGTAACCTCCGAATTGCTCAGTTAGCCCCGTCGCTCTCAAAACACACACGGTTTCCTGGCTGCTGAAGCTTCCTGTGCATCTTGGGAGTTTGTTAGAACCTTGTAAACTCTCTAATTCTGTTTCACAGCTTCTCTTTAGTGGAAAACACACTGAGCTCTTATATGTAGGCCAAAGGTTAGAAGGCAAAGACCCACCCAGATGTTATGCAGCTTCAGCTACTGCAGCTTTTCCCTCCTGACAACATGCCTCACAACATTCATGGGATAAAAGAAAGCACATTTTTAATGCTTCCACAGAATGTGGAGGGATAGGTAGCACTTTATTACCTGATCCTTTAAGTAAGTCTGAGCATATCTATAAAATCAGAAGTCTTGGCAGTTTGCTGCTGCGTTCAGGTGCGTGTTCTTCTGAGGAGTGGACGTCCCAGCAAATTCATCTTGAGGTCAAACTGTGCAAAATTCAGAGAGATTGTAAAAAACCCAGAAGCAACATATCAGACTCTACAGTCTGTATGTCAAAGGTTAAAGTTCATGACAGCACAATTAGAAAATCCTAACCCAGAGAAAGCCTCTTGTCTCTTAGGTTTGCAAAGTTGCATCTAAACAAACCACAAGACTTCTGGATGTCCTCTGGACAGACATGGCCAAAGTGCAGATGGCCATAATGCACAGTGCCATGTTTGATGTAAACCAAGCAGCATATCAGCACAAACGCCTCTTACCAGGTGAAAGCAACAAGACAATGATCCCAAGCACAGCAGCTACAACAGAAGAAAAGAAACAAGGTGTTGCAATGACCTCTGTTTCCTGTTCCTTTAAATTAAGAAAGTTTAAAGCCATCCATGTTTTAACATTATCCAAACAATCTAGTGAACCCCTCAGAGGACTCACAGATTTGCGTTTTAGTGGCAGGTAAATCACGTGTTGCAATGACCGTAAGTCCAGACATCAACCTGGCTGAAATGCTGTTGGATTGTAAAGCAGCTGTGCCTAAACAAATGCCTGAACTGAACACTGCGTGTTCCAGAATTCCTCCACAACCATGTGAGACACTGATAAAGTCGACAGAAAACACTTACTTCAGATTATTGCTGCTAAAAGTGATTCTTTTTTTTCCCTCAAAGATATTTTTATTGATTTAAAGCAACAAAGAAAAACAGATACACACAGAATCGTTAAACAACAGACAAGTAAGTTTCACAGTGACTGTTTGAACTGAAATATTAGAATACAGATTAATGACACACTCACATGTCTTGTAATTGCTTACATCAGTTTACCCCCTACCCATACCACTTAGATCCCCTATCCCTCAGGCCAGGTAGGAAAAAAAATAAAATAAATAAAGCAAAATAAAACAAATAGAATAAAATAAAATAAAATAAAATAAACAAAGCAAAAAGAAAGAAAAAACAAATAACAGAGACAAAAAACAAAAAAACACACACACACATGAAAATAAAAAATACAAAAAAACCATTGCAAATACAACAACAACAAAAATAAGACAAACACTAGAAAAAAATAAAATAAAATAAAATAACATTTTTTTAAAAATAAAAATAAATAAAATAAAATAAAATAACAACATTTTTTAAAAATAAAAAAATAAAATAAAATAACATTTTTTAAAAATAAAAAAATAAAATAAAATAACAACATTTTAAAAAAATAAAATAAAATAAAATAAAATAACAACATTTTTTAAAAATAAAAAAAATAAATAAATAAAATAAAATAACAACATTTAAAAAAAAATAAAAATAATAATAATTTAAAAAAAAGAAGAAGAAGGGGGGAAGGACTTACTGAGTTATGCTGGAAGTCAGGTTCGCAACCTGGAGGCTGGAAAAGTATTTCAGGAATTGCTCCCACTAAAAGTGATTCTTTAAGCTACCGACTGGTGGCGTGCATTCAGTTTTTCTCACAAATGCATACAGTCCTGAAAACCTCATTTTTTGCTCGGCTGTACACCGACTGCAGATGTGCAGCAGTTTCTTTTGGTGTGTCCACTCTTTGCACGCGTTCCCAGGCTCATCAGGGTGGTCGTCAAATTCCCCTCACCAACACCCTGTTGTCCATCTCCTACAGATGACGTCACCACTGATTGTGTTAACACCCCAAACTATTTCCACAAACGTGATGTTACAAGTTTGTGTTTATATACATACAAAGGCGTGTGCGTGTGGTTCGAGCAGCTGTATAAACACTGTACTTACAGTATTGATGATGCAGTTGCAGGAACAGTCACTCCCTGTCCGTCATACTGAACACACTTTATAAACACTTATTGCCATCGGCGTCCTTGATCTTTACTTCTCATAACGTCCGTAAACTTGTCCAAATGGTGTCCACAGTCTCACCCGTCATCGCGATGAGTCCGGCTGTGCTGAGCGTGATCGAGG
The DNA here is from genome assembly GCF_056152115.1 of Neolamprologus brichardi. Taxonomy (NCBI): domain Eukaryota; kingdom Metazoa; phylum Chordata; class Actinopteri; order Cichliformes; family Cichlidae; genus Neolamprologus; species Neolamprologus brichardi. The sequence continues at coordinate 2,409,996 of NC_142120.1, read as the reverse complement.
ACCAGCCGATGACTCTTCCTTGCGTGCTGCTCGGTGGGAATCCGCTGCCCGAGAGGCAGTGGCTGCACAACTACGGCCTGGTGAGGACACAGAGAGGAATTTGATTTTGAAATCGTTTTCCACATCTTGCACACCTTGATTCTTGCCCTGGGTTGAATAAAGAGGATTTCATTCAACTTCTGTCAGGTGACCTCGGACCAGTATGTGTCAGTGAGGAGGGATGGCAGTCTGCACATCGAGAGAGTTCGGCTGGATGACGCGGGTGACTACACCTGCCTGGCTGAGAACGCTGTCGGGGCCGCCAACCACACCACCGCTGTCAACGTCTACGGTAGCAAACAAACGCATAAAATCTCTACACGGACAAGTGCATGAGCCCGTTATCCTCCCACTTTTGTGACCTACCCACACTAACACTTTTGTTTGCACACTTACAAGGACGGATATGGATATGTAACGAGAAGAAGAAATGCAACTAACCGAACCAAGCCTGGGCTGATATCATTAAGCACACCTGGGCTGTTTCTGCAGTGATGTCTCTAAATATCATTTCATTTAATGTCTCCTTTCCACTGTGAAGGCTCTTGTGCTCAGGAATAGGAATACCTGAAAGCTGCATTAAACCCAGGAGCTGCTGAAGGAAGCAAAGTGTGTGAGAGAGTGAAACGTGTTCTCCATTTCTACTAAGATCAGATGCTGGTAGATTCTACCGACATAAACAGGAACAGTTTGCAGCATGTATATTAAACCAGCGGCTCCTTTAAATTAGTGGGGTCATTTTCATGTAGGCATGCACAAATCACTTGTATCGATCTTGCAGTAAGTCACGAGAAACTGTTTTAACAGAGATTGCAAACTGTGCAGCCAGAACACCACCATGTTGTGTCTTGTATTGTGTACACGCCACGTGATGCAGTTGTTTAGCTAAATCATGTTTCCAAAAAATGTTACAAGCTTCCGAGTGATGATCTCTTCTGCAGAGTCCCAAAAAAAGAGAGCGAGAGGGGAAAAAAAGCACTAAAGTAAAATAGGAACATCTGTACTGCTGTACTTCTTTCCAGATGCTCGTGAGACACACAGGAAATCAGTGGTGGCACTGATGTGGAGACATCCAGGCACAGATTCAACGCAGAGGACAAAATGCATGGAGTAGATTTATAAATGCCCGATGATGAAATATCTTCTTTTGCTTTCATTTTTGCAGTGATTCCCACCATTCAGCACGGCCCTCAGGTATTCAGCACAATCGAAGGAACGCCCATCTCTCTCCCCTGCCGTGCCGCTGGAGTACCGGCTCCTGATATCACCTGGACAAAGGTGTGCATCTCTTCTCTTGAAACAGCCCAAAAAAAAAAAGCCAGGTCTCTTTAAATGCTGCCAAATAATTTTCAGTGCCACACACTGAAACCATATGACACAGGGACGAGAGACAAATGTCTCACCTGATGATTTGGAAGGAGTAAATAATTCCCCTTTTCCTTAACAGCCATTTTCCCTGATTCCCTCACACTTACAGGATCAGTTGACTCGCGTACCCGTGCACAGATGAACCTCTTTATTCTCCTGTTGCCTGTTTTATGGCTAACACAGAGAGCATTTGTGTTCATGCGATTTGCTTGTGCGGTTTTGAACAGCGATGAGCTCAAGTTGAAACCTTCCAGATGTGGATGCATTGTTTTCCACTGCAAAGGAGCAGGTTCCTGCAATGTTTTGTGTCAGAGGTCAGGATTGCACAGAGTTTCCTTCACTGATAAGCTCTGACGAGACAACAGCGCTCGATTGGAAAACGGCTCTGCGATGTTTGATGTGCTGCATCATGGAATCTACCTGCGTCCATTAGCTTGCACGGTGTCTTCAGCCTTCGAGCGCTCACATTTTGAGCTAGTCTATGCATGTGGACAGTCCCTCCCTCTTTTCAGTCTTTTACACTCGTTCCTCACAGTTGTAAAGGCCTTGCTGTTAAAGTGAACAGGGCTACAGGGACATATGAAACTAGAGCCTACTAAGTTCTGCACCAGCTGTTAAAACGTGATTCCCTCTGATTCCTTTGCTGTTTTCTATAACATCAGTCAGATGATGCATGTTAGTGACTGCAGGGCTGAAATATGACACACTAACATCACACTGGCTTTGTGCTTTGGGTTTATATGATTTGTGCATTTGTAATAATTACTTCACAGCGCTGCTGCGTAAGAAGCGGGCAAAGAATCTGCTTTTATATTGAAGTATTTAGTAGGTCAAACCACACTTCTTTGTCTTGGACAACAAATCAAGCTGATGAGGTAAAATCCAGCCCTGCTGTGATTTGTTTTCTAGGGTGGGGAGCTAGTGAACTTGGGTGGTTCGGCCTTCTCGTTGAATCCCGACGGCAGCCTCCTTATTACTTCCCCTTCTGGAAATGAGACTGGAGAGTTCATCTGTACTGCTGCTAATGCTGCTGGCCATGCTTCCAGGAAGGTCCAGCTCACGGTCTATGGTAAACCTCATCACCAGCTGAAGATGTAGTCTGTAAAGAAACACGGGGGCTAAATGTAGCATTTTACGTCAAGAAATTCTTGCTAAATTAAGGTTTCTGGGATCACACTGATCATTTTTTACCAAGTCTACATTCTGTGCAAACCCTAAAAGATGATAGTAACAAATCACCCACATTCAAAGTCGCTTAAACCTCCTTTCCTCCTCGTGTGATGCTCAGTTTGAACCTCAGCAGGTCAGCTTGACCATATCTACAAGCCTAAATGCTAGCAGTGAGGAATTAAGTGTCTGTGTGTTTGACCGCCCAGTCCGACCGAGGTCCAAAGTTGGCGATGACGGACACTCAGCAGGTCCGACGAAGATGTCGGTGATCGAGGGCGAGGATGCTGTTTTGCCATGTGATGTCCACAGTGTCCCGCCTCCCATCATCAGTTGGGCCAAAGAGAGGCAACTAATCTCTCCGTACTCTCCCAGGTAAACACATACACACAAGCGGAGGTTGCTTACTGATAAGCCCTTTTTATATACTTCTTTCTGTTTTTCGACTGCAGTTAGTCCAGAATGCTGCTGCACGCCTTTTAACTGTCACTCGTAGATACGAGATATCACCCCAGTTTTATATTCACTTCATTGGCTGCCCGTGCGTTTTAGGATCCATTTTAAGCTGCTTTTATTTGTTTTTAAATGTTTGTCCAATGCTGCCCCTCTGTACCTCTCTGAACTTCTTCATCCATACATACAGTGTTGCCAACTTAGCGACTTTGTCGCTATATTTAGCGAGTTTTCAGACCCCCTAGCGACTTTTTTTCTAAAAAAAAAGTCGCTAAAAAAAGACGTGAAAGCGCATATCGCTTTTACTCTCAACAAGCAGCGGGTGCTGTAACGCAGTCAGTTCTTCTTTTACTCTTTTACTCTTATGCTGTTTTGTGGATCACAAGGTTTAAAACTACTTATAAACACACACACACAAAGTAACTCCACCAGAGTGCCTATTTCGGGTCACTTTTGCCGGTCCAAGCCCGGGTAAAGGAGCAGGGTTGGAATTGTGACATAATTATAAACAATAATTGCTAAAAGAAATTTAATTTTTAGTTCTAAATAAATTCTAAATGCATTTAGGACGTTTTTTACTCACTTTATGTCTCTTCCACGATGTTATTTCTCTCTCCAACAACGTAGATTACAATTACATTAGCATGACCAATTATGCAAATTAGGTGATGACGTCACTTAGCGACTTCTAGCGACTTTTAGGACAGCCAATAGCGATTTTCCTTACTGAGGAGTTGGCAACACTGCATACATACCTTCCCGGTCCCTCAGGTCGGCAGACCAGCTCCTCCTGAGCGTGCCCAGGACTAATCGTGAGCTCAGAGGGGATCGGGCGTTTGCTGTGGCAGCACCAAAACTGTGGAATGAGTCGCCTTTACATGTTAGACAGGCACCTTCCTTATCTGTTTTTAAATCACGTCTTAAAACATATTTATTTACCTTGGCTTTTAGCACAGCAGGACTTGTTGATGTCTCTTAATATGTTTCTTATTAATTATATTATTTTTTTTAATTTTAAAATATTTTATATGTAATTTAAACTGTTTCCTCTCTGTTTTATATTTGTAGCACTTTGGTCAACATTGTTGGATGTAAAGTGCATTATAAATAAAGATGCTATGCTATGCTATGCTATGCTATGCTATAAGCCCTTGTACACGACTTTATTCTGCCATTTTCAGTCACACCAGACAAAATCACCTTCTACACTCGTGTCAATGACACATTTGCTTAAGTTTGGCTAAAATCACATTATCTTGGTTTTAACCTCAATGAGAGAGCTTGATTTGTTGTTTAAATGAGAACCTACACATACTGTAATCTACAATGGAGTGCTTTGTCAACCGTTTATGACCTCAGGGCATAGTTTGTGGTTTTCTAAGATGACTGAGTAATCATACTCCTCCCTGTGATCTGTTGCTCCTACTATGCGCCTGGCGAACTGACTGTAATTATGGTTGATGGTGGATTAGTAAGAATTACCAAAGTGTCTTTTTTTATGTAATAACCGAATAAGTCACTGAGTGGAAACTGTAAGTGTGTGAGTGTGTTTGAGGTTTCTTTTCTTAATATTTCGAAATTTGCAGCCATGCGTTTCACCCAGACTGTTTGGTTTTTAAGTATGTTCTTGTTTCTTCCAGACATGCAAAGCTTCCCTCTGGGTCTATGAAGATCTTAGAGACCAGGCTGTCAGACAGTGGACTCTATGTGTGTGTTGCTTCCAATATTGCTGGAAACTTAACGCAATCCATCGAGCTGAGCATTCTGGGTAAGTTTAGAAGATTAAAAATCTATGATGAGTGTAAAAATTCCTGACGTCTAATGTAAAAACTGTGAAATATGCAACCACCTGCATGAAAATAGATAATTGAACATATACAGTTTGTGATATCCATTTCTCAGATTTCAGACAGTCAAACTACTCATTCAGTACTCACAATTACCTAAATGAGAGGTGCAGCTCAGACATAATATCACCTGGGATTACATAGTTCACAGCCACACACATAATCTATAGTAACTCCTGAGCTGAAATTCCTGCACTAAATATCATGCAGCTTCAGGTGAGGCAGAAGAAAAGCTTGGCGAATCATGTCCTTTCTACTGCAGTGCCCCCGAGTATTGATGCTGGCCCCCGGGTAATGAAGGTGCAGGTGGGTCACCCTGTGGAGCTGCCATGTGTGGTGAAGGGATTCCCAAAGCCCGAGCTAATCTGGACCAAGGATGGTAGAAGATACCCGGTGTCACCTGATGGCAGTCTGGCCTTGACCAATGTGGGACTGGATGATGAAGGAACCTACACTTGCACAGCGACCAACACTGCAGGCAGAGATGAGGCTCGGGTTCAGCTTGTAGTTCAAGGTTGGCAACTTACAGTGTTACTCTACCGCTCAATTTTAAGATGCTCCATACTCAAACTGTTCTAGATGCTTTGGAGGGTGTGTGATATGTTTGATTGTGTGTTTGCATCTTTTCAGTGCCCCCCGTTGTTGAAGTACTTGAGCCCCCCTTCAACAGTCCTCTGCAGGAGAGGGTTGCCAATCAGCGTATTGCCTTTCCCTGCCCTGCCAAAGGTGCCGTATTACCATCTCTTAGCTTTCAGTTCGCACACACAAGGATCACAACCAAATGCAAATGAAAGCACGTCTATTCATAATGAAGCAACAAGCAATGCAAGGGGCTAGGGCTGCCACGATTAGTCGACTAGTCACGATTACGTCGACTATTAAAATCGTCGACGACTGATTTAATAGTCGACGCGTTGTTTGAAGCTTTGTAAGATCCCAAAAGACGCAGGAATAAGTAGTAGGATTTAAGAGTGTAATAACGGACTGAAACAGAAGATGGCAGCACTGCATGTACAAGGATGCCAGCTGCCGTTAAACCCCGAAGAAGAAGAAGCTGTGTAGCAGAATTCATAGCGCAGCTTACAACAATGGCGGCAGCTAGTTAGTTTTAATATTACTCTTATTATTCTTTCTGGGTCACAAAATAAACGTTTAACATATTTTCAGGCGAGAATGTAGCTGTGTAAACCTCAAATATCTGCTCAGTTTATCAAGACACCACATATTTTCAAAAGCGCTCCGACGTTTTCGGAGAGGTCTGTTAGCCACTAGCTCGATAGCTAGCCGGGGGCTAGGCTCACTAGAGCCGAGAGAACACCGGACTCCCGCAAATCGTTTTCAAACCCACCGCTGTCTTTCGCTACTCAGGTTAAATATATATAAGTCACTTAGATAACTGAAAGATGTTATTGTTTGGCTTTTTTTAGTATTTTATTTGTTCCTAAGTAAATCGGTTTGGCTGAGATTAAAGTTATAGTTTTTACACAGCTAAATAAACGTCAAGCAGACAGCTGATTAACAGAAGTGTGAGATGCTGGAGAATAAACTCCAGTGTCCCGTTATATTTTAGATAGCAAGGAGTTTATTAAACTTCACCAAAACAATCTGCAAATTTCATTAAAATTTAATAAACTATCATCTTGTCTTTATTTTTAGTTAGCACATACCTTAAACACTTCAAGCTGTAAGCTAATGATAGTTATATAAGAGCAGATGCTGCTGGTGCAATAAGCTGCACGTTTACGTCCAATGGATGATGATCTGATTAGTCGACTAATCGCAAAAATAATCGGTGACTAGTCGACCATCAAAATAATCGTTTGTGGCAGCCCTACAAGGGGCTGTGGTTTAGGTTTCTTCCTGTTAAAAGGACGTTTTGTCTTCCCACTTTCCCCAAGTGATTGTTCATAGGGATTTGTCAACCTTTCTCCCTATTATTGTCGGGTCTTTGACTTACAATATGAAGGTGAAGATTGTTGTGATTTGCTGCTATAAAAATAAGTAAATTGTATTGAACTGAACTGATTTTCTGTTGCAGGAGTGCAAACAAAGAACAACTTTGTTTTTCTGCCTTGGAATTCTTTTGCTAGTGTTCCTGTCTCCATCCCTTCTTCAGGTCTTCCCAAGCCAGTGATTCGCTGGTTGCGTAATGGCCAGGAGCTGACAGGTAATGAGCCTGGCGTGTCCATCCTAGAGGACGGTACACTGCTGATTCTGGCCTCTGTTTCACCGATGGATAATGGAGAGTACGTCTGTACCGCTGCCAACGACGCTGGATCCACTGAGAGGAAGTACCAGCTCAAAGTCAACGGTGACTGACCCGTTCTTTAAGCATTTTGCACCTCTAGTTCAAAAATAAAATTCCTACATTTCATAATATACTCATTACCTTTGGCACCTCCACAGTACCCCCAGATTTCCGTGACAGAGAAACATCCGGCAACCTGTCAGTGGTCCTGAGCCAGCCCACCAGCTTGGTGTGTGACGTCACAGGAACTCCAACGCCTGTCATCACCTGGTACAAGGATGGAGCTCCTGTATGTGAAGTCTAATTGATTATATTGAATGGAAACAAAGACATATATTATTTTGCCATGTGTGTAAAGGTTACACCTTTAAAAGACAGGTACATAAACACATACACACACTGAGCGCTATAAATTGCATAAGCCAAATTTAACCTGTGGTCATGAGACTGTGGTCTCTTTTTACAAGAGAATAAGTAATGAGAAATTATAATGATGGAAGCCTTAAACCTTGAAAGACTTAATGGGCTCTGATCACAGGGTGCGATGTCCAAGAGAACAGACTGTAAATGTGTGTGGAGCCTGTGTGTGCAACAAAGACCTGCCAAAGAAGCCTTGGTTTCAATATGCTCAAAGCTGTAATGACAGAATAATAATGATAAACTGAGGGGAGAACAGAGCATCATCACACACTTTGCTGTAACATCCCAGTTAGTTGGCTGCTTTTTGTTCCCTTGGCTGCTGAATGTTTTTCCCTGTCAGGCACAGATGGTGAAATCAGAACTTTAATCCGCTAATTACGAGTAATCTAAATCTACGCTCTGAATGTTTTCTTGGCTCTAAGCAAGAACTGCACACTTTGTTTTGTATACATTTTAAATTACGTATGTCTCTGTAGACTGCAGCCACTTTTTTTTTTTTTCAAATCTGCTGAGAAACGTATCAGCAGCTCGTTTTTTGTGTTTTTGTTTAGATCCTATTACATCGACGTTACACTGATTTTATTTATGCTGATCGACAGGTAGTTGCAAGTAGCAACATTCAGATTGCTGATATGGGAAAAACTCTGAGACTGCTGAAGGCGGAAACAGCAGATGCAGGCAGCTACAGCTGTGAAGCCATCAACGTCGCAGGAAACGCCGACAGAAGCTTTTTTTTGGATGTGCTCGGTGAGTAAAGACAGTCAGCGGTGACGCACAAAGACTATTCTGTGCTGCAGGTTAATGCAATCCTGTCTCCTAGATTTACCCACAAGTCTCAGTTCGGTACAATTAATTCAGAGCTGCGTTAAAAAAGCATTTAGACCAAAAACGAGAGAACTGATGACATAAATTATATTATATTCACATATACAGCGCTCTCTTCCTGATTGTTACTTCCTGAATTTTAATATACTTAAAAAAATCTTTTTCATCATCATCAACTTTATTTATAAAGCACTTTAAAACAACCACAGCTGACACAAAGTGCTGCACATTGGAACTGCAAAATAAAATTACATGAGATATAAGTAAAAACCAAATAAAAGAAGAGTGAAATCATTAATTAAATAACTACTTCAATTAAAAGAGAAACTAAGTCTCGCTGATGTTAAAAGCCAAGGAATAAAAGTGGGTTTTAAGACGTGATTTAAAAGTGGACAGTGAAGGGGCCTCTCTAACGTGCATGGGCAAATTATTCCATAATTTTGGAGCCACAATAGAGAAGGCCCCGCCCCCTCTGAGCTTCCTCCTGGATCTCGGTACCTCCAGGAGCAGCTGGTCAGCTGACCTGAGAGACCGACAGGGTGTGTGGGGATGAAGAAGCTCAGAGAGGTAAGGCGGGGCAAGACTGTGAAGGCATTTAAAAACAAACATAAGAATTTTAAAATGAACTCTAAAAGACACAGGCAGCCAGTGCAGAGAGGCTAGCACGGGGGTTATATGCTCTCTTTTTCGAGTTCCTGTTAGGAGTCGTGCAGCCGCATTTTGAACCAGCTGCAGACGTGAGAGCAACGACTGACTGACCCCCACATAAAGTGAGTTACAGTCGTCCAGGCGGGAAGAAATAAAAGCATGGATCACTGTTTCAAGGTGCTGCCTCGAAAGAAAAGATTTTACTCTTGCCAGTCGCCTTAAATGATAAAAACTGGACTTTTTTCATAAGTTTGATAAATTTATGGTGTTTTTAAATGTTAAAATAAGAGCTGCTCAGCTTGTGGACGGGCAGAACTTGCAGAATTTGTGAGATATTGGCAACATTGTTGCAGCAGAATGAGAAACTTGTAGTTGTACTATTAAAGCCATTTTTTCTCTCTTGGCTCCTTAGTCCCACCAACAATTATAGGTTCGGGCTCTCCTCAAGATGTTTCAGCAATTATCAAACAAGCGGTCTCTCTTGAGTGCAAGGTGCAGGGAATCCCTTTTCCTGCTATCCAGTGGTCCAAGGACAGGAAGTAAGCGTGCTCTGAAATGAAAAGAAATGAATTTGGCTGAACAATCATTGGTCAGTACTTCCTGTTCTCATTCTTATTCTTAATCCTTTCTAGGCCAGTGTTTCTCGGCGATCCCAATCTGGAGGTCACAAACAGGGGTCAGGTTCTGAGAATAAAAAGTGCCCGTCTTGGAGATCAGGCCCGCTACCAGTGTAGTGCCATGAATACAGCTGGGAAACAGTCCAAGGACTTTAACCTTAGTGTCTATGGTGAGTGTGTAATGTAAATACAGCACCATGTCTTGTCTTGAGCCACCCATCATTTCCAGAGAAATAGAAAATAGATGGATAGATGCAGTTATTTATGGAAAAGTGTGCAAACATACATGGAAGTTTGGTATGTGGGGCCAAAACGAGCTTCAGGAATCACCCTGGCGCTTTAAAAATACAGTTTTATGCTTCAAACTGTGGTATTTTTTTTTAATAGTTTTGTTGCTAAGCTGTCTGTCATGTGTATAAATATGTGTATAATTCAGGGTCACGTACCTTGGTCGTGTACAAGCAAAAATGAGTGAAAAAGCAGCCAAAATTCAGGCAAATCAGGCTCCGCAGCAGCAAAACGTAAAGAAATGAGTGGTGGCTCAAGACTTATGCACACTACTGTATACTGTGCATAAGTCTTTTAGCACAATTAACATGGACAAATGTAGCTGAATTACAAATTTCAGCATGTTTATATGTTTATTTCAGTGCCCCCCTCCATCAAAGGAGGTAACGTCACCACAGAGGTGACGGCACTGCTGGATGCTGCGGTAACTCTGGAGTGTGAGGCACGTGGGGTGCCGCTTCCCTCCATAACCTGGCACCGAAAAGGAGAGATCGTCCCGTCCAGCCGTCAGGCTCAACATGCGGAGCGAGGCCGCTACTTGAAGATCGTTCGTGCACAGGCCTCTGATGCTGGACAGTACACGTGTAAGGTGACCAGCGTGGCTGGGAGCGCTGAGAAAAGCTACACGCTGGACGTCTACTGTAAGAGCCAGAAATGATATCGACGCACATCTTTGTGTTCACTGTGTTTTGTGTCAGCTTAAAGAAACAGCTGTTAAAAATTAATTTAAACGATGTTGTTTACAACAAGTCCTGGAAATGAAAACTGCCATCATCTCTGTGTTTAAAAAACCCTTTATTGGCTCTGAAGCTTAATTTGGTGATTTCGCATAAACCAGATTTAAGTTCTGCCTGATAAAAGCCTGAAATGTGTCAAATTTAAATACGATTTTAAACCTTCGTTCTCTTCTTTCCGTGGCGGACCTCCCCGTGCAGTGCCTCCCACAATCACAGGCGGGGATAAAGGGCCCATCAAACGGAAAGTGGTTCTCAGTAAATCTCTGATCCTGGAGTGTGAGGCTGGAGGACACCCTCCACCCTCTCTTACGTGGCTGAAGGACGGAGTCCCTGTACGCGACGGGGCAAGTGTCCGTGTGCTCGAGCAGGGAAAGAAACTAGAAATCCCCTCGGCCGCCGTCTCGGACTCGGGACACTACATCTGCGTGGCTACGAGCATCGCCGGGGAGAAGGAGGTCAAATATGATGTCAGAGTTTTAGGTATAAACACAGAAAATCGCTGATTTCTGGTTTAACTACATCACTTTCTTCTTAGGGTCCTATCCCAGCTGTCATTATAGTGATTTTTCACAGATCACCCCAAACTACAGCTGATGGGGAAACACCTGGACTATTTCTATCCATCCAGTCATGCACACGATACTGTTTGTAGGAAGTTGACCTGCTCGTTTGCTTGCATGTTATCCCAGGAAGTGTTTGGTCTGGCTTTGTTGTTCGTTCCACACCGATTTCTTTACTGTATCCAAATTAGTGTTTTTGCTTTGAGAAAATTTAGTCTACTTAAGGTTTATTTAATAGAATTCAACATTTAATTCTGCCAAGTAGAAACATCACAGGAAAAAAGGTGTGATCTAAACTGGCCGCTCAGTTGCATGTGTTTCATAACTGGTAAGAACGAGGACTAAGTACAGTCGACTTACCGACGTGATGCTGTCATTTATGGAGTAAATGCCTGTGAGACGGACATTCATCTCCTCTGGGTACCAAACAAGCGTCATTGCACAGCTGTGCCTTTAATAAAAAATGCATTATTTCAAAGATGCTGCTGACAGGAAGTGTATTTTCTGAATTTGTACTTGCTATCAGAAAATCGGCGACTAGCCTGTCAGGTTTGCTCTTTAACTGTCTGACAGCTGAGAAAAGCGTCACGCCGTTGTCGGCAGGATTCGAACCTGCGCGGGGAGACCCCAATGGATTTCTAGTCCATCGCCTTAACCACTCGGCCACGACAACTCATGTTGATCTGAGCCGATGCTCGTGTGTTCTGCTGATTCTTATCTGCAGTGTCCTGTCACTTCACTGTGGGTTTGATTTATCTGGCCTCACATATGCTAGAAATATTTGTCAGAGTTTATTTTATTGGGCATAAACTGAAATGTCAGGAACATGAATAAAAAATATGATGATTTTCATCCTAGTTCCTCCTTTCATCGATGGATCTGATAATGTGACGGTCACCACAGTTATACTTAACACACCTTTGGAGCTCGAGTGTCACAGCGCAGGAACACCTACACCTGTAATCACGTAAGAGCTCGTCTATTGCTCACAGTTAAACAAATACAAATAGGCCTTATTGGAAGTCACTGTAAAGTTAATTCCTTCCCAGGTGGCATAAGGACGGAAAGCTATTGCGACAAGGTGAAGGATTATGGATCGCAGCCGGCGGGCGACGCCTAGTCATCTCTCGCGCTCAGGTCTCTGACACAGCTCTCTTTCAGTGTGTGGCCACCAATGAGGCAGGAAACCATAATAAGGACTTCAGTGTGGTTGTCCAAGGTAAAACAAACAAACTTACTTTAAAATTAAAAAGACCCATCTCAGTATCTTTTAAATGTAAATGGCTTTACTTAAACTCTAGTTGCAAAATCTCGCTTTACCTTTTTTAAATTTCCTTGTTCCCCAGTTTCAGTTGTAAAATGTTTCCAAGGATAAAAACCTGCCCTCTGTACCTCTGCAGTTCCTCCATCCATCCGTACCAATGGACCTACTGAACGTTCAGTGATTCTCCACAAGCCCATGAGTCTGGACTGTATCTCCAGTGGAATTCCTCCTCCAACCATTACCTGGCTTAAAAATGGACGACCAGTCGACGCAACTAGTGAGCACCTGCAGGTTGGTCCCTTAATTGTCTGACATTTTCAAGCTATTCACTTTAAAATCAATCATCACTGAAGTATGAACTTCTTCAGGTGAACCACAGATCCATACATGCTGTATATCTGCAGCCAAACCTAAATTCTCCCTCTCTCCTTGATGCAATTCAAATTATTACTTATTTTTATTTTATTTTATTTTATTTTTTAATTTTTTGTGTACCGTTTGGATCTTTAGCCATCAGAATTGTTGTCTTAAGGCCAAGAAAGATGCCAAGTGGATTTATTTTACCAAGTGGATCATCATGGCCATATTGGTCCGTTTGATTGACCTTTATTATAATTATGTATTTATTTTATTTTCGGTTGCTACAAACGGGACAGACATGACTGGGGGATAGGACAGGGAGAAAGAATGAAAGAAAGAGAGGGAGAGAAAGAAAACCAGAGGGGAGAAGAGACGGTGAGAAAGGGGGGAAGAAAGAAAGAAAAACAAACAAAACACCTGGATCACCTGTATGGAGAAAAAAAAACAGAAGAGAAAACAAACAACAAAGAGCAACATTATAAAAACAGCACCATCACAACAAACTAGCTAACAATAGATAACAGTAGATACTAAATATTAAACGCTATTGTGCAGCACGCAAGATAGACAGCGCACAATGTGCTTTGAGGCAGCAGCCAAGAAAGGTGTAGTCCGCGTCTGTGAACACCCGTGTGTACATTACATTACTTATTTTTATAAACAGTGCTTTCAGTATGGAAACACAGCTCATTCCTCTATATTTTGCTTTTGAGGAGCCAGACTTTCTTGTAATTTTGTATCTATATGTAACAAACAAAGTAGCAAAAAAACACTTTGTAAAATGTATCTTTATAACTTTGTTACACGCAGCCTGAATCTGCAACAAATGTCAGAAACAAGTTTTTGAGTATTTTTGCAAAAAGCAACATCATTACCAAAGAGTTCTAATCTGAGAACTGGACATATCTCAGCATGTTGTGCAGAGTATCCTCAAAAATGTTTGGAAACTAGACAAGAACTGTCAGGCTTCACAACTATCCACAACAGATGAACAGTATCTGAAAGCTTTGTCCTAAGAAACAGGAAGAAATCCCACAAAGAGCTGACACAGGACCTGAGAGATGCATCTGGCTCGTCAGGTGATCCATCTGCCTTCATCTTTTTGGGGGCTGGTGTTGGGGATCTTGTCAAAACTCACATACCTTCTCGAAAACATGTGATTGGCAACATTTTCATCTGAGAATGATGCCGAGCACATTGTCAGTGCAGTAAAAGTAGAGCTGGACAGAAAAACACACAGTGGGAGATTATCAGTCATGGACTGGCCTCCCTGGAACCCAGACCTCAACATTACTGAAGCGGTGTGGGATCATGTTGACAGACAATCCAACAAAAGGCAGCCAACATCCAAAGAAGAGCTTTCAAGAAGCTGGACTATTATTCCTGTTATGTTGAAGAATAAAGCTGGTCATACCAAATACTGACTTTCACACTCATTCGCCTGCTTTTGCTTCATAAACTGCATTTCCATGTATGTTTGCACATTTCAATAAATCACATATTTCCCAAATTTCCTAGCAAAAACAAAGGAGGCGTGGCTTAAGGCTTAAGAGTACTAACAGGTTAGAAGAAGAAGAAGCAGAAGCAGCAGAAAGGGATTCATTCTTATTCTTCACTGCTCAGTAATTACCAATCTGACTTCTCTGTATCTGCCACAGCTGGAGTCAGCAGGCAGGACACTAAAGATTACAGAGGCAAGACTGGAGGATTCTGGGAAATTCACTTGCCTGGCCACTAACGCAGCTGGTGAAGCTCAGCAGCACATAAGACTCAGCGTCCACGGTAACTTACTTATGGATATACAAATCACTCACTCTGCATCGTTGTCTCGCTTATCTTCCTCCTCCTGTATCCAGAGTTGATAATAATAAGCTGTTGTTTCTGGGTGTAATTCTGTTTGTGTCCCTCAGAGCCTCCCAGTATCCCGTCCTCTGGAGAGACCATTAACCAGACCATTCTGTCAGGCTTTTCCACTGAGTTCGAGTGCAAGGCCGCGGGCAGCCCATTACCTGGTAAGACTGTTTGCTAACAACCTCCTCAGTCCCACTGTGCGCACTCAAAGCCTTTACAGTGTCGTTTTCCTACAAACAGCTTCAGCTTCTTCCCACTCCTTCTTTTTCCATTTGGATGATCGAAACACTCAAAGATGTGCTACATATAAATTCACGTGTAACTAGGTTCTTATTGTAAAATGACTTTTTTCATTGTTAGAGCAAGTGTTACAGTACAACAATTTAGTATCTATGTAACCATGATATATGTTATAACTAGGGATGCATCAATACCGATACTGGTATCGGGTATCGGGGCCGATACTGTAAAATGTGTGTGTACTCATACTCGTAAAAGTTAACCGATACCATGAACCGATACCAACTTATTTCATTAGTCAGAGGGTGGCTTCTCATTTCTGTTGTAGTTTTTTAGATTGGCCACTAGGGGGACATCCCGCACTAAACAGGCACAGGGTTAGGCGAGTGAGACTGGCGGCTCCAGATAAAAAAGAGAAACTGGAGGCTGCTGTAGCTAGGCTAAACAAAATGTCAGCAGTGTGGAACAGCCAACTTTAACTCAGGTTTTGGAAAAGCGATGAAAAATGTCAAGAGAAAATCCACGGGCAGTTAAAATAACAGAGGCTCGACTCATTTTATCGCTCTGGATGACCAGCCAATGCCGGTTGTGGAAAACATAGGATTGCACCGTCTTCTCAGCATACTCGAGCTGCGATATGAAATATAATAAATGAACAGAAGTGTTTATTTATTATTCTGAAAGCTCGAGACAGTGCCAATAGTTCAGTGATATTTTGATAAATTACAATGTGGAGACTCTGCAATAATTTAACAGAAGTGCTTATTTTTCACTTGAATTTTTTTTGTGGTCATTTTTATTAAGATTTTATTTTTTATCGGCAGAGAATAAAATAAAACCTGTCTTCCAATTCATTGCATTTGTGTGTGTGTGTGTGTGTGTGTGTGGTAGAAGTATCGGTTTTTGTACTCTGTATCGGCAAGTACTCAGATCCAAGTATCGATATCATATCGGTTTGAAAAAACTGGTATCGTTGCATCCCTAGTTATAACCATAACTCGGCAACGGAAATTCTTTATAAACTTTAAAAATTCTAAAAAAAATTTAAAAATTACAATTCTTTATAATAAACTTTGACTTTAATTCATTTTAGTCCAACATTTATTTTATTTGCCATTGTCTTCAGATTTTAAATAAACTGAAACCCTCATTAATCTCTTTTAAGCCTAGTTTTCTGTTTAATAGTTATTTTGCTGAAAGTATTTTTGACATCCTTCGTGCCTTAGCTATCACTTGGTACAAAGATGGCCGACCTCTGACCAGTGCAGCTGGCGTGACGTTACGGAAGCGTGGCCAGATGCTGGAGATTGAACGAGCACAGCTGTCCGATGCTGGCATATACAGATGTGTCGCTGTCAACCTGGCTGGAGCTGCTGAGATATCTCACAGACTTCAGGTCCTTGGTGGGTGGCTTTTCATTAATTAAGCAGAAGTATGCTAAACTTTTTGGTTGTTCGTGAGTAATACTATCTCTATGAGTTAGAGATTAGTCGCTGACAGATGATGACAATATGCGGATAGCTGAAAAACAAAAACAACTGCAGTGGCGTTGCAGATCGTCACTGACTGAGTGCTTGATCCTCGTGCCTTGCAGTGCCCCCGGTCATCTCCAGCCGAGGCGGCACGGTAACTGTTGTGGTGAATGAAGCCGTCAGGTTGGAGTGTGAGGCTACAGGGGTTCCCGCTCCCAGTATCACATGGCTCAAAGACGGCAGCCCTGTGGCAAGTGTTTCACATGGCATACAGGTGACATCATTACATTCATGCTTAGTACTTTGTGCCGGGCTTGTATAACGATCATTCCAGAGATCTGTTGTGATGCAAAATGCGAGGTGACGTTATCCTCAGGTTATGTTGAACATTGCAGGTGTGCGGAAGCTCTGTGTTAGATAATAATAAAAGTCTTCTGCAGACCTTTTAACGACTGCGTGCCGTGAGTTTGTGTGTGAGCCGAGCACAGTGACGTGACCTCTGCTCTGTTTCCGTCGGCCTGTCAGGTGTTTGCTGGTGGCAGAGTGCTGTCCCTGGATAGCGCACAGGTTAGCGACACAGGCAGGTTCACCTGTGTGGCTGTCAACGCTGGAGGAGAACAGCACAGAGACTATGACCTGAAGGTTTATGGTGAGAACATGAACAGCTGTTGTTGCATACATGTACCTATATACTGCCTCTTGCCATATGGCTCCAGTCCCACCATTAACCTGAATTGGATAAGCAGAAGATAATGCATGATGAATGCATGTTCATTAGGATCAAATAAATGCATATCCATGAAATATGAATCGATTCAAATAACTTATTGTTTATACTAAAGACACAAGTATCAGTATTTTACCATATAAATATAAAATAGAGTTAAAAACAGATTTATCCGTCCATCCATCCAAGGTTTTGACTTTCACCTGTTCATTTGTGGATCACTTTTTAAAAAGCTTTAACATCATAGTGCACTCTCTCGTTACATGCCCTGGTTCTTCTAGAGAGTTTAATCATATCCATGCATGTTACGGCTGCTCCTTCTCAGCTGCTTTGTTTTGCTAACTAATGGTTATGACTGACTGTCAAATGTCTTTCAGCAGAAACCAGACTGAGCACCAGGCTGTGAATTATAATACAGAAACAATATCTGGCAAGAGCCTCGAGCAAAGCATGTGCGTGTAGAGGAAGTGCGGCTTGATTGAGTTTAGCATTTCAATAAACGCTGTCAGCCTCCTGAACAGAGCTGAGCTTGATGGCGACTCAGCTGTTATACAAGTCTAATCAAAGCTAATGTCACTGAGGTAATAGGAAACATGTCATCTTACATACATGGGAGTGTAGAGTCTGTGTTTGGGTCTTTGCTCGTATATGCATGCAGAATGCAAACATCCACATGATGCAAGTTTCCTCGCAGAGATCAAAAAGAAAGGAAAAAGAACTTGTCCGCTGAAATGAAGGCAGATTTGTTGTGGTAATTGGTACCATTCTTCAGCAGCTTCCTGCGTCTGGCCAAATACAAAACTGATAGCCTATTCCCGTCCTTCTCCGATGACTTGTGCTCTATCTGAACAGCGACCACAGTTGAAGGGACATTGGCCTGCTGTCATTTTCTAAATAAGAGCCGACTGTCTTCTGAAAAACTTGTAAACAAAACGCCGTTCATCTCATATATTCTGGGATTTCTGCCTCCTGTTCAAATAATTACATTATTATTCCCAGAGACATGATTTCCTAAGCTACTTCAAAGTCAGTTCATTTCATAGGCGTGTGCTTTCGTTGCACAGATGCTCAGTGGCAAATACACATCCTGTCCAGAACTTCTTGAAATAGCTGGAAATCAAAGCAACGGCCATCCAACGGGTATTTTTTAATCCCTACTCATTTTCCATCTCAGTGCATGTTAGCAATTCCCAGTGACATTAGCTTTCAGAACCTTCTGGGAAACGGAGAAACTCAGATTTATAATGTCACTAAAATATGTTGAAGTGGTTTAATGATGCCGTCATAACCCAGGATGCAATTGGAGCTTAAAGAGCACCAGATGCACAACAAACAGCGCCTGTGCTGCTCAGGAAGCAATTATATTGTTTACCCATGAGGTAATCTAACAAGTTTAGTGTGCTTTGTGGGACAAAGCAGCACTTTCACAACAACGCACCCTTAATACAAAAGATCTACTCAGAATCAGGTCATTTAAATGATTTCATCCCAGAGAGTATTCATTCGATGACAGAAGCCTTGACTTCATGTTCACAGTGCCGCCTAACATCAAGGGCGAGGAGGTGAATGCTACAGTGATGCTTGGTCAACCTGTGGAGCTGCACTGCCAGAGTGATGCAGTCCCTCCACCCACCCTGTCCTGGCTCAAAGATGGCCGCCCTCTCTTTAGGAAGCCTGGTCTGACGGTGTCAGCAGATGGTAGTCTGCTTAAGGTACAGTTCATCATACAACCATAATATAGCTAAAAGACAACTGGAAGGGCTAACTTGAATCTTAAGAGGTCCCTTTTAATGATGACCGTGTCTCCTGCTGTTAGTTTTTGCCTAAACTCTGTTTCTCTGTCTACAAACTGGCAGATCAGCAGGGTGCATGTGCAGGATTCAGGCAGATATACCTGCGAAGCCACAAACATTGCTGGCAAAACAGAGAAGAACTATAACCTCAATGTGTGGGGTAAGTTGATCTTGTGTCACTGTCATGCATTTGGACTAACCTGAAGAGATTCAGAGTGATGTTCGACAAAATAGAAACAAAAAGCTTTTTGTTAGTAGATTTTGATCTTTCTTTGCAGCCCATCATCACTATTTACGCATCACTCATTTACTAGTACTAATGCATGCAGTGTGATCGCCTCCTTTTGGCATCCCTTTGCTATTACAGTGTCTCCCAGTATCCGAGGCTCTGAGGAGGCGTCTCCTCTGACGGTAGTCGAAGGCAGTCTCATCACTCTTATGTGTGAGTCCAGTGGCATACCGCCTCCCAGTCTCGCATGGACGAAGGATGGTAAGCGAGTTTCTGCTCTGATCAAATGTGGGGGCGCAGCCTAACAGCAAAAACTATACATGTGCAGGTGGTGTGCTGGAACGCTGAACCTATCCCGTGTTTTGTTTATATTCCAGGTTCTGAAATGAAATCTGACCAGCGGGTCAGGATTCTGTCAGGAGGTCGACAGCTGCAGATCTCCAGCGCTGAGAAGACAGATGCTGCTTCTTACACCTGCACAGCCTCCAGTGCAGCTGGCACCATCTCCAAGGAGTACAGCCTGCAGGTTTATGGTGTGTAAACACCACGAATTCATCCATTTTTTTTCAATTACCTTTTTTGGGTGTAGTGATGGATGCAGACCTAAACTTAGAAAAACACATTAAGACAATAACAAAATCAGCTTACTATCACCTCAAGAGTATTTCAAGGATAAAAGATCTGATGTCTCAACAGGACCTGGAAAAACTAGTCCATGCATTCATCTTTAGTAGGCTTGATTACTGTAACAGCATCTTTACAGGTCTACCTAAAAAATCAGTCAGACAACTACAGCTCATTCAGAGCTCTGCTGCTCGAGTCCTCACTAAGACCAAAAAACTGGACCACATCAGTCCAGCTCTGAGGTCTTTACACTGGCTGCCTGTCCGTCAGAGGATAGACTTTAAAGTTCTGATGCTGGTCTATAAAGCTCTGAATGGTTTAGGACCAAAATACATCAGTGACCTCCTGACCCAGTATGAACCTTCCAGATCCCTCAGGTCATCTGGATCCGGTCTTTTATCAGTTCCCAGAGTCAGAACCAGACACGGAGAAGCTGCATTCAGCTTTTATGCTCCTTATATCTGGAACAAACTCCCAGAAAGCCTCAGATCAGCTGAAACACTCAGTTTATTTAAATCCAGGTTGAAGACTCACCTGTTCTCAGCTGCATTTAAATAAAGCACCAAATCTGCACTTAAGCTTAAATTTCAAAACTTACATTTTAACTACTGATTTTATCTGTTTTGATTTTGTATACTCTTTTGTTTGTTTGTTTGTTAATTAGTTAGTTTGCTTGTTTTAATCAATTTTAAATCATGCTTTTTATTTGTTTTTGTTTCTAATGTCTCTGTAAAGCACTTTGAATCACCTTGCTGTTGAATTGTGCTATACAAATAAACTTGCCTTGCCTTTTTGCCTATAAAGGATACAGGCTGTACAGGTGTTAGTTAAATGTTGTCTGGGGGGAAAAGTTCTCTTATCTCATCTTTTTAATGACACACCACTCACCCACTTTTCTCACTTCAGTCCGTCCTTCCATCAGACGCACCGAAGGCGACGCTGATGAGGTCACTGTGATAAAGGGAGGCGATGTGACGCTACAGTGTGATGCTGAAGGTGTGCCGCGACCTGCGGTCACGTGGCTGAAAGACGGACGGCCGATCACAGGCCAGCACGGTGCAAAGGTCCTGAGCGAGGGGAGGTTATTGCAGATTAAAGATGCCAAAGTGTCAGACACGGGACGCTACACGTGCATCGCTGTTAACGTGGCGGGACAGGCCGACAGCAAGCATGACATCAGCGTGCATGGTATGAAACAGGAATCGCTTTTTGTGTTTTCATAACGATCGAAGAAATCATCTTTGTGTCCATTTACCTCATTTTCTCTCATCTTCAGTCCCACCAAGTATCATTGGGCAGGTGCAGTTTCCAGAAAATGTGAGTGTTGTCATGAGGAACCCAGTTGCTCTGATCTGCGAGGCGTCCGGCATCCCTCTTCCTACCATCTCCTGGTTGAAGGACGGTCAGCCAATTAAAACGACTAGTTCAGCGCGCATCCTTTCAGGTCTGTTTGACTTTTCGTGACTTTTCGAGCTCTTAGTCTTGATTTTTTAACTTCCCAGCTAGGTTTCAGAGGTTTCAACAGTTGCAATGCACTGCCAATAATAATATTATGGAACGACTGCGACCACGGCCAAATGCAGAAGCCAGTTCTGTGAAAAACCAGCAGAAAAACTCCAGTAAATTGTGTTTTTATTCACATCTCAAGATTTGTTGGGTGCTGAGGGGAAAATGAATTTGGAAGCAAAAGAATGTTGTTATTAATGTGAAAAGTTGGAAATGGAAACTGTAACAAAGTGTCGAGTGAATCCTAATGACACTCATGTTGTCAAACCTGGAGTTGTTTCAATAACACGTCATTATTTTTCACTTATTTTCTCATTAACTGTGGCAAAGCTAAGCTGTTGGGTGTTGAGACATTAGTCTGAAATATCATTAAACTAAATGTTTGAACAGCTGTGGTTCTAAGAGTTCAGCTTCTCTGTGTTGATTGATTTCAGTGCTCAGAAAGGCTAATGTCATTTCAACACGTGTAAAAGCCCGTTTACGTGTTCTTGTCATGTTTTATTTCTGGAAAAAAAAGTTTTAAAGACATTACACGTGGTTATAGAAACATAATAATATTGGACTTGTTTAACTTCTAGGTGGCCGCAGCCTGCGTCTGATGCATGCTGCAGCAGAGGATGCTGGGAGATACACTTGCATCGTGTCTAACAGCGCTGGGGAGGAGAGGAAGACCTTTGACCTTGACATCCTTGGTGAGAAAATAGAAAATTTATTGTATCAT
Source organism: Neolamprologus brichardi (assembly GCF_056152115.1). Lineage (NCBI taxonomy): Eukaryota > Metazoa > Chordata > Actinopteri > Cichliformes > Cichlidae > Neolamprologus > Neolamprologus brichardi. The sequence goes on along the minus strand of NC_142120.1, from coordinate 2,387,992 downwards.
GTTTTGTTTATTTGTTTGTTTGTTTTTGTTTTTAGCTTTATGCCATAATATTGTCTAACTAAAGTGACTGTGCATTTACATAAATTGTACCATGCTCGAAAAGGTGGAGGTGGCTGAAGACAGGGAGGCGCAGATTATGGGTGCATGAATGAATGGATGGGTGATGCATGGATGGATGCTTATTTTCCACTTAATGATAAAATGGTCTTTAATAGAAAATAATAACTATTTAACTGATTTCTCCGACAGTTCCCCCGAGCATCGTGGAGGAGGGAACTATGGTGGATACTAAAGTGAAGGAGAAACACAACATCACTCTCACTTGTGAAGCATCAGGTATTTGAGATAATCTGGTAATGTAATGTTTGGACTTACTGTAAGTTCCAGTCAAGATCATTTCTATGCTTTGGAGCAATTTTCTTAAGCCCCCTTTTACAATTTCCCAGGTAATCCTGTACCTGAGATTAAATGGCTGAAGGATGGACAGCTGCTGGTGCCTGACGGGCATTACCAAATTCTGTCTCATGGCCGTTTCCTCCAAATCTCTGGAGCCCAAGTCGCAGACACTGGCAGGTACAGCTGCCTGGCCTCTAACAGTGCAGGAGACCGCAGTCGGCATTACAATCTTAATGTCCTGGGTACAAAGACAACTCTTTTTCCATTTTGGAGACTTTGAGTTCGTTACACGTGGAATGAAATCATATTACTTATTCGTCTGTTTTTTCCCCTCTTTTCTTGACCAGTTTCTCCCACCATTGCTGGGTCAGGCCCTGACATTTCTGCAGAGGAGGTTACAGTAACCCTGAGCAGCCCCACCTCACTGGTGTGTGAAGTCCAGTCTTACCCTCCTGCTCTGATCGTGTGGCTCAAAGACGGCACTCCATTTGAATCCAGTCGCAACGTCAGAGTCCTTCCAGGTTTGCAATGATGTGCACGATGAAAATAAAGAAGCAATAAAGGGACAGAAGAGAAATGTGTTCGAATCATTGCATCGTGACTCTGCGGCTGTTATAGGTGGGCGAACGCTGCAGATTCTCAATGCTAAACAAGAGGATGCTGGGAGGTATACCTGCGTGGCCACTAATGAGGCTGGAGAGACACTGAAGCACTATGAGGTCAAGGTTTATGGTGAGAGCCCTTCAGCTTTGGGAGCATGCTGCAGCATAAAATGTTTTATGTGTGTTCAGTTCTAGCATAATCTATTGCACGTGCTTTCTTGTACAGGTAAATATAATTTACAGCTCCTTGTCAGAAGTTTACATCCACTCATCATGGACATAAATGTCATGGTAATTTGGGTTTCAGTGATTTATTAGAACTGTTAAATTTTCCAGGGAACCATGATTATAAAGCACACATCTTTATTGACTTTAAAAAACAAGAACAGAGTCCACAAGTTTGAAATTATGTTGGATTGTCTCAACATGGTGCTGAATGTTCTACAGTGCCTTTTAACTTGTCAGGATCGATTTAATTTCTCATTTGTGGTCATGATTGACTACAACTGATCGTTCTCAGCATAAAAAGGATTTGTATGACAGTAATCACTGGATTGACCATTGCTCAGAACAATGGGAAAGTCCAAGGAACTCAGTGAAGATTCAAGAAGGAGAACTGTAGAGTTATAGGAGTTGTGAAAGATTTCTAAACAACTGCAAATCCCAGGATCATCAGTTCTAACAACTGTATGTAAATACAACTCATTCGGATGTGTCACCACTTTGCAAAGGTGTCACGGCTGGGGAGCAGTCGTGTGGTGTATTGAAAAAAAGGATCCAAAATGCAGGTACTGGCTGGGGTGCGGGTGAGTGTTTATTTACAGAGGTGATAAGGTGACAAAACCAGGAAGAGCAGAGCGGGGAGTAAACAAACCTAAACTGGGAAAACTAAAGAACTAAACCAAACACTCACGGGAGGAGGAGCAAAATGCACAAAGAAAGATGGTAGAGAGACGCAGAATGACTACCGGGTAACAGAGTAATGCAGACTGACATGGAGTTAAACAGACGACGCGACAGAGAGCACAGGAAAACACAGGGCTAAAATACACGGGGAGTAATCAGGGAATGGGCCACAGGAGGGAGACACAGCTGGGAGAAATTAGGCTAACGAGACAGGGGAGAGGTAAAACTGAACACACTGACATGAGACATGAACTTTCAGAATAAAACAGGAAACTAACAGACACAGAGAACCAGACAGGACACTGAACTTGACAGGCAGACTCAAGAGCAGACACAATAACACCATGGACAGACAGAGGGAACACAGGCAGGCATGAAACAAAAACACTAACACATAGCAAACCTAAACAAAAGACAAAACAGAATAAACGAGAACAAAGAATAATATAAAGAAACACAAAACACCGAGTCCTCAGACTCAGGACCATGACAAAAGGTCTGGAAGAAGATCCAAACTGTTACCCTCAGCTGAGAGAAAATCAGTTAGGATGATCAGGAACAACAGAGGAAAACTAGGCTCAAGTCTGGTATGAAATGGGTTTTGCCTCTTGTACATCGTCTTATTATCTTTTGGGAGACGCCTGCGTCATTTTCCGGTCAAAAAAAAGTTGCTGGTTGAATAAAAGTAACTTTAAGTCAAAATTTGCCGCGAGTATGAATAATTATAGGCTTCACTGTATATATTAGAGCCTGCATGTATCCAAAATAAATTCAAACTTGTGCCCCTAATTCTTGTTTTTGAAGGGCAGTAAAGATGAAGACTGTACAATCCTTCCATCTTGGACAAAAGAAATCATTAGAAGAGATTCATATCAATGATGAGTGGATGTAAACGTCTGTAAATTACTGATAAGAATTACCAGTAATCAGATTTGTTTTTGTCTCCAGTTCCTCCACAGATTAATAAGAATGACATTCCCGGGGAAGGACTGGCCCCTAAAGAGGTCAAAATCAAGGTTAACAGCAGCCTGACTCTGGAATGTGTTGCTCAGGCCTTTCCTACCCCTGCACTGCAGTGGTATAAAGACGGACAGGTAACATCTGGGATATTTTCACTGTTTTTAAAGCTGCGGGATTAAAGGCTTGAAAATAAAGTTTTTTCTCTGCACAGATCCTGCAGTCAGATGACCACGTGTCCATCACAGCCAACGGGCGGATCGTTCAGATCAAACATGCTCAGGTGTCAGACACTGGCCGCTACACCTGTGTAGCCACTAATATAGCTGGAGAGGATGAGAAGGACTTTGATGTAAATATACAAGGTGAACTGGGTTGACTAATGCAGATGTGTGCACTGCAACTATTATTTAATAAAGACACTACATAAACGCACAACCACGCGCCTGATGCATAAAGTAAGGTTTTAACGTCTGTCCTCTTTTTCCCCGCTGCTCAGTTCCACCTAATTTTAACAGGCCTGGTGCAGATGGTGATACCACGTCTTCCTCAGGGTTTGGAGTTGATGCACGAGACGTGATACTCAACAATCCCATCTCCCTGTACTGTGAGACCAACGCCGTCCCCCCTCCGACCCTCACTTGGTACAAAGACGGACATCTGCTGACATCGAATGACAAAGTTCTGATCCTGCCAGGTGAGACAGATGACGAAAACTGTAAGAAAGAGATGAAATGTGAAGGATATTTAGTCCATACACATTTTCTACTGCTTTAATCTCAGGTGGGCGAGTGCTACAGATTCCCAGGGCCCAGATTGAGGACTCAGGCAGGTACACATGTGTGGCTGTCAATGAAGCAGGAGAGGACTCCATCCAGTATGATGTCAGAGTGCTATGTGAGTAAAAACACCCTTATTTTCTGTGGGACAAGTATCGATCAGTTTAACAGAGAACAGTTCACATGTATGTATGTGTTCTGCACTAGTACCTCCGACCATACGCGGAACAGACAGCGACCTGCCTGATGAAGTCACAGTGCTGGTCAATAAAACTGCCCAACTGGAGTGTCATGTGGAGGGAACCCCGGCCCCCAAAATTAGCTGGTTTAAGCACAACCAGCCAATCACCTCCAACAGCTTGCATAGAATTCTGTCCAATGGGCGAGCACTTCAGGTAACAACCAGGAAACACAGACGGATTAAATTTGTATTTTTAATCCTCCCATACCTACGGAAGAGGATTAGGGCCACTGGAAAAAAAAAAAGTGGGCACATCTTTTTTTTCTTCTTTTCCTGAATTCTGACTTTTTCATCAAAAATTTTTTTTTCAGAATTCTGAGAAAAAAGTCAGAATTTTGACTTTTTTCTTAGAATTCTGACTTTTTTCTCAGAATTCTGACTTTTTTCTCAGAATTCTGAGATTAAAGTCAGAATTCTTACTTTTTCATCAAAATTATTTTTTTTTTCAGAATTCAGAATTTGAAATTTCAGAATTTCAAAATAAAAAATAATTTTGAGAAAAAAGTCAGAATTTTGAGAAAAAAGTCAGAATTATGACTTTTTTCTCAGATTTTTTTTCCAGTGGCCCTAATCCTCTTCCGTACATACCCCACACAAGGTACGATATCTTGAAAACAATAAAAATAACTGTAATTGTTCTTTTTACTTCTTTTACTTGTTTATGTAAACATGTCAGTATCAATGCACCTGGAGTAATATTTACAACATTTTTTCTCCATCAGATATTGACGGCTCAGGTATCGGATACAGGGCGTTATGTGTGTGCAGCTGAAAATGTGGCTGGAAGTGCAGAAAAAACATTTAATCTCAATGTTCATGGTGAGTTACTCCCTTTTCCTTTTCAGCTTAAATGTGTCACAACATCAACAAATGTAAAATGTAGTAAAATACTTCATGTGTCATGTGACCTGATTTTTTACTCAGTTGTATAAAGCATTTGTATTCTATTTTTATCTTATTGTATATTTTATTCTATTTTATTCTACTGTATATAGTATTTTATTCTATTCTGTACAGTTGTGTACTGTATTTATTCTTATTGTATTCTAATTTTTGCTTCATAACTTTTGCACTGTCCACTTCCTGCTGTGACAAAACATATTTCCCACATGTGGGACTAATAAAGGTTATCTTATCTTATCACAGCAAATGAAATATTTTTGTCTTCTGCCTGCTTTATTGAATATTCCTCGTCTTTTTTCGTTAAGTGCCTCCCACCATTATCGGCCCGAGTTCTGAGAATGTGACGGTGGTTGTGAACAACTTTGTGGCTCTCTCCTGTGAAGCTACTGGCTTCCCTCCTCCAACACTGGGCTGGCTCAATGGCAGGGGCCCAATTCAAGCTAACACCAATGCACTCATCATGCCGGGTACTGTGAAGGAGTTACTTTCACCTATAGACTCACGATATAAAAATACCTTTATGCAGACGATAAAATGACATGAAAAACACTGTTTCTCTGTGCCTGCAGGTGGACGTACTTTACAAATCCTGAAAGCAAAAGTGTCCGACGGAGGAAAGTACAGCTGTGTGGCCCTGAACGCAGCAGGAGAGGCTCACAAACACATCTACCTCACTGTTTTCGGTCAGCAATGGTTTTATTGCACAGTGTATGCTCCGTGTGTTGCCTTCAATTGACGCTGATTTACCTTCCCCCCCCGCAGTTCCTCCCAGCATCCGAGACAATAGCGGGGACTCTCCTGTGGTGGTGAATGTACTTGTTGGGAAATCTGTAACTCTGGAGTGTGAATCCAATGCTGTCCCTCCTCCCATCATCACTTGGTATAAGAACGGCAGAGTGGTGACAGAATCAGCCAACCTGCGCGTTTTGGCTGAGGGACAGATCCTCGAGATCAAAGGTTCAGAGGTGAGAGACCAATGGAAACCAGCGATGATGTGTTGTGTCCCTTTGCTGGATTAAAAGCACCTAACCAAAGTGTTGAATTAACTATTTAGATGTTTTTATGTGTTTTGCATCTGTCTGTATTTTTCAGGTGTCTGATACAGGACAGTACGTTTGCATGGCCACCAATGTTGCCGGGCAAGTGGACAAGCACTTCCACTTGAACATCTATGGTAGTCTTTCCTTTCCTCCTACATTTTTACAAATCTGAAAATCCACCAGGAAGTTATTTCAACCAGTGTCCACCTGCAGAATATTATTAAAGACATGTCTTTAAATTTCTTCTTTCTTCAGTGCCTCCCAGTATCGATGGCCCAGCAGAGGAGACAGTTGTGGAAACCATCAGTAATCCGGTCATCTTTAACTGTGACGCGAGTGGAATCCCTCCACCCACGCTCACTTGGCTGAAAAACGGGCGCACCATAGGTAAACCTGTGTGCAGGTTTAACCCTTTAAAGCCGGTCAGAGCGGGCACGCTCCATTTTGTGTAACTATTTTAAAATCCCAGCAGCACTGCAACCACGTGAGCTAGCGCAATAATTTTTTTTGCATATAAACCGGAGGAGTTGTACTTACATCTTATGCCATCAGCTTGTCCTCGGTCACAGTTTCCTTCCACATATAGCTTTGCAGAAACTGCATAAAAAGCACTTGCAGCAACAAAAACATAATATTCCAGAAACACGCTTTGTCGATCCGATCAGCTGTTCATAACACTTCCTACGTCCATCAGTGTGAACTATCGCATGTCCGCCATGACCTGCCCGAAACCGAAAGTGACGTCATTTTTGCGGAAATGTAGTTTTTTTTTACCATCAGGGCCTCATGAGCCTATACTGGTGTTTTTAAAAGTTATGTTTGACTTTATGACTTTCTGTGTGGTTTCTGGGATGCTTAGGACTCATATTGCACTGCTGGAAATAGTTTATTTTGATGCATATGCTGCTTTTTTGCAAATTTGCATTATAATATTTATTTTCGTTTTTCCTGCAGTGTATAAAAATTGGTGTATTTCAAAAATAAAACTATGAAGACACTCAAAATAAATTTCCTGTGATGGGAAACTATTTTGTGCAACTTTTTTGTATTTACAGTTTTGAGGGATAAGCCTCTTAAATTTCTCTAACTAGAAATATATGTGAAAAAACAAAAACGATTTTCAATTTTTTTGTAGTTTATTGCACTTTTTTGCAATTTATGTAATTACTATGCACTTAATGCAGACATATTATTAAAATTTGGGCTGTAATGGTTGTATTGATGTATAGCAACTTGAAATGCTCCCAAAAATGGCTCCACAGCATGTAAACATATAATATAAGCTCTGGCGGACTTGGTTCTATGGTAGGTCTTAAAGGGTTAACTGAACCACAAAAAAAGTTTTTCATCTGTTAATGTTATCCGTTTTTTATTAAAAAAACCCACAAACTTCATATTTCCTTTAGAGAGCTCAGAGTCTTTGGAGATGCACATCTTCTCAGGGGGCAGCAAACTGCAGATCGCACGCTCGCAGCTCTCTGACGGCGGCACTTACACGTGTGTGGCCTCCAACGTGGAGGGCAAGGCCTACAAGAGGTACCGCCTAACCATACAAGGTAGATGGACATCTTTATCTTTAAAACCCTGCTAATGCCTTTCTAGATGCACTATATTGCCAAACATATTCGCTCATCTGCCTTTATCAATATGACCTTGAGCGGCATCCCATTCTTAATCCATTGGGTTTAATATGACATTTGCTCACTCTTTGCAGCTATGTTACACACAGCTATGCTAACCCGGGTAATTTGCTCTTAGTTCCTCCCAGTATCTCTGGATCAGAGCTACCCAGTGAGATGGGAGTCCTGCTAAATCAAACCATTCAGTTGGTCTGTCAAGCTCAGGGAACCCCAACGCCGACCATCCAGTGGCTGAAAGACGGGGAAGCCATCAACAGTACGGGAAGCAAGGGGCTCAGGTAAAGAATAGCACAATGTGCAATACACACAAAATACATAAACAAGACATATATTTTACAAATATATGTATGTATGCTCAGGATCAGTGGAAATGGCAGCAAACTCACTGTACTACGAGCTCAGACTGCTGACAGCGGCAAGTACACCTGCGTGGCCACCAACGCTGCAGGAGAAGAGGACAGGATATTTAATCTGAACGTGTATGGTGGGTTTAATTCAGGATTCAAACACAACGCATATCTTTGGTGCAAATATTCCTTTACATAACGGACCCTGCCTCCCGTCTCCCAGTGCCGCCTGTGATCATAGGCAACAGTGGGGCTGTGGAGGAGCTCGCAGCAGTTCTGGACGGTTCTGTGAGCATCGAGTGCGTCGCAACAGGCTCGCCCCTGCCTCAGCTAAACTGGCTGAGGAATGGCCTGCCTCTGCCAGTCTCCTCACACATACGTCTCCTCTCTGCTGGGCAAGTGCTTCGGTACGTCAGCAGACTGCACGGAGGATGAATTTCTTTCTTTTGAATGCAAATATGCGAATGTATTAGTCTGAAACATTCTTATCTCGACTCTGGCTTTAAAATCTTCCAAATCATCAAAACAATGTCGTCATTGAAGATTGAAAAGGTTTGAAAAATGAGGGATTTTACACATTTACACATCGTACAAATTTCCTGTCAGGGTGGCACGCATCCAGGTGTCTGACGGTGGACGATATACCTGCGTCGCATCAAACAGGGCAGGAGTGGACAACAAACATTATAACCTGCAGGTGCATGGTGAGTCTGAAAACTTGCTACGTCAGCAAGAAATTGCAAGCAGCCGCATGTTCTAGAGTTGTATAGCTTTCATGTTTATTCGTACTTTTCAGATATCCTCCAGGCAAACTGAGAAACAAAGGCTAACGAGTTGTTAAATTACCCTCCTCAGTCCCTCCCGGTCTGGATGGAGCAGGGAGCACAGAGGATGTGACTGTGGTCGCAGGAAACTTGGCTTCTCTGCTGTGTGTTGCTGACGGGACCCCGACGCCCACCGTTTCCTGGCTCAAAGACGGAGCAACTCTAGTCCCCGACCGCCACGTCGTTCTCCTAAACTCGAACACCAACCTTCGTATTAGACAGGCTCAGGTTGGCGACACAGGGCGCTACACCTGCGTGGCTAACAACACCGCCGGTGAAGCGAGCCGTCACTTCAACCTGAAAGTTATGGGTGAGTGCAATCAGACTGTAGCGCTCCGTTATCCAGCTTCAGCTGCTGATTCACGGACGACTAAAGAAACGTTACTTGTACTTTCTAAGATCCTCCGCGCGTCGAGGGCTCTGGTGTACCTGCAGAAGTGTCTGTGGTGGTTAATAATGTGCTGGAGCTCCACTGTGAGGCCACAGGTATACCTACGCCCTCTCTGACCTGGCTCAAGGATGGACGCCCGCTCCCACAGACAGACAGCCTGCGCCTCCTCCAGGGAGGAAAGGTGCTCCGTGTGGCCTCAGCACAGGTCAGAGACTCGGGACTGTTAAAGTGAAATTTTGTTGCTCATACAGCATCGTGTGATTTTTATATAAACACTCACTGGAAACTTTATTAGTACACCTAGATGTTTGTATCCCTTCTGCCTTAATAATTCTTCATAAATTCAACAAGGTGATGGAATTATTCCTCAGATTTTGGTCCATATTGACATGATAGCATCGTGCAGTTGCTACACATTTGTCTTTCTTCTTCTTCTTTCTTCTACTTCTCCTTTGCCCCGATGCTCAATGGATATTTTCTCTTTTTCTGACCATTCTCTGTAAACCGCAGACATGGTTGTGTGGAAAAATCCCAGTATTCCCTAATCTGATGCTCAGTTTGAGCTTAACTGCGGCTAAATGCACTGTGCAGCCACGTGATCGGCTAACTAGATATTTGCATTAAATACCAGTTGAACAGGTGTGTCTAAAAGAGGCCAGAGAGTGTACATGAATGATTTTTGTGTGTTTTTTCCACTGTTCTCACACTTTCGACGCTCAGCTGGAGGACACAGGCAGATACACCTGCTTAGCAAACAGTCCAGCGGGAGATGATGACAAGGACTTCCTAGTTCGAGTGCATGGTGGGTAACATAGACGTTTAGCGCAAATTGCCATATGCAAACTGTTTAACTTTATGGAAATTTCAATTAAATTTGTTGCATTGCAAATACAAAAGGGAAGTTACAGTGTTACAGTTATTGAATTGCTTAGAAATGTTTCCCGTTGTCATGCACATGTGTGCACCAGGGTTTTAATAGTTTTGCAATTTTCATTAGTTTTTATTTTTATTTAGTTTTGACTTCAGATTTTCAATTTTATATCAGTTTTAATGAGTTTTTACCAGTTGTTTGCTAGTTTAGTTTAGTTTTTATTTTTTTGAAAATCCTTAGTTTCAGTTTAGTTTTGATTAGTTTCAGTTATAGTTTTAGTTGTGTTTGCAATAATTAAGTGTAACAAAATCCCAGTTTCATCATATCAGTCATTCTGCTCATCCTTGGGTATGTTGCTATTCCAGCTACCATACTGCACCCTGGACAGGTCGCCTGTCTGTCGCAGGGCTAACACGCAGAGACAGACAACTCACATTCCCACCTATGGGTTCTTTAAATAAATAAATAAAGGCAGATGAACAACCATTGATACCAGGCAACTATAAAATGTAAATCTTGGCCCCAATGAGACTATTAACTCTCGCAGCACCGGGTGTTCGTAATTTTGGTTCAAGTGAATTGATAAACTTTTTGAAGGTAATTGACTCACACAGTTGTGTAGATATCCCCGTCCTGTTGTCTCGGGATGCATCACGCTGCCTTGCCTGGGGTTAGCTTCTGTTTTCTGGGGATGAGGGTTGAGTGTGCTCCCTTACCTTCTCAAGCTAAGCTAGGTTAGCCTTCTTGTGTGAGCTTTTCAAGTGCACTTTAAGGTTTGTGGGATTTTTTTCCCTTTAGAAATGTCCCTCATAATTTGTCTGTTTCCACTACAAGACACTTGCTTTATCCAAAACACAGTCATATTCAAAGTAATCCCAAATTGGACTCTGGCTCCCGACTTTTCCTGACATGATTCTGCGCGTGGACGGAGCAGCGACACAGACGACTCGACTAACGTGCTGCCACCTGCTGGCATAATGAGACACAGCAAGAAAAAAATCTGGAAACTAAACTTCATTTTCACCCTTGACTCTTGTATGACACGCACACATCAATGAAAACTAAACACATTTTTGCTATAAATTCAGTTAATTTTAGTTAGTTTTGTGAACACTCATTATAGTTTTAGTTAGTTTTCCTTTTTTGTTTTTATTTTTATTTCCGTTAATGAAAATGGTTTTTCACTTCTAGTTTTCGTTATTTTGTTAACGATAATAACCTTGGTGTGCACAGTTTGATTGATCGTGGGCTACAGATGGTTAGAGCTCTTTTGTCTGCCTTTTCAGTTCCTCCTAACATTGTGGGAGAGAGTACACCTCGGGATATTTCAGTGCTGCAGAACAGACAGGTGACTTTAGAGTGCAAGTCTGATGCTGTTCCACCTCCAACGCTGACCTGGCTCAAAGATGGCCAACAACTGCAGGTCAGAAGTCAAACAAAAGAAGAATAGCAACACGATGATACTTGGTGAGGTAAATAACCTTGTTTGCCCCGTTGCGCAGGCCTCTGCTCGTGTGCGCGTTCTGTCTGGTGGCCGCTACTTGCAGATCAACATGGCAGAGCTCAGCGACAGAGCTCAGTACACCTGCGTGGCTAGTAACATCGCTGGCCAGACCACACGCAAGTTTAACCTGACTGTCAATGGTGCGGTTATGTATTTATAGAAAACAATTCCTCCTTTATTAGTTATGGAGTTAAGTAAAGTTCAAAAACCAATAACACCTGTCCCTTCAGTGGCCCCAGTTATCAAGGACGGACCCCAGTCGGTGTCGGTGCACGTCAACAAGCCAGCGGTGCTTGAATGTGTGGTGAGTGGAGTCCCACCACCTCAGGTCACCTGGAGGAAACATGGAGCAATATTGGCAGGAAACAATCCCAGGTAAGTTCCTCGTCTCAAACTTTTATCATAGTTCTTCTACCTTCACAGATATATTTCACATGGGCAGATGCAGTGTTTCACTTGTGTCGTGAACACGTGTGCAGGTACACGTTTGCAGAGGATGGGTCTTTGCGCATCAACTCCACTCAGGTGACAGACACCGGTCGCTACCTGTGTATGGCAACCAATCAGGCTGGAACTCAACGCAAGAGAGTGGATCTGCAAGTATATGGTGGGTGGCAAACAGTGTTGGGGAGTAACGGAATACATGCACCGCCGAGTAACTGTATTCTGTTACAGTTACAGTTTTAAAAGTGGTATTTAGAATACAGTTACTTTGTTGAAATGAATGGATTACACGGCAGTATTTTCCTGTTTCATAAGGCTATGAACTCTATATTTTGGGTGTCCACGCCGGTGGAAACCCAAACAAAACACGCATTAAGAGGCTCTCATGTCTGTGTCTCAATCTCACGGCCCATGTCACCTCGACTTGCGGCCGCATAATAACGTGAAGAAATAATTTTAAAAATTATTGACAAAAATGATTTAATATGAAGGCAACAGGCAAAGTGTTACAGGCATCGCCCTAAAGAATGTAGCCTCATGGGTAGTGTAGTCCGTACTGCAGGGAGAATGGACTGACATACCCGTGATGTGTCTGTGAGCGAGGGAGAGAGAAAAGGAGTCGAAAAGTAAGAGATGTCACCGACCAGAAACGGGAGATGGAAGCATATATATATATATATATATATATATATATATATATATATTAGGGGTGCAACGAAACGATACTTGTATCGATATTGAACCGTTCGATACAGTGCTTTCGGTTCGGTACGCATATGTATCAACAATACAAAATTTTTAATTTATTTTATCAACTTTTCTTCTGACGATGCTGTCTGTGTTGAGCGCTCAGTGATTCTGTGCTCGACAGTGCAGCCTAGGCGGAGTAGTCGAACGCAGATTCACTGAGCGCAGGGCAAGCTAGCGAGACAGAAGCTAAGCTCCTTGCAACATGGCAAATTGAACCTCCCCCACCCTCATTCAGATCTGGCGTCTGGAACTATTTTGGTTTTCATGTGAAGTATGACCCTGAAGGTAAGCGCGTCATGGACAGTAAAACAGTATGTTGGATGTGCCACGCAATGCTCAATTACATTGGTGGGAACTAGTGCGTTAGCGCAGTTAGCTTGTTAACGTGTTGTAACGTGTATATATATATATATACAAAGTTGACCCGGACAACAAAGTAAAGCTAGTTTTTGACTACGAGCCCGACATGAACCCGACGTATTAGCCAGAGGTCCCTTTACTACGGTTTGGAGCCGCTGACCAGTTTTATATACGCGCGAATAGTTTTCTACACGAGATCACTGCAAAACGTGCAGCCTTACCTAATGTCTACCTACTGTTACTCATTTATATTAAGATTTAAACATCTAGTTGGTGTTGGTATGGTGAGTAACCTTCAGTAACAGTAATAAATCACAGCAATAGTACATTCATGTAGTTGTAAACAGCATGATAATATATTAAGTAATCCAAAGTATTCAGAATACATTACTCTCATTGAGTAACATAACGGAATACGTTACAAAATACATGTTGGGCATGTAATCTGTAATCTGTATTCTGTAGTGGCAAACACTGGTGGCAAATATGTACCATAGATGTATTGAAATGACAGTTACTTTACTACTTCTTCCTTTCTTTAGTGCCTCCTTCCATCGCTGATGGTCGCACCAATGTCACAGTTATAGTCAACGTTCAGACCACTCTGTCTTGTGAGGCTACAGGCATACCCAAACCCACTGTCAGCTGGAGGAAAAATGGCCGACTTATAAACACAGACCAGAACCAGAACATATACAGGTCGGAGTTTTCTCCTTCTCTTTCCTAGTGAAATTTAAGTGTATAGAAACACTAACGTCATCTCTTAATCGTTTCCAGATTACTGTCATCAGGCTCACTGGTGGTTATAGCGCCCACAGTGGAGGACACGGCTGTGTACCAGTGCTTTGCCTCTAATGAGGCAGGTGAAGACACCAGATCCATCGACCTCACTGTGAACGGTGGGTAACACAACAGTTATTTACAGATTCCTTTTGTTTTGTGTTAATTAAGTTAATTTTCTTTCTAATAAGTAATGGATCGTTCATCTGTGACGAGTTTATTCTACATTGTGGATTTTCACATTGCATCTGTTCCTCTAGTTCCTCCGTCAATAGCAGATGAACTCACAGAGTTAGTCGTGACCAGGCTGTCCCCGGTGGTCATTCCGTGCACTGCGTCTGGCATCCCGGAGCCCACAATCCACTGGAGCAAAGCTGGCATGAAGCTGCCCATAGAGGGTCTGGGATATAGCATCCTGGCAACAGGTCAGAATCATATTTTTGTATGTTTTAAATATACCCACTGCTGTTAAACTCACCAAACCAACGTGTCTGTGAAGGTTCTCAGTCATCCAGGTCATCGTAGTCTAAGGAGCTCGGAAAGAAAAGCGTCTGGACTTCTTTAACGCTCATAATATTCTCCCGATTTCCATACACCTGTGGTCCTCAGGGGTCAAACATGTCCCCACTTCATTTGAGTGTTTTTTAAAGTATAAAGTATAAATTGTCAATCAATTCAGTTTTACACCTTAGTTTTACTTAAGACCAACACATTAACACAAAATCTACCCAACATTATACATTTTAGGGCCACCAGACCTTGTTTACATAAAGTACACTCTGTTTTTGAGCAAAAACAAATTGAGAAAATAAAATATTTAATTGTTTAGATAATTTTGACTATCTGACTAACTACAGAGTCCTGTATGTTCAACTTTAGTGAGAAAGGTTTTTTGAAGCATTTATAAATTTTAAATGGCAGCACATAATCACACCTGTGGTCCTCAGGGGTCAAAAATGTCCCCATCTGGTTTGATTGATACTTAATTAATATGAAGTGGATTTTTCGCCCACTTTTAATTAAAACTTAATTCAAACATTTTTAAACATTTTTTTTATTCTATTTCAAATTTAAGTCTGATAAAAACCTCATAAAAATTAACTTTTTCTTTGTTTTTGGGTAAAAAATAAATTAAATCATCAGTTATTGTGATTATTGTTTCACAACCAGAGTCGGCTGCTTTAACAGATGATCACAGACGGGTTTATGTCAAAGTTAATTTAGAAAGCTGTTTTTAAGTTTCTTGAAGACACCTTCTTCAGTTCTGAGAGCAATTGGTGGAGTCCCAGATTTTAAGACCAAAGGGAGTGTCCCCAGGAGGGTCCTGGACCCCCTATTGATCCTTTGCCTAATCACACGAGTCATAGTGTAAAAACGGGTGTGGCCTAGCTCCATCCTATCATGTGATTTACTGAGACAAGACAGAACGAGCTCCACTCACTCAGATTTTGCACTCTGCCTTACCGCCACATATTTTAATCACAACAAGAATTTTTACAGACAAAAACATGGATGTGCAGTGGGCTCCCTGGTGTCACCTATTGTAGCCAAACTTAACATGGAGGAAGTGGGGAAAAAAGCCTCCCACGCAGGTATGTTGATGACACCTGGGTCAAAATCAAAATCCAGGAAGTAGAATGCTTCACTGCTCACATCAGCTCAGTGGATAAAAACA
Source organism: Neolamprologus brichardi (assembly GCF_056152115.1). NCBI lineage: Eukaryota > Metazoa > Chordata > Actinopteri > Cichliformes > Cichlidae > Neolamprologus > Neolamprologus brichardi. Next base: position 2,372,582 of record NC_142120.1, on the reverse strand, counting down.
TAAGGTTCAGGATCCTACATCACAGGATCGGGCAGAAAATGTTCCCTCTAAGCCAGAAGGGAAACAAAAGGAACACAAGGATGTAAAGAAAGCTCTTAAAACATGTGATTATTTCCTCAAGGCAGCAAAGATGCACAGAAAAGGTCAGAAACTGAAAGAAGTCCAGACGCTTTCCCCCCCGAGCTCCTTAGATCACCAAACCAAAGTTTGATTAAAACGTAAAATTCCCTTTTTAAGGCCTTAAATTTGACTACAAATAACACAAAAATTAAGACAAGAGTCTCCTAAAGGGCACATGTCAGGTTACTTTGTGCGTATTTTAGCTGTAGATCAGATGTCGACGAGGATTTTGATGCCTGTCTTTAAATATTTTATCTGCTGTTTGTGTCGATCTACATTCAGGTCCGATAGAGATCACCTCAGCCGAGCTAGCTCATGCTGGACGCTACTCGTGTACAGCTCAGAATGCTGCAGGCTCCACCCACCGCCACGTGCAGCTCACAGTCCAGGGTAACTTTTATTTTAGAGCTCTTGATTCTGATTGAGAGGCTTGTTTTTTTATTTTATTAGGAGGTTTATTCTTTTGTTCTTGATCATCACTATTTTCCAAACCTTCTCCTCAGAGCTTCCAGTGATCGAGTCCCATCCATCAGCACTGGATGTGATCCTGAATAACCCCGTAAGTCTGCCCTGCAGGGCCACAGGCTCACCCAGACCTACCATTACCTGGCAGAAGGAGGGCATCAACATACCCACTACAGGTAAATGATTTTGTCTGTTTTTGTCAGTTGGTGTGAGCAATCAGTCATGAAATTTTGGCTCTGGCTTCGTGCTAGGTGGTAGGTCCACTATACTCCCGAATGGAAGTCTGCAGATCTCCAAGGCATCACTATCAGACTCTGGGATGTACATATGTGTGGCTCAAAACCCTGCTGGCACAGCGCTCGGCAAGACCAGACTCAGAGTGCAAGGTAGGTACTTTCATGTTGTGTACAAAATGCACCCAAAGTCACTGAAATTCAGGTTTCCCACGATGTCAACAAATATACTAATGTACTGACCCCACACATTTCTCCTTGCTCCTGAAGTCCCTCCAGTGATCAGCTCAGACACTCGGGAATATTTGGCACCCGTGGACTCCTCCGTGATGCTGCGGTGCCAAGCTGACGGCTCCCCTCCCCCCTCGGTCACGTGGCACAAAGACGGGCGCGTGCTGAGTGAAACCGTACGGCTGAGGGTCCTCAGTTCAGGATCTCTGCAGATCGCCTTCATTCAGCCGAGCGATGCCGGGAGATACACTTGCACTGCTGCCAATGCAGCGGGCACTGTCAGCTGGGAAATGAGCCTTACTGTGCAGAGTAGGTTCCCGTCAATACAGTCATTGAAATGACGTGATTTGACACATCACACTACATTTGTGGAGTTTTCTATAAAGATGGATGGGTGATGCATGGATGGTTCCAGTAGTTCTGCTTCTTCAACATAGCATCATTCAGATTTTATACTCACATCTAGACATCCAGTCCCAATCAAAAGTTTAAAATCCTATTTTGCATGGTTGGATTTTAACAAGGTTCCAAGTGGAGCTTCAACATGCAACAAGAAGAAATGGGAGTGAGATAAAACATTTTTTGAGCATGCAATTTACTGAAAACGATGCTTAACCCTTTAAAGCCGGTCGGAGCAGCACGCTCTGTTTTGCGTAACTATTTTTAAATCCCGGTAGCTCTGCAACCATGTGAGCTAGCGCAATAATTTTTTTTGCATATGAAACCGGAGGAGTTGTACTTACATCTTATGCCATCAGCTTGTCCTCGGTCACAGTTTCCTTCCACATATAGTTTTGCAAAAACTGCATAAAAAGCACTTGCAGCAACAAAAACATAATATTCCAGAAACACGCTTTGCTGATCCGATCAGCTGTTCATAACACTTCCTACGTTGGAATAGACGTCAGCGTGAACTATCGCATGTCCGCCATGTCCTGCCCAAAACCGGAAGTGATGTCATTTTGCGGAAATGTAGTTTTTTACCATCAGGGCCTCATGAGCCTATACTGGTGTTTTTAAAGTTCTGTTTGACTTTATGACTTTCTGTGTGGTTTCTGGGATGCTTAGGACTCATATTGCACTGCTGGAAATAGTTTATTTTGATGCATATGCTGCTTTTTTGCAAATTTGCATTATAATATTTATTTTAGTTTTTCCTGCAGTATATAAAAATTGGTGTATTTCAAAAATAAAACTATGAAGACACTCAAAATAAATTTCCTGTGGTGGGAAACTATTTTGTGCAACTTTTTTGTATTTACAGTTTTGAGGGATAAGCCTCTTAAATTTCTCTAACTAGAAATATATGTTAAAAAAACAAAAACGATTTTCAATTTTTTTGTAGTTTATTGCACTTTTTTGCAATTTATGTAATTACTATGCACTTAATGCAGACATATTATTAAAATCTGGGCTGTAATGGTTGTATTGATGTATAGCAACTTGAAATGCTCCCAAAAATGGCTCCACAGCATGTAAACATATAATATAAGCTCTGGCAGACTTGGTTCTATGGTAGGTCTTAAAGGGTTAAACTGGTTTTAAACTTTTAATCGGGAAAGATAAAGATAAAAAGGGTGACTTGTTTTATCCTAATCTCTTGCAGTTCCTCCTTTCATTCGTGGCGGAGAGCAGGAGGTCGTGGCGGTGGAAAACAGTCAGGTCCAGCTTGTGTGTTTGGCAGAGGGCGTCCCTCAGCCAAAACTGTCCTGGGAAAAGGACGGTAGTCCTGTCAGCGAAAGCGCGGGGGAGTATACAATCCTGCCATCTGGTGAGCTGGTTATTGACAGTGCTCAGGTAAAAAATAGAAACACCGAATTGTATTTTGTTTTGATCATATTTAACACACGAGTTTGAAGTTTCCCCTTCACCCTGCCCCCTCCTTTTGGTGAACCAGCCTGAAGATACAGGAAGTTACACCTGTGTTGCCACTAATTCAGTCGGGCAGGACAGTTGGAGCGTCACCCTGTTGGTTCATACTCATCCCATCTTCACTGAGCTTCTTGGGGATGTGGCCCTGAACAAAGGAGAGCGCCTCACGCTGTTCTGTGGAGTCAGTGGCATCCCCCTACCCAGAATCACCTGGGCCTTTAATAACAACATCATCCCAGGTATGAATCGTTGATAAACGGAGAGGTTTCCTTTCGTTATTTCTTCATCTTTTGTTATTCCTTTTCTGCCATTGATGCTTTAGTTCACTACGATCAAACGAACGGTCACAGCGAGCTGGTGATCGAGAGAGTGAGCAAAGACGATGCCGGCACCTACACCTGTGTGGCAGAAAATGATGTGGGAACCATCAAGTCGCTGGCCTTGGTCTACGTCAAAGGTAAAAGCTTGTTTGCATGAACTATTTTGATGCTGTTGCATCTTTCTAAGCTGCTACACTCGACCTGATCTGCCTGTTCTTCAGAGCCTCCGATCATCGATGGGGACCTTCACTCCAACCGCATTGAACCCCTGGGCGGGAATGCAATCCTGAACTGTGAGGTTCGAGGAGACCCCCTGCCAACCATCCAGTGGAGCAAAAATGGAATAAACATCCAGATCAGCAACCGAATCCGTCAACTGGACAACGGCTCCCTCGCCATCTATGGCACAGTGGTAGGAAGACACACGAGACTAAGAGCTCTTTCGTGTAATACAAAGGTCACGGTGATTTCATTTACAATGTGTGTGGCAGAGTGAAGATGCGGGAAACTACATGTGTGTGGCGACAAATGACGCCGGTGTGGTGGAGAGAAGTGTCACGCTTACGTTACACAGTGAGTGTTTAACCGTGTCAGGATGCAGCACTTTTAATTGTAGCGTTTTTGTAGCAGTGATAGAGCTGATAGAAGCACGCTGCTCTTCCAGGTGCGCCTGCAATCATTGTAGAACCCGTGGAGACGGTGGCGGATGCTGGAACCACGGCTGTGCTCAACTGTCAGGCGGAGGGCGAGCCTACGCCCATGATCGAGTGGTCTCGTCAGGGGCGCCCCCTTCTGGGTAACAACCGCTTCTCTGCCTTATCTAATGGCTCGGTCAGGATCATCAGTGCACAAAAGGAGGACACGGCTGAGTACGAATGCGTGGCAAGAAACCTGCTTGGATCAGTGCTGGTCAAGGTCACTCTTACCATACGGGGTGAGCAGTTTGTAGTTTATTCTTACGTCTGCAATCAGAGAATCGGTTCATATGCACGCTTTCAATATTTTGGTGTCTAAAGGGACCTGAAGCCCAAAGTTAATTAATGTTCTTGTCAGTCCATGGCGGCTTCTCGGAGTGGGCAGAGTGGGGTCCTTGCAGTGTGTCATGTGGTGTCGGTAACCAGAAGAGGCTCAGGAAGTGTAACAACCCTTTACCGGCCAACGGAGGGCGCCACTGTGCAGGATCAGACGCAGAGACACGCAGCTGTCAAGGGAAACCCTGCCCAGGTGAGACTGAAACAGGGCCTAGAACCAAGTGTTTACAAAGGAGACCGTGTGCAAATGTCACACGCGGTACCAAATCTCTCGTCCCTCCACAGTGGATGGTAACTGGTCAGAATGGTCTCTCTGGGAGGAATGTTCACGTACGTGTGGTGAGGGCAACAGAACCAGGGTGCGGACCTGCAGCAGTCCTCCACCTCAGCATGGAGGCAGGCCGTGTGAGGGGAAGGCAGCGGACGTGGTCATGTGCAGGGTCAGACCATGTCCAGGTGAGGAAATGCGTTTGCATGCGCAGGCACACGCATGCAGGGAAACATTAAACACTATTTGTAACAGTTAAAAACAAGAGAACCACTGGCATTAAAGAGAACTTTAATTTGAGGGTATTTGCTACAATATAAATATCTTAATATTCTAGTTTTTGATGAAACTCCAGCTCTTTGAGCGTTTGTACACATCTTGACTTGTTGCCTAATTCTACTTATACTTCACGTAGCAGGCTAGCCTGTGTGGACAAACAGATCGAATAATATTCATGAAACAAATATGAATGTTTTTATGTCAAATTTAATTAAACTTTCTTTTCTGATTTCCATGAATTTTTCCTGTTGTTAAACTGCAGATCTGTTGGGGTTTTTATCTAGCAGCACTGTGTTGCTTTATTCTGCTGTATATATACATATATGTATAATGGATTTATGCTCTTATAGTGGGAGGTAACTGGGGTTCTTGGCTACCGTGGAGCCCATGCAGCGAGACCTGCGGTAGGGGCGTGCAGTCCAGGATCCGTCTCTGCAACAACCCTCCTCCAGCGTTCGATGGGTCACAGTGTGTGGGCTCAGACACCCAAACACAAATGTGCAAGGAGAAGCCTTGTCCCGGTAAGGACGCGATTATGCTTCGAGAAAAATCTCCGCTCGGGCCTGGATTTAGGAACTCGTTAAACGAAGCAGATTTCAGTTTTATACACTTTGTGTCCTCCAGTGGATGGGAAGTGGTCGTCCTGGGTGAGCTGGGGAGCCTGCAGTGTTTCCTGTGGGGGCGGTACTAGACAGAGGACACGCCTCTGTGCCAGCCCCGCCCCTCAGCACGGCGGCAGACAGTGTGAGGGCAACGACGTGCAAATGGACTTCTGCAACAGCGACCCCTGCCCCAGTGAGATACCTGAACTGCTACTGACTGCTTAGATACGCACATTTCTACATCTGTGTCTTTTCTTTTGTGAATCGGTCATTTTGCACTACTGTGTGTTAGTCAGTGGTAACTGGGGTCCGTGGAGCAGCTGGGGCAGCTGCAGCAAGACATGTAACGGAGGTCAGATGAGGCGCTACAGGACCTGTGACAACCCCAGACCTGCTTACGGTGGGAGAGCTTGTGCAGGTGCTGATACACAGATACAGAGATGCAGCACCGTCAAGTGCCCCGGTGAGTCAGCCTGCGGCACGGTCAGGCGCGTGGTTCCCTTGTAAGACTAAATTACCCCTACGACTGCTCCATTGCCGTGATTTGTGTGTTGATGTGTACACCTGTACTGTTTGTATTTTGCAGTTGATGGTACCTGGGGTTCATGGCAGCCATGGGGAGAATGTTCTTCTTCCTGCGGAGGAGGACAGAGGACACGTGTTCGGCTCTGTGACGGTCCGTCTCCAAGTGACGGTGGTCGGCCGTGTCCAGGAGACTCTACTCAGCTGTCCAGATGCAACACTCAGGCCTGCCCAGGTAACGGATCTCTTAAGAAAAGCTTCTGTGTTCATTTGCTGTATTTACATTTAAAGACACGTTTCTTTTGATCAGGTGGGCCCCTGAAGGCCCGAGGAAGCATCATAGGGAACATTAACGATATCGAGTTCGGCGTCTCCATCCTCAATGCCACCATCGCCGACAGCAAGTTTGGCAGCAGAATCATCAAAGCCACAATCTCTAATGTACCAAGGACGTTAGGTCAGTTTTTTAGCTCGTTGGTTGTTTCACTTTTCTGCTTTTAGATGTTGTATGATGCACTCTAATTCCTGCCTCCATCTAAACGTCAGCTGTTTTCTTGAACTCCTAATAAATCTAAGACCTTTAAATTGACTCAAGGTCCTGCAATGAGGAAGCTCATCTCCATCCTGAACCCCGTCTACTGGACCACTGCGCATGAAGTAGGAGAGGCGGTCAACGGCTACACGCTGACAGGAGGTATCTTCAGGCGAGAGACACAGGTGGAGTTTGCCACAGGTAGGATTTCATGGGTTCAACACGGAGGCATGAAATCTGTAAACAGCTGTTTATATGTAAAGATATGTGACGCGACTGCGTGTTGGCAGGCGAGATCCTGAGGATGACCCACATTGTCAGGGGTCTGGACTCTGACGGCGCTTTGCTTTTGGACATCGTTGTGAACGGACACATCCTGCAGCTGCCTTCACATGCTCTCATCAGCATCAAGGTACACAAATAGGCAATGGGAATATTATGATGCCAGCTAATTAGGGCTGCCACGATTAGTCGACTAGTCACGATTACGTCGACTATCAAAATCGTCGACGACTGATTTAATAGTCGACGCGTCGTTTGAAGCTTTGTAAGATCACAAAAGACGCAGGAATAAGTAGTAGGATTTAAGAGTGTAATAACGGACTGAAACAGAAGATGGCAGCACTGCATGTACAAGGATGCCAGCTGCCGTTAAACCCCGAAGAAGAAGAAGCTGTGTCCCAGAATTCATAGCGCAGCCCAGCTCAGTTTCCAACAATGGCGGCAGCTAGTTAGTTTTAATATTACTCTTATTATTCTTTCTGGGTCACAAAATAAACGTTTAACATATTTTCAGGCGAGAATGTAGCTGTGTAAACCTCAAATATCTGCTCAGTTTATCAAGACACCACATATTTTCAAAAGTGCTCCGATGTTTTCGGAGACGTCTGTTACCCACTAGCTCGATAGCTAGCCGGGGGCTAGGCTCACTAGAGCCGTGAGAACACCGGACTCCCGGCTAACCGTTTTCAAACCCACCGCCGTCTTTCACTACTCAGGTTAAACATGATATATAAGTCACTTAGATAACTTAAAATGTTATTGTTTGGCTTTTTTTTTTGTATTTTATTTGTTCCTGAGTAAATCGGTTTGAATGAGATTAAAGTTATAGTTTTTACACAGCTGAATAAACGTCAAGCAGACAGCTGATTATCAGAAGTGTGAGATGCTCCAGAATTTACTCCGGTGTCCTGTTATATTTTAGATAGCAAGGAGTTTATTAAACTTCACCGAAACAATCTGCAAATTTCATTAAAATTTAATAAACTATCATCTTGTCTTTATTTTTAGTTAGCACATACCTTAAACACTTAAAGCTGTAAGCTAATGATAGTTATATAAGAGCAGATGCTGCTGGTGCAATAAGCTGTAGGTTTTACGTCCAATGGATGATGATCTGATTAATCGACTAATCGCAAAAATAATCGGTGACTAGTCGACTATCAAAATAATCGTTTGTGGCAGCCCTACAGCTAATAAACTAATATAGGGACTTAAAGAAATATGCACATGCTTATCAGCCTGTTTACAACCAAAACACATCATTTTATGTATATTTACAAAACGGTTTTATTACATTTCTGGAAATTTAAACCATAGAAAAGACTGGAAATCGAATACAGTGAACGCCTCTATTTTAGAAAACATCAATTTATCATTATTTGTTTCTCTCTCTCTTTTTTTTAGCCATATGTCATCTCTAAGCTTCCCACAAACAAATCAAGTCCCCCCGTCTTGTATACCTCATAGATTCTTAGATACGCGCAATAACTCAGTTTAACCCAATAAAAACAATTTAAAGTCTAATGTCACACATCGCAAGGAAACAAACTAAAATTAAGGTCCAGCTGACAGACACCAAACTGAATATTTAATATGCACAATGTTCTGTTGGTTTTTTTCCCAGGACTACACAGAGGACTACATCCAGACGGGACCGGGTCAGCTCTACGCTCTGTCCACTCGCATGTTCAGCATCGACAAGGAAAGTGTGCCCTACACCTGGAACCACACTGTCTCCTATGACCCGTCCAAGGGGAAGATGCCCTACCTGGTGGAAACGCTGAGGGCTGCAGCCATCAGTGCACACTACCACCCACTGGAGGAGGTGTTGGAGTATAGCATACAAGCTAGTATCTCCAAAGGTGAACGCAAAAGATGTTTCAACTTCTATCGTCTTTGTTACTTTGTTGCATTTTCACCAAACATAAGCGAAATTTAAAGTTTGTTAACGTGACTCCAGGTGATCGCAGTAACCAGTGTCCTCGTGGCTTCACTTTGGTGGCTGCTGGGCCTTACTGCGCAGGTAATGCTAATCACAACACACGTATACTTACCCCCAAACCCCGAAAAACTGCACCTAAAAAATGATATATTCATGGATTCATAATTACAACATCTGATCGTTTCTGATTGTTCGTATTCGTGTTTATCTTTGTGCTGCAGATGAGAATGAATGTGAGGTCGGGAATCCGTGTTCACACGCCTGCCACAACACGATGGGCACCTACTACTGCTCCTGTCCCCGAGGCCTCGCCATCTCAGCCGACGGGAGGACGTGTCAGGGTACGAAACTCTCAGCCGCCTACTGACCCAACGCGGCAGCGAATCACCGTTAAGCCTCTTCTCTCCTCTCTCCTAGACGTCGACGAGTGTTCGCTAGGTGGGAACGTGTGCCACGACGCAGAAGACTGCGAGAATACCATCGGCTCTTACAGATGCGTCATGCGCTGCGGGCGTGGCTTCAGGAGAACAGCTGACGGCTACAGCTGTACAGGTTCGACTGTACACGTAAAGGGCATTCCTTTCCTTTTTAATCGATTCGACTTTCTAAAAATAGCGGGACATGTTTGTGTTGTTCAGATGTGAACGAGTGCCTGGAGTCAAATCCGTGTAATCAACGTTGTTTGAATACCATCGGTAGTTACCGCTGCGCCTGTGAGCCAGGATTTCATCTGAGGAACAGGCGCTGCATAGGTGAGAGAGGCGCTGCTCTCCATTAATGTTCTACATAAAATAAGACAATTTATCACCAAATCTGGAGCCACAAACGTCCCTTTTTCCTCTGTTCACCGCAGATATCAACGAGTGCAGGCAGAGGGTTTGCCGCTCCGATCAGCAGTGTAAAAACACTCGCGGTGGTTACATCTGTATTGACCTCTGCCCCAGTGGTATGACCAAGGGTGGCAATGGAACATGTGTGGGTGAGTGCTACTGAAGTACTGTAGAGTAGAAACACATCTATTCTCAGTGGGGGGAAAAAATCATGCAGCATATCTGTACTGATACAGCCTGGGTAATGTGTTAGGAGTGAAAGGATCAACGTAGAGGGCTGAAATCAACCCTGGAAATGAAAAAATTCCACACAAAGTAGCAGTTTCCTGTCCCGCTGATGGGTTAAGGATCTACTGCGGCCCTGTCCAGCTCTCCCAGAGTAACTGTTTGTCTCCTGGATTCTCCTCCATGCTCTTGACTGAGCTGGGAGACTCTGTAAATCTTCTGGCATCTTCTGTGTCGTCCTGGAGGAGCCGGACAACAATGCAGCCTCTGCAGGGTCCAGGTATCACGTCACGCTAACAGCAGTGACACTGACCCTAGCCAAACGCAAAACTAGTGAAAAACAGTCAGGAAATATAAGGAGGGGGAAAGTCAGAGGCCTCCATCTGTGAAATCGTTCCTGTTTGCAGCTCTTGTTAATTTCATTAAGACCAAAGCTGCTGATTAACCCCCTCTGCTGTGTAACTGAGCACATCAATAGCCCAGAAGTTTAACCGACTAGATGCCAGCCTCTAATTAAAAAGTGTTTCTTGTTTCAAATATGTTTTATTAGGAGCAAGTATCGTGGTTGTTACAAATTGATAGAACTTATGTTCCTTTTTTTCTCTAAGCTAACAAAACAGACAAATAAACAACATCAAAAGAAAGAAAAAAAACACCCACTATTTATATTTTCCCAAGGTATGTAAGTAAAGGATGCCAGATTAATTCAAAGTCTTTTACATTATCATTCATGGTATATCTTATTTTTTCAAGATGAAGAGTATTTGTAAATTCTGTAAGCCACGTCTTTAATACAGGAGTCTCTTTGCCTTTCCAAAGCTGCAGGATCACTTTCTTTGCAATAATCAATGCATATGACATAAACCTTTTTTGAGAGTGTTGTAAATTTTGTGTTTCTTTGGAGATCCCAAAGATAATTACTATCGGATCTGGCTCAATCTTACTCTTAAAAATATTAGACAAGTAGGTAAAAATGTCACCAAAAACCCTGAAACCTCGGACGAAGTGCAAAACAATGTAACAGATTTCCATAATGTATCATACATTTTTCACAGAGGGGGGAGCAGTCTGGGTACATTTTGTGAAGTCTTTCCCTTGAGTAGTGTAACCTGTGTATAATTTTGTACTGAATTAAACAGTGACGGGAATTAATAAAAGGCGTGTTTATGTTGCGTAAGACCTCCTGCCTTTTCCCACTCCTCTTTAATTGAGAAAGTTGAAGGTATACTCATCTCCTGTATTGAGTTATAGATAAAAGATATTTGAATAAAAGGTGTTTCTTGCATTTATTTGATTAGCATATTGTGATTAATAAGATGATGCATGTTAGTCTCTTGTGGCCTGTTGCAGACGTTGACGAGTGCAGAGACGGTACCCATCAGTGCAGATACAACCAGATCTGCGAGAACACCAGAGGCAGCTACCACTGCACCTGTCCCCGCGGTTACAGATCCCAGGGAGTAGGACGGCCCTGCGTCGGTACGTGTCTCCGCCTTGAATTGAATCCAGTGCGGTATGACATCAAACCCCCTGCAGGCGATGTTTTCATTGCTGCTGTGTCATTCTGATAACTTTGGGCTACTTAGCCAAGCATGAAACATCCTGAGCAGTAAAATAAAAACGCAGTGCTCTTTCTGATGTTTCCCATCAGCTTGCTTGCTTCTTCTTTCTGATGCTGATTCACTCACTTCTGCAGAAAGCCTAAAAAGCTGCTGTCATCATATCGCGCCACTGCTTGCTCACATGACCAAATGCTTCAGTGAGAACAGCTGATTAACTCTTTCTATTAAACGCAAACAAAAACAAATCTTGCTTTTTGTCAAGAAACAATGCTGCATGATAGCAGAGGCTTTGCCAGCTCGAGATGATGCTACGGTGTTAGACAGCTGTTAGGGAAACAGGAAGGAGGGAAAGGAATACATAAAACACCAACTGTAAAAAGACCAGCACCGTCACAGCTCCGTCTGTCACTTCTTTTCATTTCCTCCCGTTCGGATCTATCAAAGTGTTTCCAGCACCTTTATGTTTGGGTCTGGCTGTTTCCTGGCGTCGCTTTGTGATGGCGTATGTACCCTGATGCTGCTGGGACATTAACACTCTGATGTCTGCTTTATTCAGAGAGTCTAAATGAACTAAGAACGTTTTTTTTAACATAATTCATATCTGATGTACTTCTTCAGATAAAATGTGAAAATCATGATTTTGTTATTTATGAGATGGAGTGATTCTCTCATTCAAATGAAACCTGTAGTTTCAATACATTTCTGTGTCCCTGACATGAAAATGTATTGTTATACAGCGGGGTAACTTGCATATCCCCTTTTCTCCCCTCATCCTTCTCTGTTTTCATGGCCTGCACCTCCTCCTGTGCTCCTCTCATCACTCTGTTCTTTTTTCTTCACATCTGCATCATTTCCAACCTTCTTTCATCCCCCTCTTCTCGGTGCTGGTCTTTCTCTGTGCCGAGGGCAGATGTAAATGAATGTGAGCGGCTTCCGCAGCCTTGCGCCCACCAGTGCATCAACACTCCCGGCAGCTTCAAGTGCGCCTGCCCTCCGGGGCGCCACCTGCTGGGGGACGGCAAGTCCTGCGCTGGGCTTGAGCGGCTGCCCAGCTACGAAAGTTACTCGTACACTTACCGCACGTCTCAGTCCGCCCCCGGCGGCGGCTCCAGCCAGACGCTCTACCACAACTTGGCCTCCCAGAGCTACCACTCCTACGCCGCCCCCGCGTGGGGGCGCTACAGGAGTCGGAGCCGCAGGGAGACGCATGCGCTTTCCTCACATCAGGGCGTCCTCGCTTGTCAGCAGGGGTTTGAGCCCAGGGGTCACCGCTGCTTAGGTAACTATGGAGAAGAGGCAGGGTTGAGATGAGGGAGAGGAAAGTTCAGCATTTCATTACTGCTGAGAATTTGCAGTGAGGTCTTGAAAACTTCTGTGTATCTTTCTGTGGCTGTTTTTGTGCGTGCGTGACATCGAAAAGACATCAACGAGTGTGAAGTGAGGGACACCTGTCAGCACGAGTGCACGAACACACCAGGAAGCTACAGGTGTCTCTGTCCTGCTGGTTACCGCCTCATGACCAATGGCAAGACTTGTCAAGGTGAGAACCTCGGTCTGCTCGCTTTGTCTACCCGGCAACCCACCTGTTCACTGTCACATGCAGTTTACCCTCAAGCAAGGTGTGACCTGTGCTTACTGTAGCTGTTTGCTGTATCTGCCGCAGACACAGACGAGTGCCTGGAACAGAACATCCAGTGTGGAGTGAATCGAATGTGCTTCAACACGAGAGGAAGTTACCAGTGTATTGACACCCCCTGTCCCCCAAACTACCAGAGGGACCCAGTCACAGGGTAAACCTGCACACAAACATAAAACCTGATCATTCTGAACTTTGAGACAAAGTGATCATATTTTATCAAATCCTACAGATATAAGTACGGGCGGTGGATTGTTTTCTCTTCAAATTGTAGCAGATTTCTGTGTAAAACCTTCTTCTTTGGGCTTCTCACATCGCCTTTACACCAAACCTTTGTTTTCTGCCTCCTGGGCCCACCAGCACCATATTCAACCAAAATTATTTTTCTTTTGTAGGTTCTGTCTGAGAAACTGTCAGCCAAATGACCTGGAGTGCGCACTGAGCCCGTACGCCTTGGAGTACAAGCTGCTGTCGCTTCCCTTTGGCATCGCAGCCAACCAGGACCTCATCAGGCTGGTGGCCTACACACAGGATGGAGTGATGCACCCCAGGACCAGCTTCCTGGTGGTGGACGAGGATTTCGCGTTGCCGTTCGCTCTGCGAGACGAGAACCTAAAGGGAGTGCTGTTCACCACGCGGCCGCTACGACAGCCCCACACGTACCGCATGAAGGTCCGAGCCCTGTCCTACAGTGAAGACGGAGGCATCGAGTACCAGACGACCTTCATCGTCTACATCGCTGTGTCTGCCTACCCCTACTGAAAACACTTTAAATGACCCGAGTGGCTACGTCCTCTGAGTGCAGTGCCGCAAAAAGTGGCACGGTGAGAGTTAGTGGATGCGACCGCATCAGTAAACAGACTGGAAAACGATTATCGAGTGTGTGAGAGAGGCCAGCGGGTGCATACGGCCCCGAAGGTGTAAGGAAGTAGGACGCTGGATGTTTACATGAGGAAACTTACCAACTATCTATCAGCTCTAATCCCTGGAAACCTCCCAAACCTCTCAGTCAGTCATCTCCTGACTCTTCAGGCTTATTTATAAGACACGTTAGATTCGACTCTTCCAAAGTGAAACGCCGCCGGTACAACATACTAGCTTCTCTTTCATTTACATCAACCTATTATTAACTTCTTTGGGAAGGGCTCGAACACGAAAAATGGAAGATGGGTCCCACTTTTGCGCCATCAGTTGCCAAAGCGGAGGCGTCACTGTTCGGGTTTGGTGCTCAGGTGCTGGCGCACGAACGCCTCAGGCAGAAACTCACGTCAGCAGCGCGACGATCCAACAGCTGGTGTCAAGATGTATTTTTTTACGATTTGTACATATGTTCTTCTCATAATGTAATGCCACACTTGTACGTACCGTATCCGTTTTGTAATAAAAATCGAATATGAATAGATAAACGCTGATTTTACAAAGTATATATGCGTGCACAGCACTGCTGCACAAAACATCCCCGATTTTGACAGAGCGTGCCACGCGTGGACCCGAGCGCCGCGTGCAAAGCTTCTGATCACAGATACACTCGAACGCCATTCAGAGATAAGTTTTCTCCGTCTGCCGTGAAGTCTTTAGATTCTTCGTCTCCTTATCAGTTAAAGAAGATTAATGATAATCATGTGCAATATCAAATAAAAGTAATTATTACATCCAAATCATTACATTTACAAATGTTTGATAGTGTAAATCATTTTGAAGCTATGCTGTTGTTGATCATACACCCACACCTTGTTGATAATAGGTTGGACCTGCTTTTGCTTTCATAACTGTCTGAATTCTTCATGACACAGATTCAGGAGTGTCCTGGAAATCTTCCACAGAGGTTTTGGTTCAATTCAATTCAATTCAATTTTATTTATATAGCGCCAAATCACAACAAAGGCGCTTTATACTGTACTTTATACTGTACAGTAGATACAGAGAAAAACCCAACAATCATATGACCCCCTATGAGCAGCACTTTGGCGACAGTGGGAAGGAAAAACTCCCTTTTAACAGGAAGAAACCTCCAGCAGAACCAGGCTCAGGGAGGGGCGGGGCCATCTGCTGTGATTGGTTGGGGTGAGAGAAGGAAGACAGGATAAAGACATGCTGTGGAAGAGAGACAGAGATTAATAACAGATATGATTCAATGCAGAGAGGTCTGTTAACACATAGTGAGTGAGAAAGGTGACTGGAAAGGAAAAACTCAATGCATCATGGGAATCCCCGGCAGCCTACATCTATTGCAGCATAACTAAGGGAGGATTCAGGGTCACCTGGTCCAGCCCTAACTATATGCTTTAGCAAAAAGGAAAGTTTGAAGCCTAATCTTAAAAGTAGAGATAGTGTCTGTCTCCTGAATCCAAACTGGAAGCTGGTTCCACAGAAGAGGGGCCTGAAAACTGAAGGCTCTGCCTCCCATTCTACTTTTAAATACTCTAGGAACAACAAGTAGGCCTGCAGAGCGAGAGCGAAGTGCTCTAATAGGGTGATATGGTACTACAAGGTCATTAAGATAAGATGGGGCCTGATTATTTATGACCTTGTATGTGAGGAGCAGGACTTTGAATTCTTTGAAAGCCAATGAAGGGAAGCCAAAACAGGAGAAATCTGCTCTCTTTCTAGTCCCTGTCAGCACTTTGATGTCAGGTTGACATGACATCATCATACAGTTGCTAAATTGTTGACACTGGGCTGTTACAATGTGATAAAGTGTATATTCTGCTGTAAAGCATCATCTATCATGTTGTACAGTCACTCCAAAGTGTCTCTCAGACGTTGCGCGCTCTGTACGGTTCAACCGTCGTCTTTGACTCAAAAATTGAACTTTTGGCTCTTAGTTGTGACACAAAACAAAATAATCACGACACAGTTAAGACTCAGCATTCACACATTTTAATTTATTATTGTTTTTTTTTCTTCCAAAAGCACAAACATAAAAAAGGAACATTTGAATAAGGCAGTTTGTACATCAGTTTGGTGCACTCCGTCATCTTCTCACCCAGAAAAGCATCGCCGACTAGAAATACATGAAGCTCGTGAATCTAGTCATTAGAGAAGGTGTCTGATGTCACTGATGACAGTATTCAAACATGACGACCCATGTCTAAATATCAACCGGTGATGAAAAAAAACAACTGTAGTGACTTGTGTTTTATATTTAAAAAAATGAACAAATAAATAAAAATCTCTGAGTAACTTTAACTCCGTGTTTGAAAACGAGCAGAAAGGAACCGAACGCTGGAACTTTCATCACGTCTGCACTCGGAGCAAAACTCGCCGCAACACGCGTTTCTTTCATGCTCATATATACTGCATGGTTTCAAAATAAAATGTAATAAAATCCACCATTTACTCTCTAAACACACGAGGTCTGAAAAGCGAAAATAAAACATTTGGCAACATGTCATCTACCCAATAAGGCGGATGAAAATTATGTAAAATGTGTTGGAAAAGTCTTATTATTATTAGACAAACTCTCAGGATAAACTCAGGATAAATAGAAAAAAAAAACAACGAGGGGGGCGGAGCCCGGCTTTTAACCCATCAGGAAGTCTGATGATGGAAACCAAACACTCAGTTTCCTCACAGACAAAATTCCTGAAATCTTGGAAAAAACAAATGTCAGGTATGAAATGCTAAAATGAATACTGAAAATACATCATCTATTTTTAAACTATTAATTCCCCGTCAGTTCACAAAAAAGAAGAAGAAGAAAACGCATCATCGTACCGATCGGCGCGTCAGGCCTGCGAACAGTGTTTTTAACTGAGTGGAGGCGAAAATAACGTCACTCAAAACAATAAGAAAACAAAGCGGATGTTTGATCCTAGATTAATAATTTTCTGTTAAATAGTGAAAACGTTTTTTAAAAAAACAAAAACAAATCCGTGTGAGCGCACGTTCTCTGGGTGGCGCGTTTTCCAGAGAACAGCTGCTCCGATGAACAGTACCAGCAGAGCCGCATTAATGCCCTGTTCAGTAGCAGAGGGGTCACGAGCAAAGTGGGATTAATAAAGAGTGGCGATGGAGATGCATCGTGGGTCATATAATCCTTAACTGGGGCAGCACGAGGGGATAGACGGATGAATCCCCCCCGGCCCCTCCTCCAGTGCAAATCCACCACCCTCTGTGTGTGACTGCGCTTTTCGAGCAGCTCTCGCTGCTCAAGTGTTACAGCAAGAGGGGCGGAGCCCGGCTTTTATTCCATCTGGAAGTCTCTGACGATGGAAACCAAACACTCAGAGTTTCCTCACAGATAAAATTCCTGAAACATTCGGCGGACGATGGAAAAACATGTTTGTTCCTATGAACGTGTGCGCGCAGCGGTGGCGCCCGACCTTTCTGACCAGCAGGGAGCGCTCTGGTTTCTACTGGTTTTGACCAACAGCCCTGCTTTATGCAATTCAATCATGAGCAGTTTTACTAGCATTTACCTCTGTAAGTTGGGAACCGCTGGGGGCACAGTGCACAGGAATGACGTCGACATAAAGGTTAACAGGTCGGGAATCAGCACAGACACATGGGTGCAAAATGATCTGTAGCACCCTGTGAGGAGTACGATTTAAGCTATGACCATGCACGGGACTCCACAGGAAAACCCATTTTTAACTTAATACGAGCCAGACTGTACGTTATTTCCTTTTTTTATTTTTTTAAAGTCTTGGCTTGAAAACATCTCATTGGGTTAAAAATCTGGTTTTCCTGTTAGTCCCTATGCCATCTGTTACATAAACAGAGCAGTGAGCTGCTCGTCTTCTACACAGTCTTCCTCGCCGTCAGTACCCTGACGATGCTTCCCACTCCTCCAGCTGCCAGAGCCTGAGAACACAGAAAGAGAAAAACTGTTTTTGATGATCATAATAAACCAACTAAAATAGTTTTCTTACACTTAACAAACTGTTGATTTGTTCGATTGTTCTGTGCTGCTTTCACTGCATTGTAAACCTCTACAGTTTGTCTTCTGAACACTGAGTTTCAATGTAACGAAACGTGCGATATAAACAAAATTATTATTGCCACCTAGGGCTCCCACAAACGATTATTTTGATAGTCGACTAGTCACCGATTATTTTTGCGATTAGTCGACTAATCAGATCATCATCCATTGGACGTAAAACGTACAGCTTATTGCACCAGCAGCATCTGCTCTTATATAACTATCATTAGCTTACAGCTTTAAGTGTTTAAGGTATGTGCTAACTAAAAATAAAGACAAGATGATAGTTTATTAAATTTTAATGAAGTTTGCAGATTGTTTCAGTGAAGTTTAATAAACTCCTTGCTATCTAAAATATAACAGGACACCGGAGTAAATTCTCAAGCATCTCTTTAATCTCAGCCAAACCGATTTACTCAGGAACAAATAAAATACTAAAAAAAAGCCAAACAATAACATTTTAAAGTTATCCAAGTGACTTATATATCATGTTTAACCTGAGTAGTGAAAGACGGCGGTGGGTTTGAATATGATTTGCCGGGAGTCCCGTGTTCTCACGGCTCTAGTGAGCCTAGCCCCCGGCTAGCTATCGAGCTAGTGGCTAACAGACGTCTCCGAAAACGTCGGAGCGCTTTTGAAAATATGTGGTGTCTTGATAAACTGAGCAGATATTTGAGGTTTACACAGCTACATTCTCGCCTAAAAATATGTTAAACGTTTATTTTGGGACCCAGAAAGAATAATAAGAGTAATATTAAAACTAACTAGCTGCCGCCATTGTTGACAACTGAGCTGGGCTGCGCTATGAATTCTGGGACACAGCTTCTTCTTCTTCGGGGTTTAACGGCAGCTGGCATCCTTGTACATGCAGTGCTGCCATCTTCTGTTTCAGTCCGTTATTACACTCTTAAATCCTACTACTTATTCCTGCGTCTTTTGTGATCTTACAAAGCTTCAAACGACGCCTCGACTATTAAATCAGTCGTCGACGATTTTGATAGTCGACGTAATCGTGACTAGTCGACTAATCGTGGCAGCCCTATTGCCACCACATCCAGGCTGTAGCGCATGTGTGAAAATGACTTGGATGGCTTGGACCATTTATTAACCCCTAATTTATGTGCACATGAATCTGCTCTATCAGACAGAATAATGATTAAGAACATGAAGTTTAATGATTGATTTTCATACGCTGGTTTAGCACAACAATATTTAACATTGAAAAAGGTGGTGGTGGAAGTTTGATTAAGAAGCTGAGAAACACAGTTATGTCAGGACCCTTTGGGTGTTTTCAAAGTGGAACGAGTATCATTGCGGGAAAAGTTGAACTTGTCTATTGTTTTGGCTCAAGAAGACGCTGGAGATCCCACAGTGAGGTGGGAATATTTACCTTTTCGTGCCACTGCAGCAGGACCGCGCTGCTGTTCTCTGACGGCCTCTCGAAGCCTTTGTAGATGTATTTCATCAGCAGGTCCACGCCGTTTTTGTCCAGAGACTGCACGCCTTTCTCTATGTCACCGCTCTTGAAGGAGCTGAGCACCTTCAGCACCAGACCCTCCGCACGGTCCTGGCCAGGAGAGAGCAGACGGCTGAAGGCCAGAGTCGCTACACAGTCCAGTCAGTTCGTATACCTGGCTGTAAAATCATCGACCACTGGACCTTGAGCTGCACACAGCCTGAAAGGACCTCAGCTGTAAGGTGCTGAAGATCTGCTACTTTCTGCTGTATCGTTTAAGTTTGGAGAGCTTAAGAAGAACCAAATATCACTGCTATACTACAAATCAAGAATCTGAAGTTTCTCAAAGTGATGCATTAAAATGTGCAGCGCTTGAAGCTTTACTGAGGTAAACCGAGCTCACCTTGACGTTCTGGTTCTTTGTGTTGATTGGTGGGTTCTTCAGTACTGCGTGTAAAGCCTCCGTGAGATTTCCTGTGCAGGAAAGGTTAAGGAAGCAGCACAGCAAAGACTCCCCCCTCCATTACAACGGATGTAAAGAAAATTATAAACTAGCCTTTGCCTTCGTCTCTCATAAAGAACAACAAGCTGCACAATCAGTGCAGTCCATTTTTAAAAGCACAAAGTCTTTCAGTTAAATCAGCTTTATGAGCAGGTTACTGCCTAAATAATACAAATGCATTCATGCCCCGCAGCTCCTGTTAATCATCAAAAATGTATTAAACACCTTCCACAGCTCCATTTCCCTCCTGTTTGCAGTATTGCTTCGTCTCCTGATTAGTGGTTTTCTACACTAAGTATGCTTCATAAAGACGCTCGACCTTACTGCAGTCCATGGTAGCAAAACCTGCTCAGGCACAGGGGAAACAGCACTTGTACGAATAAGTAAATAAAGCCTGAGTGCTTACACAGTGACGCTGTTCAGGTTCCAGTCATTTACTTGAATGTGGATATTGATCCCTACAGACACAGACGGGGAGATTTCTCGCGTGACTAAATAAAGAGCTACCGTACCGGCAAAACTCTGTTATACAGCGATTGCTCGATTGGGTTTTGCTTTGATGTTTTGAGTTTTCTCTGTTGTAACACGCGCTGGGAGGAGTTGCTCAATGGGGAAGTGGAGCGTCTTCGAGCCCTATATGGCGAGATGCCGGGTTCACCACACCCTAAAATGTACTTGCAGCATCAGGGAGAAAGCAGACCTTGGCAGGAGGGTGAACTCAGTAAAAGTGATGCACACCCGCTTGTTCAATCTTGGAGCGCAATCCCTGGAATGTGACTGTCAGGCAAGTCGGGGCAGTGACTGGCCTGCTAGCTAAACGCCCATCCATGCAGCTAGCATCCCCGAAAGCTAATTGAAGTGTGCGGATGAATCTGAGCCTTACGGGCACACTGCACAGGCCACCGCGGCACTTTCATTCAGCACGCCGTGTAGGCTAACGGGCGGGCTAGCTAATCTCGTAAAGGATATTGTCTGATGAGCGAGTCCACCTCTGCCTCGTCAGGACCCAGCTGATTTTCTCCTCCGTCCTCCTCGTCCACAAATTTGTTCTCGTCGTATTCGTCCACGTCCACTCGCCTGAAGCGGGCGGACACGGTATTCTTCGACATGTCTGCGGCGATTCGGGTGATTTATATTAAAACGAAAATCAGAAGCGTTCGCGCGCAAATCCTTTTTTAAAAGAATTATTTCTGCAGTGCTTTTTTCTGATGTGGGCTGTCACTGGCAGACAGGCGGCTTCCGGGCCTCCCCCTTCTTTCCTCCCTCGCCGTTACTTTGACTTCCGCTGACTCAATGCCGCCCCGTGGCTGCAGTTTCTGTTCTCACCGCCAGAGGGAACTCAAACCAAAGAAATAGTACCGCGGTCAATAAAACTAAGCAGGCTATGTTAGATAAGATTTTCAATTTTAGTATTTAATTAATTTGCATCAGTTTTTGTCACAATGTATTATGACACTGCAAAATAAAATGAAATTCTGCAGCTATTTATTTTATTTTGAGCAGTGGAATAGTCATAATTTCTAAGTCAGTAAGCTGCAAAGTCATCACTATCATCATTAATATTCTACGTTTGGACTAAACCAAACTCATTTTGATAGATGAAACACATTTGTCTGACAGCCAAAGATAAATACATCTGATATCAGGTACTTTTTTTGAATAAAAGAATTGTAGTTGACACAACCCCGGGGACAGTTGTAACCGTCCCTCGTTGCAGCTGTCCCCAGTCTCCCCTATAAACTTATCCACAGTTTACCAGTGTTTACAGCCCTGATTTTATTGTGTTTATTTTTATTCAAGGGCGTAGATTTGGCATGGACGGAAGGGACGTGTCCCCACCAATAATTTGATCTCTTCGAGTAAAGAAAAACAAACCTGATAGTAAGAAAAAACGACCTGTCAGCGTCTCATTCAGCGAGCGGAGCAGAAAGAGTTAAATTACGTTCTCTACTGGAGTCCTACGTCATGTGACAAATATGGCCAATGTGATTGGCTGAGCCTTTCAGGGAGCTCTGTTTAGTTTTAGCAGCGGCAAACCTGCGCTGCGAGGAGGAGAGGAGGATGGCAGCGCAAAGGAAGAACCTGGATATAAGAAATTGTTTTTCAAAGAAACCTGTAAGTCACTTAAAGTCAAGTTCACTCATATAACGTGTCCGTCACAATAACGTTACAGGCTATGCTAGGCCATACATGCCAACACTCACGATTTTTCCGGGGAATCCCGAATTTCAGTGCCCCTCCCGAAAATCTCCCGGGACGACCATTCTCCCCCCCAATTTCTCCCGATTTTCCACCCGGACAACAAAACTGAAAACCATATCCCAGACTGGCCCAGCCAATTCCAGTTTCCAACGATGGCTACTATTACTGCAGCTACTTAGTTTTAATATTACTCTTATTACTCTTTCTGGGTCGCAAAATAAACTTTTAACACATTTTCAGGCGAGAATGTAGCTGCGTAAACGTCAAATAACTTAAACATGTTATTGTTTGGCCTTTTTCGGTGCCTTAGTTGTGTTTTATTTGGTGAGTAAATCGGTTTGGCTGAGATTAAAGTTATTAGATTAAATAAAACTTTATTAATCCCTCGGGAGGATTCATCCGGGTTCTCACACAGCTGAATAAACTGCTGTGTGAAAACACAGCTTATTCGACCATCTACGCCAGCGTCCGGTTAGGTTTTAGACAGCCAGGAGCAGACGGCAGGTGACGTAATTCTGAAGACTAGACCGTCCAATTTCACAGTCGCTCATTTCCGGTGTACCCGGCTTTCGGAGGACCCGGCCCACTTAGACCACAAAGGCCGGGTCCTCAGGTGGAAGCAGCCTCTAAATTTGGACACCCCCGGCCTGTTTCCGGCTGGACAATAATAACGGTGACATTTAACTTATTTTATCCGATAAATAAACACTGTAAGATTCAAGTTTTTTGTATATATATGTACATGTATATCCCCCCAGCCCCTTTGTCTCCCTAATTCTGAAGTCTCAAGGTTGGCAAGTAGGTGCTAGGCTTGGCCCACATCAGTCTAAAATTGTATGTAACCATGAATAATGTGATGCCATGTCCACCAGGAGAGGCTGGACAGTATAGATGTAAAACAAATATATATGACAAATATGCCAGCAGTTCATTTCAGCTAATGAGAGGAGCAGGCATGTTTGTTGTGTGGGGCATGTAGTCCATGTCTGTTGCTGTAACAGTAGTTCATGTTTAGAATAAAACATCCCAGCCCCCTATCTGATAGAGGGCAGTAGTGCCTAAAATGTTGCATAATGTTGCTGAGAGATCTGTTACTTTGTGGTAATCTTAGACGAGTAGTTTTATGGACAAAACCCAGCAGGTCATTCAGTGTTCTTAGTGCTAATGTGTCAGAAATGTTGGTGTAACTGAAGTAATGTTGTCAAGTCCTTAAAGTCATATTCTTTTATTGTCATGACTGTATTTGAAGCTATTTTTTTACTTTTGTATGATACCTGATTTATATGGAATATGGCTGAAGTAAACTAAAGCCTGAAATACTTAGTCAGTCATTTGTTTAATAGTAATTTATATTTATATTTATTTATATAATTTACATATAAAACTTTGAATTGTAATTTTAAACGGTTTAAAAGCATGTAGAATAGCATATGTAGGCAAGTATATTTCTCCTTTTTTTTTATCAAGAAGCAAAAACAAAAAGGAAAAAATAAGAAACGGGGCAGGGTTCGATGGTTGAATCATCCGTCCCCACCAATGCCACAACCAAATCTACGCCCTTGTTTTTATTATTCTCTCTTTTTAATCTTATCTCATATCTGGAAAAAATTATGATGAAGAAAGAAAGAAAGAAGTTGAACGTTCAAAAAAGTAACATGTATGCAAAACAAAGTGAACAAAAACAGGTGTACCTAAAAAGCCACTTTTTAGGTACACCTGTTCAATGGTTTGTTATCACAAATATCTAATCAGTCAGCAACTCAGGGCATTTGGGCATGAAGACAGCTGACATGTACCTGAAGTTTGAACTGAGCATCAGAATGGTCATTTAAGGGACTCTGAATGTAGCATGGTTGTTGGTGCCAGACAGGCTGTATTTAAAAAACCCAAAACTGCTGATCTACTGGGATTTTTCTGCACAACCATCTGCAAGATTTACATGGTCAGAAAAACAGAAAAAAAATCCAGTGAACAGCAATTATCTGACCTACGTTTCATCACAGGTCAGAGGAGGCTGGTCAGAGTGCTTTGAGTTGACAGGAAGGCAAATAAAGTTTGTCTGGATACACAACATATCAAACCTTTAAGCAAATGGGCTTCAGCTGGGCAAGGTTGGTAGCATCGAGCGTGAATATAATGTTTTGAAGATACGCATAAATGAACTAAAAACCTTCTTGAAAACATGTTACATCTTTATGCTAATGTGATACATTTGAATCAGTGAATCGATACATGAAAATTCTGGATTGCCGCAGAATTCAGATACCTGTGTGACACCTTTATGATTGCACAGGTTTATTCTGAATATTCTGCTACAATGCGGAAACGCGGGAGTCTGGTGAGCCCAGTACTGTGTGCGATGAGTCAGAAGAATGGAGTCTGAATGGATTTGTAATCAGGTTTGCGATCCAGGATGTGCATTTTTTCAGTATAGGAAGTAAGACCAAATTTCCCATGTTACACTCGTCTCTGTTTGCATCACAGAAACAGAAATAAACCCAAACTGAAGTATCTATTTGTCAAACTGCATGGCACCTTGGGGGTGGAGGAGTGTGGCTTTGTTGCCTTTTGAAAACCACATGAGCTCATATTAAATTTTGGCTTATCGTCCCGTGATGTTTCCAGGCATAA
This sequence comes from Neolamprologus brichardi, assembly GCF_056152115.1. Lineage (NCBI taxonomy): Eukaryota > Metazoa > Chordata > Actinopteri > Cichliformes > Cichlidae > Neolamprologus > Neolamprologus brichardi. The sequence continues at coordinate 2,347,915 of NC_142120.1, read as the reverse complement.
TGGGCAGGCATTTTCACTGCGAACCAAAAGAACGTAGTTCATAACACACAGATCTTTTCTGGGAAAGCAAGTAACTAGGACACACCTATGTTTCCTCAATGCCTTTTTTCCCTGTAGAAGTGGGATCTTTTTATTTCCTTATCTGGCCTGTCTAGACTGCCCCAAGAGTAAAAAAAGATAAAGTATATCACTGCCTTTTTCCTTACATGCCAACCTACACACTTGGAGTATTAGAAAACTGATGACTGCACCAAAAAAAGTCAAACGATTGCAAAACATTGAACCCTCCCTCTGAGAGGCTCCTCACTCACACATTCGTCCATGAAAAACATACAGAGATGTTTTCTTTTCCTGTGATTCTCCCTCTCCCTCTTATTGCTGCACATATACACACAATCTGGCCGCATTGGTCACAAGTGGCCTCATTGCAGGCTTTCTGCGGTGCCCCAACCTGTCCGTGCTACGTTGCTATGTGAATGACTCAGCACACAGAGGGTAAAATGGCCTGTACTTGTATAGCTTTACTAGTCCCTAAGGACCCCAAAGCGCTTTATTCTACATTCAGTCATTCACACACTGGTGATGGCAGCTACATTGTAGCCACAGCCGCCCTGGGGCGCACTGACAGAGGCGAGGGTGAGGATACAGCCTCATAGAGGGCATTTCTGTTCATCTGCCAATTAACAAACCTGTGAAAAAGTTCCACATGGAGTCCCTTTTGTGCTGTGCAGGCTCTAAGGAAGAGGTGAAACTTGAAACGTTCTCTGAAAAGATGCCGATACAGAGCTTTTAGAATCTGGGCAAATCTGTTGGGAATCTGGCCAGGTGCTTCCGTGCCAGAGAAAAGGACTAACAGAATAGCAAACTATCCTAAGCACTTAATTAGTACTCTCACACAAGGGGAATATTGCTCTTGGATCATGATTTAATTGAGGAATGTAATAATTTAGCGGGGGCTTTGTTGGAGCAGGTCTCCAAGGTTTAGAGGCTCTGTGTGGTTTTCTTTATCATGTAGGTCAAAGGGAATCAGTTTTGTCATGTTTTGTAACATCACTACTTTGACATTTATTGGTTAACATCATTCGATATTTGGTACGGGTCCTCAAATCACATTTTCAAATCAAAACAGTCCTGACTGAAAAACTGAGATTTAAAGGAAATCGCTGCATCTGTGTGTATTCCCCTCTTCCTGGAACCAAATATTCCCATTGCATTAGGTAATTCTTTCACATAGACGATTTCTTTAGTAAAAGGAAGTCGTGAGCGATCAAGGAAGTCTGGGACTGGCCACTGGTTTATTTACTTCCACCGAAAATGATTAATCTCAATAGATAAACTGGCCATGGTGCAATCCCCCAATAGTTGAAGCACATCCTCCAGTTACCGATCTTTATATGGAAAATAATACAAATGCATTCCTTTTGGTTTCTACGTTGAACTGTTTAACATGTGCGTCTGTTTCATTAGGATTTGGGGTTTCTTGTGCCAGTCAATACAAGCTGATTTTCAGGTATTTACATACCCGAGGGCAAAATTTTGTAAGTTCCTTGAAATCAACATGGTGGTATAATAGCTACACATTTTCATTACACTCTTTGTATATGAGCACTTTCAGAGGAACGCAGCCCGTTCTCATTCCCGAGGCGTAATATAATGACGATTTGTCAAGTCCTCCGGCGTTCCTGAGGAACACAAAAGGTGACCGTCCCCATTCTTATGCTACGCACCGGGTTATGGATGGAATCAAGTAGAATGATGCTTAATGATGGACACAGATTCCAGCCCTAACCCTCACCTCAACCAGCACTTTAATGACGTTAGATAGTGTTTTCCAAGCGATTTAAGTCAAATGAATGTACATGTATAGATTCATTCCAAACGGTTCTCATGCTTCCTCATTTTTTCCCCAATCTCTTAATCTAGGGACGTGTTGGGTGCCCGGAAGCGTAATATATCGATGCTTTGGGGGTGAGAACATGTTGGTATCCGAAGCCAAAGTTAATGGCACTGTGTGGGATCATGTTGACAGAGGAAATAAACGACAGCCAACATCCAAAGAAGAGCTCTGAACATCCTTCAAGATGCCTGGAGAAATATTCCTGAAGACTACTCAAAGAAATGACAAGTCCTCTACCTCAGAGAATTCTGTCTGTGTTGAAGAATAAGGCGGTCATATCAAATACTGTATTTCAATGTAATAAACTGCTGAACCCATTTTTAATTTGCCTGGCAACAAATAAAGAAATGAGACACTCCCACATCCACACTCATTAATACTCTGGCTTGTATTCAAAAAGAACTGCGTCAAACTAAAGCAGCTCAGGGTTGAACCTGAACTTTGACCTCAGCTGCTGTGTTTTCAGGAGGGGGCTCACAGATGAGGAAAGGGTCTCAAGTATTTAAACAGAAAAGATTACACATGAGATAAATTCTCCTTTAATCTCATTTAACAATGCACATAAACATTATGTATGTTATGTTATGCCAGTCATAATACAGTTATTAATCACAGAAATGTTTTATACACTTCAAGTCCCTACAGCTGACCATTTAGGATCTTGTAACATGTAAACATGGTCATAGGTGGCCGAATATATATAGTAAAATATGAGAGGGGGGGAAGAAATAATCAAAGTTAAACTAGAACAATATATAAAATATGATTAATGGCAGAACTCGACAGGATGTCTTCATAAGATAGTCAATGCTATTTGAACATTTATGGGGAAACACAATCACTCACTTTCTTAAAAGTAGCCCTGATACAATGACACCGCATCCACCCTATGGTTATAGCCAGCAGCAGGTTAGCTTCGCTTAAATTTGACATTATTACAAATCTGCAAAAAAACAAAAAAACAAAACCCAAACCACTAAACAAGTTTTATGCAAGGCTTTCGAACAAACAACTCTTATCTTGTGGCTCACTCTCACAGCTACTTGCAGTCATCTCTGCTCTTACCAAGTAGCTCTTTTTTAGCAACAACAACAAGAGATAAGAACTCATTAAAAACAGGAACAGCCGAGTGATAAGTGACAAGAGGAACAGGCTTTTTAACACATGCAGAGAACATTTAGCAGCCGGAAATTTCTCTCAGGAGTTGGTAAAGGCACAATGATGGTGGTTGAATCCACAGTACCCTGGCTCAGCAGTTCAGTAGTCATTTGGACTACTGAATAAATGAAATGAGTTGAATGAGTTAGACCAAACCCACTTTTAGAAGTTGGCCTTAATTTTCATTCAAGTGTTGGGACTAAATCATAGCTGTGAAGGTAACACAATGACAAAGTGTCCACAGGCAGACACGCTTTGCAATAGTTTCTTCTACAGTAGGGACCACCAGAACCAGACTTAGCCTTGATGTGACGCACTGCCGTGTCAATGGACTCTGTGCTGAGGCAAGAAAAGCCATCCAGCAATTACTAAAAGCTCAACAGTTAAGTAACTTTTTAGCCTATTTTCTGTCTTTGTACTGTGTCGTACCTGACTGCTAATTATTCACGTATAAGCCATTACAGTACATAAATATAATGCTGTCATTCTCGTCTGATTCAACAAGAGAAAGTAAAAAACTGCTGCTATCCAAAACCATTTTTTTCTAAAAGAAAAACAGAAATGAGGAAATGCTTACAGCTATTTAAAAAAAACAAACAACTACAGACAAACAGGAAAAAAAAAAAATCAGCTAAAAATAAAAAAGTTGCAAAGGTTTCATCATGCAGCAAAACTGCAAACGACTGTTTTGTTTTCTCGGTTTCTTTCCAACAACCTCGGCTGAAACGTAAGAGCGTGAGGGCCGGAAGTGTTGGGTGTAAAATCCCCCTGCTCCGCGTGCAGCCTCTGGGCCCCTGCAGGTGTAGGTGTAGTGTGTCTGATTTCAGGCCTCCACTGCTGCAGGTGTAGGTGTAGTGTGTAAAATTCCACTGTGTGCTGCCACCAGGGAACACCTTTCAGCTGTGGGCAGGTCTCATGATCGCGCCCTCACTTTGACCTGAGCTGCAGCTCACTGTTGAAAGGATCCGGCAGCAAGCTGGGTTTGTTGGGAGGCGGGGGGACAAACACTTTAAAAAGAAAACGCACCCTGAAACCATGAAGTCAGGACACAGAACCGGATGAGAGAAGGAGCAGGGCCGTTTCCATGGCATCCAGTTTTGTTTTCCAAAATGGAGGCTTTAATACGAGGCACTCCCTAGAGGGGAGCAGGGAGTGCTCATACGCTGTAGGTGGGTAAACATCACTGGGATGTTTGAGGTATCCAGAGGGGGGGGGGGTGCACTTGGAGTGTTTAGAAGTTGCCATCAAACAAAACCAATGGTTACCGATAATATCCCCATCCGCGTTTTCAAACAAGCTTGCATGTTTAGACAAGCCATCCAATAATAAAAAGAAGAGGTGATTTGCATGCTCTGTTGTCACACGTTCAGTGTGGAAAGAGCTCAGCTCACAAAAAGACGCAGTGCAGGAACGGCTCAGTATTTAGAAACCGCACAGCTGTGCGTCCACACACGGCTCTGAGATGCAGTCTCCTCACCGACATTTGGGAATGTTGCAAGAAAATGGAAGTGAAGTGAAGTGAATGAGCATGTGAGTTTAAAACAGACAACAAAATTGTAGTTTGGGTTGCTCAGTGGATATGGAACCAATTCACCCACATTGCACTGTTTGGTTCACTTTCTCTCACAGCCTGCAGGGAAAGCACCTATCAGCTGTTTGTAATCAGCAGTCACTATAGTGCACGTAAGCCCAGGTGAAAGCTTGGCTGTATATGAATGAAATAATATCATGTAACATCCAGCTTCCTTGCAGTAGCCCTTTATCAGAAATCATATCAAACCCAGAGAAAAACAAAACCATCTATTACACAAAGAAAAGATCAGCATGAGAGCATTTTCCAAAAAGAAAATGCTCCGTTCTAAGGTGAAAACATAATCCCCCAAAAGCCCTGAAGTCTTAGACCGAAGCTACTGGCTAGTATTCCCAAGGTGATTCACAGGCTTTCCTTGATGATCTCGTTTGAGAATCTTCTTTTTTGGGATCTCACTGAGGGCGAAAGGACGAGAGGCGCTCGAGGGATTGTCCTTACGAGACGTGATGCAGTCCTTGATGGCTTCTTTAATAACCTGCAGGGAGGGGGACAAAGTCCATATTGTAATCTCATATGGAACAAATGCTGCTACATTAAATTAAGAGCGATATTTAAAAAAGGTTAAAAAGTTCAGATAAATATAATGTTGGATGAGTTTTGAATAACATCATGCTGGAAGGTAGATTTCCATATATTTGTATGGCTACCGTACTGTCCTGAAATCTAATACACATTGAGTCATTCAGAAAAAAAGCTGCTCTTCAACACAGCAGCACTTTGAATTAAAGGGTCATTATTTAAATGGTCGAGTAAGCTCTCGTAAAACATTTAACCTCAGCTCCACACTGCAACCAAGTGACGTGGAAGGTACAACATGAAGATATGTGAGCCACATAAGAATAAAACCCAAATAGCTGAGGGAGTAAGGGATGATGAGCCAGTAAGGAGTACAAAATATAGTACAGTAAAAACAGCATGACACGGAAATACTTGAAAGATGTAAAAGTACATTAAAATTCAGCAAAGTTCAATAGCGGTGGGGGGAAATCATATTTTGGGGCTGGTGCCACCCCATGCCCACCTTCTGGATACGCCCCTGACAAGTGTATAGTTAGTATTTAACCCAATTATTTAGGAAACATCATTTAGTAATTAATTAATATTTGTCAATTATAAATTATCCAAAGTTAGTGGATTACATAGGCTTAGGTTTATTACCGATTTATGTTCACTAATCATTTCATCCCCCCCAACTGTGTAAACCTGTATGAGGTTCTCACTACACATCCCCAGAGCTCAGCTGGTGACACTTTAATGATGTAAAAACAAGTCCAGGAAATTTCTGTCTTGCACTTTCATATGAATCAGTGTCGGTGGGCAGATTTGTTTTATATTAACCATGAATGACAGATGTTTTATCAGTACATTTCCAAATATCAGCATTGCTGACTGACTGGGCTCAAAATGCTGGAGCCAAGCATCGGAAAATCTCTTTAGTGGCAGCGTAAGTCTGTCTGCATCACCTGACCACCCAGTGAAATCAAAGAGGCTGAACCCTTACTCAACATAGTTACTCAGAAGTTGGCAAGTGAAAGTCAGCCTGACCTCACATAAATGACACACCTTCAGAGAATTCGTTTAGGCCTGTACCATCCGGTTTTGACTGCGATGAAATTTTTAATGTTGCACAATCAAAATATGAGTAGACGCAAGCCAAAATTTCCCCTCTGACAACACTAAGAATGAAAAGCTGAGGAAATGAAGGAACAGCAGTTGGCCAATAACAAACCGGTTCATGAATCACTTAATCTACCGATGCCTGCAAGCCTTATGAAAACATCCACAGTGATAGGCTCAACAGGTAACACTGTGCTACACCAGTTTTGCAGCAGCGCTAAACTGACCTCCAGGTTGTTGAGAGTGTTGAACTCCATCAGGTCATGAAGCTGGATAAAAGCTTCATTGGAGTATTGGAAGTTGAAGGTGGAGTACGGTGTCTCAGTGTCGTCAAAAATGTCAAAATCGGCCAGCTCCTTCTCCTTCTCAGTCTCCCTGGGAACGCCTGATATTTAACAACAAAAACAACAACAAGAGTTGGGGCACTTTTCAGTTCAACTATGTATGTAATACTGTTCATTGCTGAACTGATACCGGATGTAATAGTTATGGTATACTGCGATTCTTCTCCGTTTGAGTGCAAAACCATAAACAGACTCTGTTTATCTGAATGGATGACCTATTTAATGTAAAGGGCGTGCAGTGCAGATGTGGTGATAGTGTTTGTTTGCATGGCTTCTGATATATGACCTGTTTATACACATGGTCCGCCTACTGAGGCGAGAGATTTCCTTCTAGTACCCGACTCCCCCAGGAACCACATTTCACTTGGGTCATAAAAAACACGGAATTTGTAGTTTAATGTAAGCACACATATACTCAAAGGGAGGATGGGAAGATGGTTTCTATTGGGGTCACTCAGAGGAGGTGCCTAGCATCTGGCTGCTGACTGAATATGGTCAATTTCCCCCAGTCCAGCTTTGACGAAGAGATGCCTCAAGTGCCACAACAGTGAAATTTTACCCCTCATAACCTCCACATACAGTCATACTTACCAGGCGCTTTGAATTTCCTGAAGTTGATGTTGACGAGGACGAAGTGGATGACCGTCGGGCAGTTCTTTTCACCGCTCTTTGGTTTGAAGACGTAGCATTCCTTCAGACCTTCACGGTCAAAGACTTTGGGGTCGATCTTGGGGAATGGCAGCTTGTTCATTCTAGCCCATTTCTCAGCGAGGAGAAGCTCCTGTGAGATGCAAATCCTGTTAGACTTGCTGTTTACATTAATCATTTATGACCACAAAAAAGTCCCGTTTTACCTTGAACGGAGGGCTTGAGTCACTCGGTCGAGCTGAAAAGTCAAAGGAGATGATGAGGTCGACGCCGCGCTGCGAGCGCAGGATAAGGGGGTAGGGAAGGTTGTAGGTCAGGCCGCTGTCCACTACATGGATCTTCTTGCTCTTCACATCCAGAGGCTCGTAGATTCGGTCAAACTCATCGGGATCTGAGCAATGATAAATTTTATTCTTCCTGACTCACCGAGCAAATTGTTTAGTTTGGTACTTGTCCTTTACTGGAAGTAGGACCGCATATTTGTTTTCATACATTTACAAATGCAAATATTATTTGAATTTAACAACTTAAATTCAATTTTATTTATATAGCGCCAAATCACAACAAAAGTCGCCTCAAGGCGCTTCATAGATACAGAGAAAAACCCAACAATCATATGACCCCCTATGAGCAGCACTTTGGCGACAGTGGGAAGGAAAAACTCCCTTTTAACAGGAAGAAACCTCCGGCAGAGCCAGGCTCAGGGAGGGGCGGGGCCATCTGCTGCTACTGGTTGGGGCGAGAGAAGGAAGACAGGATAAAGACATGCTGTGCAAGAGAGACAGAGATTAATAACAGATATGATTCAATGCAGAGAAGTCTGTTAACACATAGTGAGTGAGAAAGGTGACTGGAAAGGAAAAACTCAATGCATCATGGGAATCCCCGGCAGCCTACGTCTATTGCAGCATAACTAAGGGAGGATTCAGGGTCACCTGGTCCAGCCCTAACTATATGCTTTAGCAAAAAGGAAAGTTTGAAGCCTAATCTTGAAAGTAGAGATAGTGTCTGTCTCCTGAATCCAAACTGGAAGCTGGTTCCACAGAAGAGGGGCCTGAAAACTGAAGGCTCTGCCTCCCATTCTACTTTTAAATACTCTAGGAACAACAAGTAGGCCTGCAGAGCGAGAGCGAAGTGCTCTAATAGGGTGATATGGTACTACAAGGTCATTAAGATAAGATGGGGCCTGATTATTTAAGACCTTGTATGTGAGGAGCAGGATTTTGAATTCAAAAGAGATCATGTAAGCCACGACTTCCATCAGCTGTGAACTGTGAAGCTTTCATTAAATTTATTTCTATAGACAGATGTGATATTTTCAGCAACCAAAAATATTTGTGCAGTTTTCCAAAATAGTTTTCCAAAAGTCGTGATGGAGATTGGGTGAAGTTGGTCCGATTGAGTCAGCAGAGAAAGTATACTAAGGTTATGTTTGATTACAGCCCTCACTGCATTAACATACACATTTATTAAACTGATTAATGTATTATTCTTGCCTGTGACAGCATCCACCTCCTCTTCAGGTGTCATAGCGTGTGTTTTCTCAAGTAACGGAGAGAATGGCATGTTGGTGTTCAGGTTCAGGCCCAACATGAAGTTATGCACCTGGTAAATGATGACAAGGGGGGGGGGGATTAGGACAGCGCGCAATGCAAGGCTGTTGTAAATACTAACGCAGGAAGACTCGACTCACGCATACGTGTATGCATAATGCATTGAATATATTCGTGTACCTTTCCAGCACGGCCCTCCCTTGTGTTGAACAAAGCAGAGTCGCCCAAGACTGACGTGAACATACGCTGAACCCAGCTGGCCTGAGCGGTGCGATGAAACTCCTCCTCTGCCTCCTGGTTTTCTGTCCCACCTAAAAACCAAAGTAACCCCAGGTGGAATACGCAAAGGTGGTTAATCTAATGCATAATGTACACAAAATTAAAAACGGATACATTTCAACAAAATACATGATTTTGCATTGTTGCATAAATGTGCTAAAACTATGTTAACATGTTGCACGAAAAGTACAAAAACTTTATGGGTATCGATTCATTCCAAATCTCCAATTGTTTTAAATGTTCTTGTACGCACGACCTCAATCAATTTATTGATGCAGTGCCAATCAAGGTGCTTTTCACTGTAACGTAAAGACCCTACAATTTTAGAGAGAACCCCAACAATCAGCACTGTCCGCTTGGCGACAGTGGGAAGGAAGAACTCCATTTTACAGAAGCTCCTCCCTGAGCTTGGTTCTGACGTGCTCAGAGAGGGGCAGCCGTTTGTGTGAGCGGGAAAGATTTCAGACCTGTTTTTCTTTTGTATTGTTAAACCCAAGACTGACAGCATGACAAGCATTCTTTCCACCATTCAAAAGAAAATTAAACCCAGTAGAAAAATACGCCATTAATGTGTCAGCAGTGAAATGCAAATATTCAATAAGCTGAAATATGTAAAGGAATATGGACACTTAAGATGCTTGTAGACATTTGTAGAGTGCAATTTAAAAAAAAACAACCTATCACATCTTTCTTATCTAGTTTTATTTAATCTTCAGTGTCACTTGAAACAAACACTGTTGTTGGTTTTGTTTGTACCTTTATAATCCACCCACTCATTCTCTCTCCGTCTCTTCCTCTTTGTCTATATATAGCTGTTTCTAAAAATTCACTCAGGGCGTAGTGCAAACACTTCTTCAAGAAGGAAGAAAAGGCATCTACGTGAATATTTACATAAATGTTTGGCTTCAATCATCAAAGTCAGACCATGAATAAAAACAAAATAAATAAAAACAATGCAAACTCTGGCAGTTGGATAGCGGCAGAAGTGAAAGCACGCCGATCAGCACTTTATCGTGATCTGACCTCGGCAGCTGCGAAACAGACGAAATTTACACCATTACCACAAACTTTCACAACGTCTCAAGGGGCTCAACTTTTGCTCAAACATTTCAATGTGTCAACCAGTGTGCTGAACCTCATTTTTACTCCATCAAAAGGAACGCCGAGTTCACCTTTGCGTGGCTCGTCGTCGTCTGGGGCGTCTTCTCCAACGATGTGCTGTGGTTTGATCTGCTCTGTAGGACACGAGGCAACATTTGTTAATTTGAGTCACATACACGGCAAATCTGCATCTAAACTTTTGTTTAATTATGCAACTTTACAGAACTTAAGTCAAACAAAGAAAGACCTGACACAAGCGAGCACCTGTTACTAATGCATTCTTTAGTAAGGTGGGGACGCTTTTGCACAACCAACACATTGTGAGAGTGCGTCTCAATGTAAAAGGTCACCCTAACATGCGCATTCAAGCAAACCGAGTCATCTCACCAGGCAAAAGAACCTGATGCCTTTCTGCTGTTGCGTTAACATAAACACTCAAAGAGTCCCACGATAAATAGTGAGAAAAAAAATGAGGTTGGAAATACCTAGGTGTGAGAAAATAATTCTAAACAAAACAAATTCAAGTGTGACACATGACTGTGACAATAGTCTCTCAGACATGACTGAATGCCTGTGTCAATGGGAGGCTGCGCTGTGGAAGTTATTTCAGCAGCAGATGCTCATACCAAAACAAAGAGATTATCTAAAAAATGAAAACATAAACTAATGCAAAGTAGCCAGCTAATCATGGCTAAAAGCACCAATCAGTAAATCTGTACAAAATAATCTGTATAAAATAAGTAGCGTGTTTTCCGCACTTTTAGGCTCACTTAAAATCCTTTAATTTTCTCAAAAATCGACAGTGCTTATAATCCGCTACGAAGCCGCACCACTTGACAGATTGTCGGAGCATCACGGCTGCCGTAGTCAGTAGCCTCAAGGTGTAATCTGGGTCCTAAACTCCATCTGCTTCAGGTCCCAAAGTCAAACGAACACTGCGGCATCACTGGGAGTTAAAAACTGTCTAAATTCTTTCATCTTTAATAAAACGATCAGCGTTGCTGCTTTACCAGATGCAATAATTAAGTTTAACATCCGGGCATCCATGAAAACAACATTTATTACATTTAACAGAGTTAGAAGTTAGCAGGAAGTTAGCTCGCTAGCTTCCACCTAAACATGATATAGCATGTTCTGACTGAGAGATTTCTGAAAAATTCAAACGTACAGCTCTGCTGTCACTTCCAACATAAATGAAGACAGAAAACTAAACAGCAGTGACGTTTGTAGGGTTACTGAAGTTGGGCTAGCTGGTATATAATGATGTGCTACGTGATCGCTAGCGACACAGCTATGTTAGCATAATATTAGCACAGTGAAGCTGGAGGATGAACGCTAACTTTTTTCCGCTCGATAAAAGTTAACATGAGGGTTCCCGATGGTTAGAGACAAATACAATCGCATGGCAGGATGCTGTAAACGGACCGAACGTCAGTCAGGAGAACAACTGAGATAATCCATCCACAATACGAGGTTAGTCATTAATATACTGCAACAACATGGGAATAGAGCAGCTGTAATAGAATACAGCATTAATGAATCAATTGTATGGAAGTGGAGGAAGCAAGAAGAATGAGTTGAGTAAAGTTTGACTTATCTGACTGTTATGTTTTGATTAATGCGCCTTCTGGTCCGAAAAATACGGTACTGTCACATATACTGTGTGGACGATCTGTATTTCATTTCCACATGGAAGCGTATGCTTTTAAAATAAGAAATAACATTTCGATTCTTATCGTTTCTCAAGTACTCCAATTTTTACTTCTTTTATAATACTTGATTTAAAATAATTAAATGTGCATTTAACTGAAAAAAAGTGCTTGGAATGTGCACATCTACAATTAAAATTCTGTCTGCTGACTAAAACCATTTGACGCCCTCTGATCGGCGGCTGAATCCACCTTGCAGCAAAATTATCGGGTCACTTTCTGGGTTATTTAGCACTTGTATTGTTCAGTCCAAACAAACAAAATGAAAAATATTACCTAACTCCTCCTCCATGGTGCTGCCACCAGCTGTGTCCTTGACCCCTAGCACTCTGTTGAACAGAATTGAGAAGGCACTTCCCCACACACCTAAAAAAACAAAAACAAAAAACATGTCAGGTTTGAATCTTGTATCTACTTGTATCTGTTGCTCCTGGACGCTTCAGATCAGAAAACTTCCGAAATGTCTGCTTTTATAGATGTGCTCACATTCGTTGACCCTTTTATTTCCTCGGGAAGCAATAAGGGAAGCTTGTAAGTCCTGTGGAAAACCTTTTTTGTATGACTGCAGATGAAAACATGTTTCTCACCCATCAGAAAATGAAGAGGGTTTTCCTCGTACTTCTTCACAACAGTTCCCATGAAGAACTTGCTTCCAAATAGGTCAGGGGTCATGAAGGTGCCATACTTTGCCATCCCAATTTCATACGGGCTAAACTCCACCCAGTCTGCAGGTTGAAATCCCAGTGTTATGGTCACAAAAAGGAACAATAGTAATACTGCATTGCATGATTGCATTGTGCACTCTGACACAGGCTACATTGTTGGATAAAAATATCATGCATGGAAAGAAATCTTACATATACTTGACAATGCTAAACAATTAATACTGTCCCTGCGTCACGCTGCCAACACACCGGATGGGAATTTGAAACAGTTTACACAATTTGCTGGCCTTTAAGAGATGTCCACCTTTGAGTCATCGCTCAGAGATAACACTTCCCAACGTCCACAGGAAAAAAAAACAAAAAAAAAAACATGTTTGACAATAAACAGTACTTCGCATGTCTGCACATGTCAATGTTGCACGCTCGCCCACACACCATCTCTCTCACAAAAAGACGTCGTCAAAGATTAACACACAGTTCTCATTTTGAGCTACTGGTCATCAACAGTAGGCGCAACTTCCCTTTCCTGTCAAAACACTCAGTTTATTATATCTCTGACTTCACATTATATTGGAACATTCCTGTCAGAATCTGGTCCATGTTGGTGAGACTGCAAGAGATGATTTCCAAGGTTTTACAGAAATGATGCCACCGTTCTCCTTTTCTACTCAAAGATGCCTGAACATGGGGACGTTCTGGCCGTAAAGGGATGTGCACGGTCTGGATGAATACTCCAAGAGTGATTCTCCGTATTACAATAATCTTTCTGAGCTTGAACCTGTCTGGGCATTCTGCTCTGAACTCGCTCATCAACAGGATGCTTCTATCTGCATTTACTGGATGGGTGTTGTTTTCCTATTGCTTTTTGGAGCCAAAACGAAAACTAATTTTGTGCCCCGGGGCCCACAAGCCCCGCTTTGAAACAGACTCTGGAGAGGAGAGACTCTTCGTGGCGTGTTTATACACCAACCTGATGTAACATGTCGTTATGAAATATTGTTAACTGCTTTTACAGACACGTATTCGCCCATAAATAGCCGCTGAAGGGAACACAGACATACAAACGGACGCATACTCTCACAGTGACACTACTCAGACCTCGGAAACCTCAACAATCGCAGCTTATTTCACATCTCGCTTCAGGAATTTTCTACTGAAATTGTCATTGGAGATTTTAGACAAGCAGATAACAGAAAAAACAAGTTTTATCTTACTTTCAAAGATCTGATAAACAACTGATGATGGAAAACACGTAAATCTAGACTGGCAGCAGGTTTGGCCTTGCCCTTATGCGTATCAAAGTGCCATGAACAATATATTCATTTTTTAGAAACCTGCTGTAACAAACGACTGTGTGGACCGCTGAATGTATTTATTGAAATAGCTGAAAGGCAGTTTGTAATCCAAAACTCAACTGCCCACGACAATTTAGATTCGTGAACAGAAGCACAAACATTTCCTCGATAAACAGTTTGGCGGCGTGATGGAATTTGGTGAACGCGGATAGGAAGAGTTTATTCTTGATAAGCATCAGAAAAGTCTAAACTTGAAAGCGAAACATGATCAGAATATTTATTTTCACAGATTTAGAAGAATTTCAGTGTTTCAGGAAGTTTTTCTGTAATACTAGTGGAGAGTGTATGAGTCTAAGATTGCGTGGGAACTATATTAGAATTTAGGAAGTACTGTACAACTTAGGACTAACTAAAACTCCCACGTCACTGACCACAGGGCTTTCATTAGATGACAGCCAACCACATCTTGCCACATGTTCTTTATGGTAGCAGATAGGGATTATATGGAAATGTACCGCTCACTTATTTTGCATGTGGCTTCAGTCATCGTATCATGATATGCAAAATATTGTTTTGAAGGATTTAGGACACATACGACACAAAATGTAACATATGACACCTGCAGGTGCTCTTAAAAAACACAAGAGACATATTTACCTGCAAACATGAGCTCAGAAACATCCGGTTTGACATGCAGACATGTGAAAAGAGGAAGCGGACACTGGGCTTGGTTTATTTTCTCCTGGATGTCGCTTAGCTTGATGCCCATTCTCTTGTAGGAGAGAACACTCAGTGTTAATCATCTGAACACCAAGTTTTACACGTCAGTCATAAGATTCAGATTTCTATCTCAATATGACTGCACAGTTATGTGACAGTAAAGAACGATGAACTCCGATGGCACGTCAGTTCGAAGAAACGAGAAGAAGTGGCAGATGGATTTAAAGGGAAGGAACTGACTAACTTACTGGTTAAAAAAAAAAAAAAAAAAAAAAATCAGACGGGAATATGGAGTGTTGTCAACATTAAAACAAAGAGCACATACGAGGTTCTTACCGAGGGTATAAGTGTCTCTCCTATGAGCATACCAAAGATATCTGCAAACGTAACCGGCTGTCCTGAGGCCTTTTTGGTCCACAGGGCCTGGATATAGTGGGTGATGTGCTGGGGCATCAACAGCCTAAGTGGGTTACTGCTAACTCTCTTCATCAACTCACTGTTGATGTCCTTCGGGCCCTTATTTGGAAAGTCAGGGTTGGAGTAGAGAGTTGACATGTACCTGCAGGAGTAAACAGGGAGGAAGTTAACAGATGCCATGTCAGTTAATACATGTTTTAACAATATACCTCTTTATGAGGTTTATGCAGGTACTTTACTTGTAAGGAAGTTAAATCCACTAAGTCGTGGAGACAGAAATAAGCCAGAGGTGCCTGCTTGAAGACTTCATACCAGCAGGGGAAGGGTGGAAAGTTTACCAGAGCAGGGAGGAGCAACACCGAGGAAGAATTAGGAAATAAAACGAGAGAGAAACGTAGCAGTGGCAAAAAATGTAAAAATGAAAAGGTGTCTTTAGAAATAGGTCAGACAGAGGCAGGGTGCAAAGGAAACAAAGAGGAGGTGAAATAAAAACAGACCATGTGGATCCAGAGAGGCCAGCAATATATGTGGTACAGTCGAGGACCCCAGACTCAAACAGGGCCTTCATAACGCCCGAAAACCCCACCATGGCGCGGAAACCGCCTCCTGACCCGGCTATGGCTATCACTGGCACCTGTAAAATACACACACACACACACACACACACACACACACACACACACACACACACACACACACACACAGTAACAGTCATAAAAGGAAGAAGACAGGGCCATGCTTACTCACATCTTTGTTACAGAATGACAGCGGCTACGAGTCTCAACTTCATTCTTTCATCTTGAGTAATTTCCCTTTGCCGTCTCTATGGGCAGCAGCTTGCTAATTGCATCATGGCTTTGCAGCGTTTTCTGACTGGTAGATTTTCAGCTTTTTCAAAACTGCAATTGTGCAACATTGCTTCTTTTTGCAGTCTGCATGGTCATTTCTGAATTACAAAGTCACTGTGGAGGAATTGTTGTGGCACGGTGGAAGGCATGGAACTGGATATCTCATTCCTGTGGAGCTTCCGTCACATGTTAGAAACATGAACAAACATGGCCCTAAGGCATTGAGCCAAAACCACACCACTGGGAAAGCTAGTGCAGCTCAGAGTACTGGAGCTGTGTGACGCTTGTCTTTTACTTCCTGGTGTGAGAATTGTTGGTGTTATTTTAAATCTGAGAATGCAGCGTGTCAAAAGCTGCACCACAGTCATGAATTTAGAAAGTCAGCAGCTCTGAAAGTCAGCACCAAGCACGAATACCCTCCCTAAAGTCAGCACACTCACCACGCTTTGCGCTACGTGGGATTAATGAAACAGACCATAAGGGAGGTAACAATTGCACAATGAGTCCAGATTTCACATCCATCATTCCTATCAGCCAAAAATATACAATTGGAAATAGATTAGAATAATTCTTTAACTGTCCCACAAGGGAAAATTTGGTTGTGTCAGCAGCAAAAACACATAAACAGAGCAGGACACAGAACAGAAACACAATTTTTACATATTTACATAATGGACAATAGTTACCAAAGCAGAGTACAGATAAGTGTCAAACCCAGGTTGTAGTGTGCAAACAGAGCAGGATACTGAAAGATGTTTAAATAGTTAAAAATATTTAAAATAATTGGAAATGTGCAGATTGTGTATTGTACCTGTGCATTAAGTAGACATGTAACTTCCAATAAGTTAGTGTATATATATGAACTGAGAAAAGTAATGTGCAAGTTATGACAGTAGAACTTGTTACAGCATTGATGTAAACATCTGTGTTTGTTGGGAGCAGTTTTGATTGTACAGTCTGACAGCTGCAGGGAGGAAATGTCATCTTACAGCAGAACACTGTAGAGTAGGGCTGTGCGATATGACCAAAATCTCATATCCCGATATAAGAATTCTATCGTCCTGATAACGATATAAATCACAAAAAGTAACATTTTCTGTAAATTCAGTGAATCTCGGGCAGCTCGACTTGCGTGAAGCGTTTCCAGCTGCGCGTCATGTAGCTGGAGTCGAGTGTTTTAACCGATGTATGAAACGACACATTTTTAGACATAAGTTGTAACAGCCGCCATTTTCTTTGTGAGTATTTATTACACGGCGTGCTGCGGGGAAAAGCCTGTTCTAACGTTTGAGTCTAAGGTTTATTTTTTAGCACCTGGCGGCTCTTTTTTACATCTCATCTGTAAATAATCTGCTCTTTTACGTGATTCAGTTTATTTTGAAAAGTCTCAACAGGATCTTGAGCTTTATTGTGAAAGGTTTATGTGGAACATAAACAAGCAGACACGAGATGGTGTTACCGTCGTTGTTGCTAACCAAAACGCATAAAAACAGGCGCTTGTCCGTCCATAGTGTGGTTATATTAAATATAAGAGAAAGAGAACTTTAAGAAATTAATATAGTCACTACAGTGACCATCAAAACGATGAAAAAATATTGCCGTAAACAGTTTATTTTGCAACACCACGAAACAAACAATGGCGTAAAATGAAACGATAGATGTTTTTATATCGTCATCCGATACATACGTTATATCGAACAGCCCTACTGTAGAGATCCCTTGAACGGCAGTTCTGAGCCAAAATGACTGGTCGGATTGCTTTGAGTTGATGGGAAGCCAACAGTAACTCAATAACCAGTCGTTACAACCAGTATGCACAGAAGAGCATCTGCGTATAGACAACACGTGAAATCTTGAAGCAGATGGGGTACAACAGCAGAAGACCACACTGAGTGCCACTTCTGTCAGATAAGAACCGAAAACTGAAGCTACAATTCAAATGGGATTATCACAATTGGCCAATAGCAGATTGGAAAAATGTTGTCTGGTCTGATGAGTCCAGATTTCTACTCTGTTAGTTGGATGGTAGGGTTTAATTTGACATAAACAAAATGAAAAACTGATCCATCCTGCCTTGTATCAGTGATTCGGGTTGGAATGACCTGCACCTTTGATGCCAACACCTGGTTGGCATCATCACTGGATTGGCTTCGCTCATATTTGAGTGGCAGAATTTTTAGTGTTAAAGTTGAAAATTTTGAGTCCACCTCAGCCCCCCTTCCTTGTGGGGTGCCCCAGGTGGCCCTCTTCTTTCTCCATTATACCTGCTCCCTTTGTGGTCTATTTTTAGAAAACACAAAATATCCTTTCACTGCTACGCAGACGACTGCCAAATTTATTTGTCTTTAGCACCAAATGGCCCAGGCTCCATCCAAATCCTTTTGAACTGCCTTGAAGATGTCAAAGCTTGGATGGCTCTGAACTTTTTGAGTTTCAATGAGAGTAAAACGAAGGTGATTGTATTTAGACCTAATAATATTTCATGCAACCCGCTCGTAAATTGTGGTTGGCTAGGGTCTTATATGAAGCAGCATGTGACAAACTTTGGAGTCATTATGGACTCCGATTTTAAATTGAACAAACATATCAGTTCGGTGTTGCAAAAAAGCTTTTTCCAGCTGAGGCAAATAGCAAAGCTGAAGCCAGTTTTGTCAAGACGTGACATGGAGAAGGTAATACATGCCTGTATTTCAACTTGGCTTGACTACTGTGATGCACTTTATGTTGGAGTCAGCCAAGGGTCTCTTGCTCGCCTTCAGCTCGTTCAAAATGCTGCTGCCCGCCTCTTGACTGGTACCCACAGGCATGAACATGTAACACCTATGATGTTTTCTCTTTATTGGCTTCCTGTTCATGACAGAATTACAAAGTCCTAACACTGGTTTATAAATGCCTTAATGGTCTTGCTCCCCCATATCTTTCCGAGTTACTTCAGCCTTCTATTCCTTCACGGACCCTCAGATCAGCTGACCAGCTGCTGTTGGTTGTCCCAAAATCAAGGCTCAAACGTAGAGGAGAACGAGCATTTTCAATTAAACAAAACCTTGTGTTTTTAAATGTGCTATATAAAATAATTAGATTTGGATTTGTTGGTGTCAGGATGTGGGGGCTATTTTCTTGGCACACCAGAGCATACCACAGTATTGACTCTGACCACATCCGCCCCTTTATGACTACATTGTATCCATCTTCGGATGGCTGCTTCTAGCAAGATAACACTCCCACATTTGAAACTGGTTTCTTGAACATAACAGGAAGTTCACTGCACCCAATGGCCTCCAAAGTCACCAGATGTCAGTCCAGTAGATCACCAACCAGTTCAGGTTGCTGGTGGTGGTGGTGGTGGTATGATGTGGGTAGAATTTTCATGACACACTTTGGCCCCTTAACACCAAGAGGGCATCATTTAAATGCCACAATCCATCTGAGCATTGTAACCAACCATGTCCCCCCCCCTTTATTAGCACAGTGCAGCAAAGGGGTGTTCACTACACCCAAATAGCTTCCACAGTCAACAGGTGTCAATCCAATAGAGCATGTTTGATGCTGGTGGTGTGGAAGATGCGCAGCCAACAGCAGCAACTGTGTTACTCTGTCATGTCCATATGGACCAAAATCACTAAATTATGTTTCCAGCACGTTGTTGAACCTCTGAGAGCAAAGGGGTGTCGAACCCAGAGTATAATGTTAATAATTTCCATTTATGTTTTGAGCTTGCCCCTCCCCATAAGACACTCAGTATAGCAATGTCTTTATGCAGCTCAATCATCCAGGTAAGTAAATCCCAAAAGGTTGATTCTGTTCATCTGGACGTAGCATTTTCAGTGGGAGAAACGTTTTGTCATCCAAGTGTCTCAGAAGCGAAAACGCTTGTGATCCTGCATGTGACAGGAGTATCGAAACAGTTGAGACACATTTCGAAACACTGTGTCTGTGGCTTTTAAACCGCAAAACACACTGCACCAAAAATTGGTTCACCTGACACAAACAGAGTAATGCAGTGTACACTGTTAAGTACCAGGCATGATTTATACATTGAGGAAACCAAGGAGGCCATTTAGGTGAAAAGGGAAAGACCATCTCTGAATCGAGGAGGGGGCCTAAGGGTACATTTCACCATTGTACAGTGCTGTGATTGCAGCCATTTCTCAACTCTGAATGGTACTCAAGGCCATTGATCAGTGGTTGTTGGTCAATGGTGATGACAATTTGCATATTAATGATCAAGAAATTGACCTCCCAGCCCATTGTTCCTTCAGTGGGTGGTTTCAGTCATTATGCAAATGTACCGTTTACAAGGTTGAGGAAACCTGCAGTCAGCTGAGACTGAAGGAGTCACTTGCAGTGTTGGTCAAGTTACTTGAAAAAAGTAATCAGTAACTAATTACTGATTACTTCCCCAAAAAAGTAATCCTGTTACTTTACTTATTTTCAAAAGTAATTTATTACTTAGTTACTTTTTAAAAACACAATTTTCAACCGGAATAGGTGATAAAGTGATAGATCTTTCAGCCCAATTCTACTTTTTCTGCATAATCATCATACAAAATGTAATCAAATGGAAAAGTCTCTTTTTAAAACTTGTTTTAATCTTTTAACTTTATGCATCAAGCAAAAAATTTAATTATATGCAACCTTCTCTGACTGGAAGAAATTAGTTTAATATTTAAACCTATTTTCTGCACATTCCAGCACATAAAATAATATTTTGTGTGTTTACACTCAGTCTTTCAAATAGATGCAAGTAAAACACAGCAGAAAATAAATAAAGTCAAAGACTAGCGGTCCTGTTGCTCTATTTTCACCTGTAAAGCAGGAGTGGTGTAGGCGGAGGTTTACCCTGGTGCAGGTGTGCCGCAGCGGTCAGTGGAAGAATCCGCGAGTTTCTCTGAATTTCCCATCACTTCGTTGCGCACTCTGTGTTTGTTTAGGTTATTTTTCGCTGTAAAAAGAAGTTTTCTTCCCACGCACAACGGACACTAATGTTTTTGTCACCTTTTTATGGAATCAAACTCAAAGTAAGGTCAGTACTTCCACGCTTTAAACGCTGCACGCTCATACTCTCTCTGCACTCGATATATGATCCATTGTTGATCTGCACACAGCTGTTGTCACGAACGTCACACTCGCTTACGTCACTGTCACGAGACATTCTCGCAAAAAAAAAAACAAAACAAAAAAAACCCCAACAACACTGTTTTAGTAACGCAGTGTTCCTACGGGAAAGTAAAGGTAATCTAATTACTGTTTTTGCAATAGTAATCCCTTACTTTACTTGAAAAAGTAATCGGATTACAGTAACGCGTTACTGCCCATCTCTGGTCACTTGGATGAGTGACGAAACATTTCTCCCACTGAAAACGTCCAGATGAACAGAATCACCTTTTGGGACTCAGTATAGCATTTACACAGTGCTGAAAGTAAACCAGAGCACTCAGACTGACACAGACTGTGGTGGGTGCAGATTTTGAAGCATCATTAAGCTCCAAACAATTCACTGCCATAATGAAAAATATGATCAAAGTAACTATATAACAGCTTCACTTCCTTCCAAAAGGCTTTTTTGCACACAAATGATCGAGACTAAACATCAGGTTATTCCACAGTTCAGCACCGACACAGTTTTACTTTCAGCAAAAGTTTGCATGTAAAATGTGTGTTAAAAGGACTTTGATCCACACCTCTTCTGGATGACAAGGATCCTCAGTGCGTAGCAGCTTCTTGATGCCGAGCATCACCTTTTCTCGACGGGCTTCTCTAAATTGCTTCTCCTTGTCACAAAGGGTGTGGCTGAACCGCAGGTCCAGGTTTGTACTGCAGATAAAAGCAACAAGAGGGAAGATTACCAAAGCAGTACCAGTCCCAGGGAAGCAGCACCGGAAACACGCGTTTCACAGTTTGTATTTAGAGGCCGATATAGGCTGTGATCTCTTAACACTACTGATAATGCTGAAACTGATGGTGATGTGATTTGGGGGATATCTGATGGAGAACACAACCGCAAATAGTCACGGCCTCAAGGAATTCATTACACACCCTTTTTTTCACTAATTACCTCTCAAACATTCAAATTTTTTTTTGAAATCCTCCCACAATTGTGCGATCAAAATTCTCATTAATCTTATTGTTAGAATGACTCAGCTCACATTTGCTGAATCGTGCTGCACCTACTTTCTAGTTTTAAGCTATGGTATGCTTCAGGGGAGTTTCTGCAGTTTCAAATCTGCAATAATTCTGAAG